>NC_064826.1:83607575-83910606 GCF_024166365.1 Elephas maximus indicus
GGGTTTCCACCTGGCAATAGCACCACACTGGGATGTGCTTCTGTGTGGTGAACTGGGACAGACAGTTACATTGCTCTAGAGGACATTTCTCAGGCTGGTTTTTTGGAGGATAATGGACACAGACAGAACACTCCCTGAGTCGCAAGCTAACAAAAATGGCTTTGCCCACACACCACAAAGGCTCTGGGAAACCCAGTGTTAGAGTCAACAGTTATAACCCCTCAGGCCTTTCGAAGCATTTGTAAAGCCTAGAGGAGAAGTTTGTTATCTGTATTTACCCAGCTTAAGGAAGGCAAAAACCATGCTCATAAATATTTTTGAGACAGATAGGGTTAACTGTGTTGGTAGAACAAAAGAGCTGTTAAAAGATTACCATCCAGAAGTTGGGTAAACAGGAATCACACCCTATCAACGTGAGATAAGGATGAAACAACCAGTGAATTACTATCTTCTTCTTAGTGTTTTTCTAGTCTCTTACCCTTTACAGAACAAAGTATGACCACTGTTTAACCTTCCTTAGCCCTCCAAAGATGGTGATGTAGCACCAAAGATCAGTGCGCTTGCGCTATATCCTATAAAAAGTGATGCCAAGGGCTGCCGAGAGGACTCCATCTTGAATATCAGTAGCTTCCAGCTTGGATTCCAGATGCCTTCCCAATCTAATTAACATGCACTGCCATTCTGAGAAGTACCTGTCCCTTAAAAGAAGCCAACTAAATATTCATTACTCTATTGTCTCCACCAAACCCATATAAGCCCTAGCCTTGCTTCCCTTTTCAAGTCAGCCTTTTGGAGAGGCTTATTCCCCCGCTGGCTCATTTTGCTTGCCTCAGGCAAAACAAAGCTTGCTGAAGATAAAGTTTGTCTCTCACGTGTATTTTTACTCGGGGAAAAGACAAGGACCCTTTGTGTCAGATTGGTGATTGGTAACATTTTCAGCACTTGCCCCTGTCAGAAGACCTAGGTGCATGACTAAACCTATTCAGGTGGTTTGCCTGCACCAGTAAGCCGGGTTTGTTTTTATTTTGTTTGTAAATCCTATTTCTTCCCCACAGCAGTGATGCTGAAGGAAATTAGCACGGTAATAATAAACATTCCTCTAAACATCATGAAGTTACTATGAGTTGTTATGGAAAAAATGTCCTATGCTTATCTTCTCTAGAACTCTTATATAACTATGAAATGTGTTCCTAATAAGTGGTTCAACTGGTAGGCTATTTCATGGCAATTTAGAGACGTGGGCTACCAGCCACATAAGACAGTGGATACCATTTCCTACAAGCATTAAAGTACTCTTTATACTTCTCACATGTGTTGGCTAATCTCTCTCCCTCTAACTAAACTCTGATCCATCATTTTCTTTTTCAAAAAGAATAAGAATCATTTAACTAGGTATCTCGGGGGCTAATTGCAAATAACAATATGTAATAGATGAAGTGCTCAGTTTATTAAGTGCTTTCCATGAATTATCTCACTGAATTCTCACCACCTTTAAAGATACAGATATACCTCATTTTATTGCGCTTTGCTTTATTGTGCTTCATGGGTATTGCATTTTTTATAAATTGAAGACTTGTGGCGACCCTGCGTCGAGCAAGTCTATCAGCACGATTTTTCCTACAGCATGCACTCACTTCATGTCTCTGTGTCTGTTATGGTGATCTGTGGGCAGTGATCCTTGATGTTACTATTGTAATTGTTTAGGAGCGCCACAAACCACGCCCATATAACACAGATAACTTAATCAATAAATGTAGTGTGTTCTAACGGCTCCACCGACTGGCCCTTCCTCCGTCTCTCTCTCTCTCTCTCTCCTAGGCCCTCCCTATTCCCTGAGACATGTCAATATTGAAATTAGGCCAATTAATAATCCTACAATGGCCTCTAAGTGTTCAAGTGAAAGGAAGATTTCCACATTTCTCTCTTTAAATCCAAAGCTAGAAATGATTAAGCTAAGTGAGGAAGCATGTCAAAAGCTGAGATAAGCCGAAAGCTTGGCCTCTTGCACCAAATAGTTAGCCAAGTTGTGAATGCGAAGGAAAAGTTCTTGAGGGAAATTAAAAGTGCTGCTCCAGTAAACACATGAATGATAAGAAAGTGAAACAGCCTTATTGCTGATATGGAGAAAATTTTCACGGTCTGAATAGATCAGACCAGCCACAACTTTCCCCTTAAACCAAAACCTAATCCAGAGCAAGGGCCTAATCTCTTCAATTCTGTGAAGGCTGAGAGATGTGAGGAAGCTACAGAAGAAAAGTTTAAAGCTAGCAGAAGTTGGTTCAGGAGGTTTACGAAAAGAAGCCATCTCCATGACATCAAAGTGCGAGGTGAAGCAGCAAGTGCTGATGTAGAGGCTGCAGCAGGTTACCCAGAAGCTCTAGCTAGGATGACTGATGAAGGGGCCACACTGAACAGATTCTCAAAGCAGACAAAGCAGCCTCATATTGGAAGGAGATACCATCTAGGACTTCCATAGCTAGAGAGAAGTCAATGCCTGGCTTCAAAACTCCAAAGGACAGGCGGACTCTCTTGCTAGGGGCTAAATCCAGCTGGTGACTTTAAATTGAGGCCAATGCTCATTTACCATTCTGAAAACCCTAGGGCCTTTAAGGATTATGCAAATCTACTCTGCCTGTTCTCTATAAATGGAACAACAAACTCCGAATGACAACACACCTCTTTACAACTTGGTTTACAGAATATTTTTAAGCCCACCAGTGAGAACAACTGCTCAGAAAAAAAGATTCCTTTCAAAATATTACTATTCATTGACAATGCATCTGGTCACCCAAGAGCTCCGATGGAGATGTACAAGGAGATTAATATTTTTTTCATGCCTGCTAACATAACATCCATTCTGTAGCCGAGTCTTATTATTTAAGAAATACATTTCATAAGGCTATAGCTGCCATAGTTAGTGATTCTGTTACTGGAATAAGGTCCTTGCCTCTCGCTGGTCAAGAATGAGCAGGTAAGGAATGTAGTTTTCCACATGAGCAAAGCTTTGTTGAAGAGGCTTCCAAGCGGAGACGAGGAGGGCCTAGAGCAACGCTTACCCTCATCTCACAGAACAAAAGACAGGCCTGAGTTTTTAGAATTTCTTGGGTGGGGAAAAGGTTCATGTTTATTCATAGGCACATGCAGGGATATGTTAAATAAGTAAGGTGTGTGCGTGTGCAGCAGCTTTCCCAGATGGCTCCTGTCAGGGAGACCTCTGGGATTCGTAGCAGTATCTCGCTCCCCAGGTTCGATTCCCCAGCTGGGGCTATAGCCCCTCACTGCCCCTGGTGGAAGGTCATACGACAGTCACAGGTGGATGTTCTGCTCATGCCCCTGGGCCTGGTTTTCTCCAGCTGCTTCTGAAAGGCAACTTTAAAGAAGTTTGTGGGCTATTTTTAGACACCCTGCCCCTCTGTTCTGGGGAATGGCTTTGTTTCTGCGCCCTAGCCCATTTCTTGTTACTTTGTTTGCAGATTTAGGGGCCCCTCTGTTCCTTGTCTTAATAAGTCTCTAGGTTCCACACCCAACCCCCTATTACCTCCCTGATAGTATAGCCTATTTTTTTTTATTAACTTTTATTGAGCTTCAAGTGAACGTTTACAAATCAAGCCAGAGTGTCACATATAAGTTTATATACACCTTACTCCATACTCCCACTTGCTCTCCCCCTAATGAGTCAGCCCTTTCAGTCTCTCGTGACAATTTTGCCAGCTTCCAACTCTCTCTATCCTCCCATCCCCCCTCCAGACAGGAGATGCCAACACAGTCTCCAGTGTCCACCTGATATAAATAGCTCACTCTTCATCAGCATCTCTCTCCTACCCACTGTCCAGTCCCTTTCATGTCTGATGAGTTGTCTTTGGGAATGGTTCCTGTCCTGGGCCAACAGAAGGTTTGGGGACCATGACCACCGGGATTCCTCTAGTCTCAGTCACACCATTAAGTCTGGTCTTTTTGTGAAAATTTGGGGTCTGCATCCCACTGATCTCCTGCTCCCTCAGGGGTTCTCTGTTGTGCTCCCTGTCGGGGCAGTCATTGGTTGTGGCCAGGGACCAACTAGTTCTTCTGGTCTCAGGATGATGTAGGTCTCTGGTTCATGTGGCCCTTTCTATCTCTTGGGCTCTTAGTTACCGTGTGACCTTGGTGCTCTTCATTCTCCTTTGCTCCAGGTGGGTTGAGACCAATTGATGCATCTTAGATGGCCACTTGTTAGCATTTAAGACCCCAGACGCCACATTTCAAAGTGGGATGCAGAATGTTTTCATAATAGAATTATTTTGCCAATTGACTTAGAAGTCCCCTTAAAGCATGGTCCCCAAACCCCCACCCTTGCTCCGCTGACCTTCGAAGCATTCAGTTTATCCCAGAAACTTCTTTGCTTTTGGTCCAGTCCAGTTGAGCTGACCTTCCATGTACTGAGTATTGTCCTTCCCTTCACCTAAAGCAGTTCTTATCTACTAATTAATCAGTAAAAAAAAACCCTCTCCCACCCTCCCTCCCTCCCTGCCTCGTAACCACAAAAGTATGTGTTCTTCTCAG
This sequence comes from Elephas maximus indicus, assembly GCF_024166365.1. Lineage (NCBI taxonomy): Eukaryota > Metazoa > Chordata > Mammalia > Proboscidea > Elephantidae > Elephas > Elephas maximus. The sequence goes on from NC_064826.1 coordinate 83,612,115, forward strand.
TTTATACTATTTCTCAAGATCTTATAATAGTGGTCTTATACAGTATTTGTCCTTTTGCCTCTGACTAATTTCACTCAGCATAATGCCTTCCAGGTTCCTCCATGTTATGAAATGTTTCACAGATTCGTCACTGTTCTTTATCGATGCATAGTATTCCATTATGTGAATATACCACAATTTATTTACCCATTCATCCCTTGATGGACACCTTGGTTGCTTCCAGCTTTTTGCTATTGTAAACAGAGCTGCAATAAACATGGGTGTGCATATATCTGTTCATGTGAAGGCTCTTATTTCTCTAGGGTATATTCCGAGGAGTGGGATTTCTGGGTTGTATGGTAGTTCTATTTCTGTTTAAGATATCGCCAGATAGATTTCTAAAGTGGTTGTACCATTTTACATTCCCACCAGCAGTGTATGAGAGTTCCAATCTCTCCGCAACCTCTCCAACATTTATTATTTTGTGTTTTTTGGATTAATGCCAGCCTTGTTGGAGTGAGATGGAATCTCAACGTAGTTTTAATTTGCATTTCTCTAATGGCTAATGATCGAGAGCATTTTCTCATGTATCTGTTAGCTGCCTGAATATCTTCTTTAGTGAAGTGTGTGTTCATATTCTTTGCCCACTTCTTGATTGGGTTGTTTGTCTTTTTGTGGTTGAGTTTTGACAGAATCGTGTAGATTTTAGAGATCAGGCGTTGGTCGGAGATGTCATAGCTGAAAATTCTTTCCCAGTCTGTAGGTGCCTATTTCTCTTTTATTTGCTTCTCTTCTAATCACACCAGTCTCTTCGCTATTTGTCAAACAGGCACCCTCCGATCTCAGGGCTTTTGCTCCCTATTTTAATTCCTCTGATGGGTCTGGGCAAAGCAAATTGAAAACCTTCTAAAAGGATTCATCATTCTAGATGCCATTAAGAACATTCATGATTCATGAGAGGAGATCAAAATATCAACATTAACAGAAATTTGGAAGAAGTTGATTTCAACCCTCATGGATAACTTTGAGGGGCTCAAGACTTCAGTAGAGGAAGTAACTGCAGATGCGATGGAAATAGCAAGAGAACTAGAAGTGGAGCCTGAAGATGTGACTGAATTGCTGCAATCTCATGACAAAAATTTAATGGATGAAGAGTTGCTTCTTATGGATGAGTAAAGAAAATCATTTCTTGAGATGGAATCTACTCCTGGTGAAGATGCTGTGAACACTGTTGAAATGACAACAAAGGATTTAAAATATTACATAAGCTTAGTTGATAAAGCAGCAGCAGGGTTTGAGAGGATTGACTCCAATTTTGAAAGAAGTTCTACTGTGGTTAAAATGCTATCAAACAGCTTCGCGTGCTATAGAGAAATCTTTCACGAAAGGAAGAGTCAATCGATGAGGCAAACTTCACCGTTGTCTTATTTTAAGAAATTACCACAGCCACCCCAACCTTCAGCAACCACCACCCTGATCAGTCAGCAGCCATCAACAGCAAGGCAAAACCCTCCATCAGCAAAAAGATTATGACTCACTGAAGGCTCAGATGTTTCGTTAGCATTTTTTAGCAATAAAGTATTTTTAAATTAAAGTATATATATATTTTTGGACATAATGCTATTGCACAATTAGTAGACTACAATGTAGTGTAACCATAACTTTTTTCTTTTTTTTGTTTGTGGTACTTTAGATGAAGGTTTACAGAGCAAACAAGTTTCCCATTAAACAATTAATACACATATTGTTTCGTGACACTGGTTGCCAATCCCAGGACATGTCAACACTCTCCCCTTTTTGACCTTGGGTTCTCCATTACCAACTTCCCTATCTCGTCCTGTCTTCTTGTCCTTGCCCCTGGGCTGGTGTGCCTACTTAGTCTCTCTCTCTCTCTTTTTTTTTTATGGGCCTGTCTAATCCTTGGCTGAAGGGTGAACCTCAGGAGTGACTTCATTACTGAGCTAAAAGGCTGTCCAGGGCCCATGCTCTCCAGGTTTCTCCAGTCTCTGTCAGACCAGTAAGTTTGGTCCTTTTTTTTGAATTAGAATTCTGCTCTGCATTTTTCTCCAGCTCTGTCCAGGACCCTCTATTGTGATCCCTGCCAGTGCAGTTGATGGTAGTTGTCAGGTACCATCTAGTTGTGCTGGACTTAGTCTGGGGGAGGCTGTGGTAGTGGTGGTCCATTAGGCCTTTGGATTAATCTTTCTCTTGTGTTTTTGGTTTTCCTTTTTCTCCCTTGCTCCTGATGGGGTGAGACCAGTGGAGTATCTTAGATGGCCTCTCACAAGCTTTTAAGACCCCAGAGACTACTCACCAAAGTAGGATGTAGAACAATTTCTTTATAAACTATGTTATGCCAGTTGAGCTAGTTGTTCCCTAAGATCATGGTCCTCAGTGCCCTCAGCCCAGTGATTTGGCCCCTCAGGGAGTTTGGATATGTCTATGGAGCTTCTGTGACCTTGCCTTGGACACGTTGTGCTGGCTTCCCCAGTATTGTGTACTGTCTTACCCTTCATCAAAGTTACCACTTATCTATTGTGTAACCATAACTTTTCTATGCTCCAAAAAACCAAAAAATTCTTGTGGCTTGCTTTATAGTAGTGGTCTGGAAGCAAGTCTACAATATGCCCGTAAATACCACTGCTATTATTATTATCATCATTATTATACCCATTTAACAGATAAAGAAGCTAAGACACAGCACATTTTAGTAACTAGCCCAAAGTCACATAGTGGGTAACTGGTAGACTTGGAATTCAGACCAGAAGCCTCCAAATTACAGAACCAGTAAGTGTAGTGTATCCACTGTGCTATTCAAACTTGCTTCAGAGGTCTGCATCCCAATGGAGTATGCGCACAGCGTCTGATGGCAAATAGGAGCAGTTCTGAACTTTTGATTATTCAACTTTCTAGTAACACACGTATTTGGTCACTCAACTGCAGAACGTCCCCTTGCCCTCAGCTCCCCTACTGTTGACACCAGCAAAGAGAGCCCCTGTTGCTCCTCATTCCTTCCACCAGAAAACTCCTTTCCTTTCTGGGGTTCCTCTCTCTCCACATGTCTTTCTCTCTAACCCCAGCCTCCAGGTGTGCTTTCTGGGGCTGGTAATGGAATGATTAAAGTACAGCTCATCTCCTGGGCTCAGCCCAGATAGGAATCTGCATTGTACCAGCACTGCAGTTTACATACCTCAAAGATTATGTTGTCTAGCCCACAACCCTCCCTCTGACAATAAGTTTTTCCATTGGAAAAAAAAAATGTCCATTTTAAACAACCAACTTACAAATAAGTCCCATCCACTCCCAAGTTTTGACTTGCATGCATAAGATCATTTTGTAATGAAAATTCTCATCTAACCAATCCCTCTAAACCCAACAGCGAAAACTGCTTTGATGTACGTCAGGATAAAGTTAAGTCAAAATTTCCTGTTTCACTTTTTACTGTACTTATGTAAATCTCCCATTGTAGACTCTAATTGTGTCCTAAGGCCAGAAACTATTAGTCATTTTGATGTTTAATGGCACAGTTTGTGAAATCGCCTCCAGTGCAAAGCCACAGGGCATCTGGGTTATCTGCCCTGCGTTTCCTTCTGGCCTCCAGTATTTTGAAATTACCTGGTGCATATTTTCCACTTCCGTTCATTTATTGGCAACATGTCCATTCTTCACACTTTTCCTCGACTTATAATCTTTCAGTAAATGTCAGTCTTGATCTGCTGAAATTAAAATTTTAAAAATGGGAAAAAGGAAATTTGTTGGAATTTCATTCAAATTGTGAAAGTAATATGTATTGTTTATAAAAAGTACTAACTTTCTTGCCAATAAAAATGATCTTTTGGCTGTCATCAAGTACATTAATCAGAAAATAAAATTGCATCAGTCTGAAAATGCCTTGCATGCATAAAACAAACTCCCCTGAGTACAGTAATGTGTTGGTTCTCAAACTTAAGTACACATTAGATGACCTGGAGGACTTGTTAAAATATAGAATGCTGGGGGCTCACCCCAGAGTTTTCTGATTTAATGGGTCTGGAGTGGGGCCGAAGAACTGGCATTTCTAACAAGTGAAGTTGATGCTGCTGGCCAGGGGACCACACTTTGAGAGCCCCAAAGAGGCCTTGAGGATTATTTTTGCCTTATGTAAAGCTCCATTGGTTGCAATTTACAGAAACCCACTCACACTGGCCTGAGTGCAGAATGTTTATTGGAAGCTCCTGGTGGTACCTCCCAGAATGTAAGATAAAGTTGAACCATCAGTCCTAAGAGCAGGTGGACTGAGGAGAGCAGCAGCAGCAACAGCAACAGGAGTTGGGGGACTTGCTCTCTCTCTCTGGCCCAAATCCAGGCTCTGGGTTGCTCTGTTTAAATAATCAAGGGAGAGATCTGATTGACCACTGGCCATCCAATGAATTGGGAGCCCTGGTGGCATAGTAGTTAAGAGCTTAGCTGCTAATCAAAAGGTCAGTAGTTCTAATCCACCAGCTCTCCTTGGAAACTGTATGGGGCAGTTCTACTCTGTCCTATAAGACTGCTATGAGTCGGAATTGACACAACAGCAATGGGTTTAACAGGTTAGGGTAGGTTTGTCATCCCCCCCCCCCGATTTAATAAGCAGAGTCCCATAGTCCAAATATAGCACCATGAGGGAGAAGAATGCAAATCTCACAGAAAACTTGGCAGAGACTCCAAGTGGTGTCTACTATATTGTCAGAACTCTCATTTTTATCAAGACAGAACTGCAGTTTGGGGAAATTAAGAGACTTGCCAAGCAGCACACATCTAATAAGTGTCAAAGCTAAAGCAAAGCTTTGTTTAAGAGGGTTGACCCAAAGCTGGCCTGGAAATGGCAAATACAGTTTTGTTTCTTAGCCACTTGTATGCTGGAACTGCTGCACCAGTTAACAAGAGATGATTGTTAAAGATGGAATTTTGTGAGCATGTCAACTATTAGCTGGAAATTGACCACAGTCAGATTATTTACACCATGAAAACTGGCTAACACTACAAACCCTGGCTTTTATTTCTTTTCCAAGAGCCAGTTTCCCAGCGCGCTACAGCCTCGTTCCATGTGGAGAGAATTTACAACCAATAAAGACCCCATATTTCAGGTGAGAGGCAACCCCAGTTTGCAGGTTTTTTTTCCCCCCAATAGTATCCTTCCCCAACCCTACCATTAGCTGACTGCCTTGGGGGTGCTGGCTAGAACCCACCTTGTAGATCTAATCCCTCCTAACTCTCTCCTATATGTGGATGCCACTCTTCTTCTCTGACATACAAAAAGCCCACTCTCTCATTGATTTTGCATCTGTTCTTGTTCCAAAATTCAAAGCTGGCTCCTTTCTAGTTATTGAAAGGTAGATTAGCTTTTTATAAAATAAATTAATGCCAGCCAATAAGAAAATTTCCCCCCGGGGATATTGACTTATTGTGTAATTAAAGAAGGAAACTTGTGGACAAACTGCCAAAGACATCTTTCTCCAGGCTCCCATTGTGTGGTTTGGCCGCCCACCACCTCATTCCTATCAGTGGACGATGGCAGGAGAGAAAGGAGCCACCGTGACTGTAAATGATTCCCCAGGCCCCTGACCTCTGCCATCTATCACTGAGCCTGCTGACGCACCTCCACTGCCACGCTGGCAATGCTCCACACAGTCTCCTGTCCCACATTTCTTAAGAGGCACAACTGTATTTTCTTCACTGACCACAGACAGCACTGGGGAGTGAGGTGTGGGGTGGAGTGTTTCCATCCAATATGGCTTCCTGGGCCAGAGAGGCTAAAACAACACAAAGCAAATTACCAGCCTTTCCAGAGGAATGTGGGGCAGGGGAAGCTATTGCTGCTGTGACTGCAGCATGATTTCCCGGAACTTGATGTATCATGAGATCTCCCCTACCTCTTCTCCTCTCCCGTGACAGAACTGGCACTACTGTTGAGCTCACTTAAGATACTGAAAATTTATGAGGATGTCAAGACAAATTTAAGTCCTAGCTTACATCTAGGAGCCCTGGTGGCACAATGGTTAAGCACTTAGGTCTTGACCGAAAGGTCGGAAGTCCCAACCCAACCATGGGTCTGTGGGAGAAAAGACCTAGAAATTTGCTCCTGTAAAAACTTTAGTCTAGGAAATCCTATGGGGCAGTTCTACTCTGTTATATAGGGTCACTATGAGTCAAAATTGGCTCAACGGCACACCACAACAACAACTTACATCTAAGGAGATAAAAGCATTTTACAGATTTTGAGGGTCATCTTTCCCTTTTCTTCTGTTTCTTTTCTCCTTCCCAACCTCTTGCCTCCCATCCTCCCTCTTTTCTCCCCGTCTCTATTTTATAAATATTCATTGAACTTCCACCATGAACTTCCACCAAATACTAAGCTAGGTAGTTACAGTTAACACAAAAATGTGTTGAGGTGGAAAGAACACAAGGCATGGGATCCAGCTACCTCCCTCTGTAAGATGAACCCACCTCAGTCTTGCCCGTTGCTTCCTCAACAATCCATGTTGAGGATACCATTCTTAGTGATGGTGGATATAACATGCTCCTTGTCCCCATAGTATTCTGGGGGAGGCAGATACTTGGAAAACTAATAAGAACTTTGAAAAATACCTCCTATCAAGTGCTATGGTCATTGTTTTGTGCCATCAAGTCAATTCCAACCCCATAGCTACCCTATATGTCAAAATAGAACTGCCCCATAGGTTTTCCTAGGCTGTAGTCTTTATGGAAGCAGATCACCAGGTCATTTCTCCCACAGAGCGGCCGGTGGGTTGGAACCACTGTCCTTTTGATTAGCAGCCAAGCCCTTAACCATTTCACCAACAGAACTCCTACAACCGTTAGCACTTTGCTAATCTAATTTTATTGAATCATGAAGTGTTTTTAATGGATAAGTGTATTATATAATGTAATCTTCACAACATCCATATGAAGTAGGAAGGGAAAACAATAATGTTGGTTTTTGGTCTACCTGTCCCTATTCCAGACTGTGGAATCTCATAATTGAAAGGAACCATAGAAGAAGGACATCAGCCTAGTACTTTCCTTTTATAAATGAAGGAAGAGGCAGAAAGGCAACATGGGGTGGTGGAAAAAGGCATGAAATTCAACCTGGCCACATGGGTTCAAGTCCCAGCTCTCAGCTACTTGCTAGGCACATGATTTGGCACAGACTACTTCTCCCTTTGTGCCTTGATACCCTCTTCTGCATAAAATAACCAATACCAGTTTCTCTGCCTACCTTATTGGGTTGTCATGAATATTAAATAAGGTAATAAATGTGAAATACTTCATGAAACATAAAACACTATGACAAATATGATAGCATTTTGTACTGTCTTTTAAGACTCACCTAACTTTATGTTACAGTTAGTTTAACATGTGAGAGTGTCAGTGCCAATGTGAGCTCTTTGAAGCAGAGGATATAGCATGTTTTATTTATGTTTGTATCACAAGCACTTAGTACAGTACATGCTAAAAAGTTTGTAAACATATTTGTTAACAGCGAATTGATGGATGAAACACAAATACGACTTGCACAACTTCTGAATGTCTCCAGAGCTATTTCAGGAATATCTCATCAAGCAATTCCTCCTTCATCTCTAATTCAGTTCCTATGATATGATCACATAAGGACAAGATAGTTACTGTGTCCCTACTATAGCAGAAATATCACTCATGTTTTCCATTATAGCATCAGAGAGATGAGAGTGAAGGCTTTTCATTCAAAGATCACACACTCAAAAGGGTGTTTCCCATTCCAATTATACTGAGGGTTAGCCAGAGAGCTGAGGCTAGTGTCCTGAAGTCAATGCTGCTGGAATGAATCAATAATCATGGGGATGGAGCCCTGGGGCTTTCAAGACCCATCAGAGCAATGATCTGGGGGAAGTCTCTCCTATAGGTGACAGGCCCACTGTTGGGCAGCCCTACTCAGTTCACAATTAAGTGCAGGATTCTGCCAGGAAATCCACGCTGGCCTTCTGAGACACACCCTAGGAATGACATGCTCTCCCTCTTCAGCTACTGGATTAATAAACTCAACGTGTTTGTCTGTGAAGCACCTGGTGTATCTTGTGCTTAAATTGTTGAGATGGAAGTTGTTCTCAGAGGTGACCATTGAAGCCACGAAAGTGAATTCCTTCAAAGAGAGACTGTGAGTAGGCTGGAGTATTGGAGGACAGAATTTGGCAGCAGGAGTCGGGTGCTGCTGTAACAGATACCTACAATGCGGAAGTGGTTTTGGAATTAAGTAATGGCTAGAGGCTAGAAAATTTTTAAAGTGCCTCAGAGTAAAATCCTAGCTTGCCTTGAAGAGACTGTTGATGGAATTATGGACACCAAAGACAATTCTGGTGAGGACTCAAAAGGACATAAGGAGAGCTGTAACACTGAAGACGGCGCAGGTAAAGAAGCAGCAGGGAAATGGCAGCAGCAGAGCCAGCAGACCAGTGAAAGACTCCATGCGAGCCAATCCACGGAGCAAGAGAGCTGAGTGCCTTTGCACAGGAGGCTTCCTGACAGAGTGAGGTGCCTCCAGGTACTTATTAGTAGAACTAAAAGAGCTTTGGAACACTTAATTGAGCAGGAGAGGCATTGGCCAGCCCAAGGCCCAAGGGGCAGAGAGCCAAGGAACCAGGAATCAAAAGCTGAAGAGACAAGGAACACTGGATGCAGAGCTGCCTCAGTCTCAAAGGGTAGGGCTATGAATTATGGGGTCTCAAAGGGTGGAGTCATGGCCTCTGGGGTTCCAAAGGTGGGGCCATAGCTTCCTAGGTTTCAAAGAGTCAGATCTTCACAGGGCTAGTTCTGGAGAGTGAGACTGCCTTCCACGAGTGCCAGCGGGCTGGGGCCAGATCATCTGCCCAAAGCCAACAGGGAGAGAAAGGCTTCCCCAGGAGCTGGCACCCTTAATTTGGACTTCTAGCCTCCAAAACTGTGAGAGAATAAGCTTCTTTTTGTTAAAGCCATCCATTTGTGGCATTTCTGTTATAGCAGCACTAGATAATTAAGACACTGCCCTCTTTTTTTTTTTTTTTTTTGGCTTTCATGACATCACTTGGGGGTGATTTACCCCTTTGTGGATCTCCCACTTTTGAAATTCATGCCTCAGGCTTCTGATCACATCTCTCAGCTTTCTGCTTGCTCTTCCCTTACCCCAAATCCATTCTTCCCACTTTGATCACCACAGTGAACTGGTTCAGAGCCTGAGTTTCCTCTGCCTAACATATCGTTGAGCCTGCCACACCAATCCAAGCCCCAGTCATCACACTGGGGCATTCCCTCTTCCACTTCCATCCCCTCTATGCCACAGGCACTAGTGGTGGAGGCTGCAGGCCAGACCTATTATGGGGTTCTGCTGTCTGATTTCAACCTGTAATCTGCTGTGCTTCTCAATATTTTATTCTTCTTTTCTTATATCCCCAAGGCATCACCCAAATGGTTATTTTCTCTCTACTTCCTCCTTTAACCCTAATGAAATGGTTCCTAACCCTAATGAAATGGTTCCTAAACTTTATGTCTTAGAATCTCCTGGGGGGCTTTTAAAAATCCTGATGTCTGGGTCACACCCCATCCCACCAATTTAGAAGTCCTGGGGGTGGGAACCAGGTGTCAGTATGTTTTGAACAGCCCTGGATGATTCAGCCAAGTTGGGAACCACAGCTCTTGTGTCTGGTTCATGCTCATTCTTAAGGAGACCCTCAGTATTGACAATTGAGACTATCTGCTTCGGCAGCTACACTCTCAGGACTGAAAGCTAAGACCATCCCGGTCAACATTATAAATATTTTTTCCAGGAAATACCCTGGTGGCTTAGTGGTTAAGCACTATGGCTGCTAACCAAAGGGTTGGCAGTTCAAACCCGCCAGGCACTCCTTGGAAACTCTATCGGGCAGTTCTACCCTGTCTATCGGGCAGTTCTACCCTATAGGGTCGATAGGAGTCGGAATCGACTCAACGGCACTGGGTTTTCTGGGTTAGGAAGAAAAGGCTATAAACCCATAAATAACTTCACTGTTTGTTTTGTCTGGGCAAGTAGTTTGCTCATCTGGGCAAACAGCTCTCCTCCCAGGATAATAGATTGTTTGCCTGGGCAAACGGTTCACTTGTCAAACAACCATTTACTTATCTAAGGCTAAACCCTCACCTCCCTGTGTCCGCAAATCCTAAACTATCGTATTACACATTTTGCCCAGTCCTAATCAGATCCCCTTTAAAAGGCCTACCTTAAACTATTTGAACCCAGACCTCCAAATCCTGAAACTATCCTTCCCTTAGCTTTCCATAACAGATGTTTCTGTAGTCTTTTGGAAGTGTTGGCTTTTGATGATATAACTTCCTTCACTTTCTTCCCTGTCTTTTTTTCAGCATTTCACTGGCCCTTTACCTGAGCCCTCATTTTGCCCTTCTGGGCCAGGAGGAATTGGTTTCTGACCTCAGTCATCTGAATCCCATCTTTTCCTGTAAATCCCCCAGCCACTCTCTCCTTTGGAAGTTTCCCCTTTCCTCTGGCTCATTTTTTTTTTTTTTTTTCAGTTGTACTGAGATTTGCACAAATTGAAAAGATGTTCATCTGGTCCTGAACTTCTTGCTACAGGTTAACAACTCATTCTTGTCCAAACCCTTGAATATGTGAACTACTACCACAGCCTCACTTTCTGGGCAGCCACAACTCTCCTGGCTTTCTTCCTCTGACTCATAACCACCACATGGACAAACTCCTTCTCTCACATCTTACTAATGACCATCTTATTGCCACATCTAATGGTCTTTCATGAGAGTTCACCTTCATTGACCCCATTGGGATATGACAGTTCTTTTGTTGGGGGGGTGGTGAATTTGGTGACATCACTTTAGTAGTATCACTCTATCTCACTCCTGTTTTCTCACTTTCTCCCCTTTGCTGGTTCTCCTACCTCCCTCCACTTACCAACTAATCCATCTGAGTGGTGGCCCTACTCCCTCAGCCCAGGCAGGTCCCGTTCTTCTGCCCCTTGGGCATAGCAGCCCCACTACCTCAGCTTTGGGCAGTGGATCTGGCCCCATCTTGCTGGCACTCTTGAAAGGTAGCCCCACACTCTGGAACCAAGTTGGCGAAGATCTGACTCTCTGGAACCTAGGAGGCTGTGACCCCATCCTTTGAAATCCCAGAGGCCATGGCTCCACTCTTTGAGACCCCAGATGTTGTGGCCCTACCCTTTGAGACTGAGGCAGCTCTGCGTCCTATGTTCCTTGTCTCTTCAGCTTCTGCTTTCTGGTTCCTTGGCCTGTCTGCCCCTCGGGCCCTTGGGGGGCTGACATCTGCTGTACTCGGGCACGTGTTCCAATGATCTTTAGCTCTATCAACAAATGCCCAGAGGCACCCAACTCTGCCAGGAACCCTCCTGCACAAAGGCATCCAGCTCTCTTGCTCCGTAAGTTGGCTCTCACACAGTCCCACGCTGGTCTCCTGGTTCTGCTGCTGCCATTTCTCTGCTGCTGCCTCATCTTCTCTATCTCTGGTGTTGGAGCTCTCCTTATGATCTTCTGAGTCATCACCAGAATTGTCTTTGAGATCCATAATTCCATAATTCCACCAAAGTCTCTTCAAGGCAATCTAGGCTTTTACTATGAGGCACTTTAAAACTCTTTCGGCCTCCAGCCTTGATTCCACATTGTATATATCTGTTATAGAAGCACTCTACTCCCAGTACCAAATTCTGTCTTAGTTATGTAGCGTGCTATAACAGAAATACCACAAGTGGATGGCTTTAACTAATGGAAGTTTATTCTCTCAGAGTTCAGGAGTCTAGAAGTCCAAATTCAGGGCACCAGCTCCTGGGGAAGGTTCTCTATCTGTCAGCTCTGGGGGAAGGTCCTTGTCATCAATCTTCCCCTGGCCTAGGAGCTTCTCAGCACAGGGACCCCACGTCCAAAGGATGCACTCTGCTCCTGACTGCTTTCTTGGTGGTATGAGGTCTGTATCTCTCTCCTCCCTTCTCTTTCCTTGTATCTCTTATAATATAAAAGGCGATGCAGGCCACACTCCAAGGAAACTCTCCTTTCATCAGGGCTGTGACCTGAGTAAGCATGTTGAATCCCACCCTAATCCTCTTTAACATACCCTAATCTTACCTTATTAACCACAGGCAGAGTTTAGGATTTATAACACATAGGAAAATTACATCAAATCACAAATTGGTGAACAAATACATACTACTGGCAATCATGGCCTAGCCAAGCTGACACTCATTTTGGGGGGACACAGTTCAATCCATGACAGTGGTAACTGTCATATCCCAACTGGGAGATGAGGGTGCTGCTTCTCTGGTTTGTGAAATGAAGGTGGGAGTCTGCAGCATCAGAGAAGCACGTGGAGTGATCAAGATGACTGAGTGGTTGGCAGAGGGTGAAGAAAGAACAATGCGAGGACATGTGGAGGTGACTCTGAGTAGAGGAAGAGGCAATAGTATCTTTGATTGAAGAGGACAGCATGGATAGATGACATGGCATCCAAAAGATGAAACAGAAAGGGAGGCACCTGTGTTTTGACAGTCTAGAAATGGCCCTGAGGAGGTAGAACATCCTGCCCAACCCCCTCCACTGCCAAGGAGAAAAGCGGGCCTTGGAGGAGGTGAGGTCCACCTGAGAAAGGGCAGAAGAGGACTGGGGCCTTCAGGGAGCTCGAGAGCCATATTTCCCACAGGGCCACGAGAGGAAGAGAAAGGATAAGAAATTAGTTAGAATTAAAGTAAGCTTGTCCGTAAATGGACTCACCTGGGTTGTGCAAACAGTTAACATGCTTGGCTGACAAGTGAAAAGTTGGAAGTTCCAGTCTGCCCAGACGTACCTCAGAAGAAATGCCTGGTGATCTACTTCTGAAAAATCAGCCATTGAAACCTCTATGGAGCACAGTTCTATTCAGACACATGTGGGGTCACCATGAGTCAGGATCAACCGGACAACAACTGGGTTTTTTGTCCCTAATAAGCAGCAGTGTCATAGAGCACAAAGAATGTGGGAGATAGTAGGCAGGACAGGGACAAAGAGATGTGTGGAGGGTTAGGGATGAGGATCTTGTGGGAGATAGTGGTGGTGAAAGCAGACAATCGGAATGCAGGCCGGAGGGAGGAAGAAGCAGACAGCAGGATAGCACCTTTGCAAGAGAAGGAAGGGCACGGCTGAGTGACAGCTACCTTCATCTCAGGCCAGAAGATAATAAACTCCAACATGATTGATGGCATCATTGAGGGATTATATATAACTTTTTTATTTCTTAAAAAATTGCTTAATTTTTAAATAGGCTATACATTCAATGCTTTAAATATCATAAAGTTAAAAGGATATAGTCAAAATTCTCCCTCCACTTCTGTCCCTTCTTTGTCCAGCTCCCACCACTTCAATAACTAAACAATAACCGGTTGCCGTCAAGTCAATTTTGACTCACGGCAACCCCATGTGTTTCAGAACAGAACTGTGCTCCATATGGGTTTCAATGGCTGCTTTTTCTTCTATGGCACCTCTGCGTGGACTTGAAACTTCAACTTTACCATTAGCATTCAAGTGCAATAACTGCACCACCCAGGGACTCCCACTGCTCCGACAGATAATCATTATTATGCGTTTCTCATGTAACACATATGTAAGCACGCAGGAGTGTATGTTCCCCCTCCTATTAGCACAGCAATGACATATTATCAGGGCTGCTGCTGTTGTACGATTCCAAGGGGTGCCATTTACATAGAATACAATGGTGTCCCCAGAATTATTCAACATGGAAGTATTACACAATATACACCATTTTGTTGTTGTTGTTATTTAGCTTAACAGTATGCCTTGGATACCTTTCCATATCAGTACCTAACACATCTTATATTCATTTTATAGGCACATACTATGCCATGGCATGAATATATCATAATTTATTAAATGTCCTACAAGGGACATTTTGGTTGTTCTGCAATATATGCTTTACAAACAATGCTGAATATTTCGTTTTTCACATGTCTAAGGGTATAACTCAAAGTGGAGTTACTGGTTGTCTTAGTTATCTAGGGCTTCTATAACAAAAATACCACAAGTGAATGGCTTTAACAAACAGAAGTTTATTCTTTCACAGTTTAGGAGGCTAGAAGTCCAAATTCAGGGTGCCAGCTTCAGGGGAAGGCTTTCTCTGTCTGTTGGCTCTAGGGGACAATCTATGTCATCAATCTCCCCCTGGGTCTAAGAGCTTCTCAGTGCAGCGACCCAGAATCCAAAGGATGTGCTCTGCTCCTGGCTTTGTAATGAGGTCCCTCTCATCTCTGCTCAATTCTCTCTTTTGTATCTCAAAAGAGATTGACTCAAGATACAACCTAATCCTGTAGATTGAGTTCTACCTCATTAACATAACTGCCTCTAATCCTACCTTATTAACATCATAGAGGTTAGGATTTATAACACTTGAGATAATTATATCAGATTACAAAATGGTGGAAAACCACACAATACTGGGAATCATGGCCTAGCTAAGTTGATGCACATTTTCGGGAGACACAATTCAATCCATAACACTGGTCAAAGGATTTCTGCAGGTGTAGATAGGCAAAGTTTTTCTGTAAAGGGCCAGATAGTAAATATTTTAAACTTTGTGAGCCATATGGTCTGTATTGCAACTACTCAGCTCTCCACTTTAGTGCAAAAGCAGTCACAGACAAAATGTAAATGAGTGAGCATAGCTGTGTTACAAAAAAACTTTATTTATGGATACTAAAATTTGAATTTCATATAATTTTTAGTTTCATCTGTTATGAAATATTATCTTTCTTTCTTTCCTCCTATAGAACAGTTCCATGTTAAATCTTTCTGATTTTTGTTAAGTGAATGACTTAAAAAAACTGTACCTTTGAGTAATTTTAATTTGCAATTTCTCTGATAATGAACAGCTTTTCAATGTTTAAAAGCCATCTGTAATTCCTTTTCTGTCAACCATCAGTTCATATTCTTCAATGTACTTCGTTTCAAACATTAAGTTTTGCATGGACAAATACATTTTTCTTCTTTTAAAAATAGAAATGGCTTTATTGGTTTTTCTGATTATAAAAATGACTATGATTACACGCTCATGGTACAAAAAGTTAAAGAAAAGAAAAGAAAAAGAATCACTCATCATCTCATCCCTGGGAATATCTAGTTTTTCACATTTGTGTGTCAATTCTTCCAGGCTGTTCTCTAGACATATGTATATAGACATGTTTTTAGGGAAACATGATTCATTCAATAAATATTTATTGTGTTATGAGTATTACAAGAGTCATACTACATACACCATTTTGTAACTTGCTTTATTCCCTTAAAGATGTATTAGGTAACTTTTGTTCTTAATCTCTCAGTGCCAACAGCTAAATCAACAAAGTACAAAATACAATTAAACCTGGGCTTCTAACAGGTTGAATGGTTCAGGTTCAAACCCCTGCTGAGAATTTGCATTTCCACCCCAGATATACTCAATCAGAATCTACATTTTAACTAGATCCCCAGGAACTTATTAGAAATGCAAATTCTCAGCAGGGAACTTGTTAGAAATACAAATTTTCAGCAGGAGTTTGAACCAGGTTCCAAGCCCTGAATTAAACAAGCAATAATGCAGTTTCTTTTGTTCTCTCTGGGTGGATGTGTCTGCTTGTTCTGGTAGAAATGACAGCTGAACCGGTGATGTGAATTCACAGACTAGTGTTACAAAGGACAAACAGACCCCATCTTTTTGCTCAACTAGAGAGTTAGAGTCATTTATTCAGCAAGTTGAATTGAGCACCTGCTATTTTTTTTTTTTTATAGACCAAACTATTCTAAATGCTAGGAATTCAGTGGGAAAAAGGTCAGACAAGTTCCCTGATCTCTTGGAGTTCAGTGAAGGAGACAGATAATAAACAAGAGAATCTCCGAGTGGGATAGTTATGAAGAAATAAAACAAAGTCATGTGGTAGAGGTCGGTGGGGAGCTGCTTTAGTCTGAGAGGGTTCCACTAAGGAGGAGACAAATGAGCCGAGGCCTGAATGGCAAGAAGGAGCCAGCCCAGTAAAAGTCTAAAAAAAAAAGAAAAAAACTTTTTTTTTCCTAGGAGAAGAGAATTCCAGGCTGAGGGAATAGCACATCCAATGGACCTATCTGGGTCTAGGAACAGGAAGGTTTTCACTTGGCAGTTTTTTTGGAAGTAAATTGCCAGGTCCTTCTTCCTAACCCAAGCCATGTTATTTTTGATCGTCTCATATGCATTTGGAAACTGGACAATGAATAAGGAAAACCAAAGAAGAATTGATGTCTTTGAATTACGGCGTTGGCAAAGAATATTGAATATACCATGAACTGCCAAAAGAACAAACAAATCTGTCTTGGAATAAGTACAGCCAGAATGCTCTTTAGAAGCGAGGATGGTGAGACTTTGTCTCACATATTTTGGACTTGTTGACAGGAGGGATCGGTCCCTGGAAAAGGACATCATGCTTGGTAAAGTAGAGGGTTGGTGAAAAAGAGGAAGACCTTAAACGAGATAGATTGACACAGTGTCTGCAACAATGGGCTCTAACATAGCAACGATTGTGAGGATGGCACAAGACCAGGCAGTGGTTCGTTCTGTTGTATATATGGTCACTGTGGAGTCTAAGTCAACTCCATGACACCTAACAACAACAACAGGAACAAGAAGAAGACTTCTGTGATAAAGTAGAATCAGGAGGGAGAAAATGGTATGGCTAAGACCAAAGAGGTAGACAGGGTTAGTCCATGGAAGTCTTGGGAGTTTATAGCAAGGAATCTGGCTTTTATTTAGAAAGCAATGAGAAATCATTAGAGAATTGGTGTCATCTGACTTACATTTTTAAGGGATTATTCTAGTTTAGGGTTGCCAGATAAAATACAGACGCCTGGTTAAACTAGAGAGATTATTCATTATTTATCTGAAATTCAAATTTAACTGGGTGTCCTCCGTTTTTGTTTGCTTAATCTAGCAACCCTATTTTTGCTATTATGAAGACTTGCTGAGAGGGGCTGGAGAGTAGAAGCAGAGAAATTCTTAAGAGGCTTTTTGAGTAGTGAGTAGTCCAGGTGACTAGAGTGGTAGTTCTGGCAGTGGAGGAAGGGGGTGGATATAGCCAAAAGAACTTGCTGATGGAAGGAAAGAAAGGCATCAAGGTTTTTGACACCTGAGTTGATAATTGCAGAGTGAGTGTGGTTTTCTCTGTTTGTTTGTGTTCCGCAAAGTCTGAAGATATGTGGCTCTGAGATAAATAATAATAAAACAAAATAAGAAGCAAAGTGGTTTAAGATAAGGGTAAGGAATGTCTTTCTTCCTGAAAACCATCAATGCTTCATCCCTATCCCCCAAAATTAACTGAAATCAATATACTTAAAGTCAGTTCATTTCATTTTTTCTCAGAAAGACAATTTTAAAATTTTCATTTGCCTTAAGAAAAGGAGAGAACATACAATGTAATTCAATAATTACAACAAGCACTAATTATATTTTGGCTTCATTCAAGGACCAGTTTCCCATCATACAGCAAGGATAAAGTGATAATGTGAGGAGTAAAGGGGGTGTGGAGTAGAAAAGACCAAAGCAGTATGGGAGAGATGCTGGAACCAAGAATGCAGGGGGAAAAAAAAAAAAAGAGAGAGAGAGAGAGAGATTCAATGGGTTTCCGCTTCTAAACTGCTGTCATGGATTGAATTATGTTCCCCCAAAAATACGTGTATCAACTTGGTTAGGCCATGATTCCCATTATTGTGTGGTTGTCCTCCATTTTGTGATTGTCATTTTGTGCTGAGAGGATTAGGGTAGGATTGTAACATTACCCTTACTCAGGTCACCTCCCTGATACAAGGTAAAGGGAGTTTCCCTGGGGTGTGGCCTGCACCACCTTTTGTCTCCCAAGAGATAAAAGGAAAAGGAGGCAGGCAGAGAGTTGGGGACCTTATACCACCAAGAAAGCAGCACCAGGAACAGAGCGTGTCCTTTGGACCCAGGGTCCCTGTGCCTGAGAAGCTCTTCGACCAGGGGAAGATTGAGGACGAGGACCTTCTTCCAGAGCCGACAGAGATAGAAAGCCTTCCCCTGGAGCTGACACCCTGAATTTGGACTTGTAACCTACTAGACTGTGAGAGAAGAAATTTTCTCTTTGTTAAAGCCACCCACTTGTGGTATTTCTATTAGAGCAGTACTAGATAACTAAGACAGGTACCTAATGGACCATTTTCTTTCTTTTGAACATCTTATTGTGCTTTCGGAGCCCTAGTGGCGGTGCAGTGGTTAAGAGCTTGGCTGCTAACCAAAAGGTCAGCAGTTTGAATCTACCAGTTGCTCCTTGGAAGCCCTAAGGGGCAGTTCTATTCTGCCCTACAGAGTTGTTATGAGGTGGAATCAACTCAACGGCAAGGGGTACTGTGCTTTATGTGAAAGTTTACACAGCAAATTAGTTTTCCAATCAATGATTCTTAAACAAATTGTTCCGTAGCATCGGTTGCAATCCCCGCAATGTGTCAGCACTCTCCCCGTTTCCTCTCTGGGTTTCCCATTTCCATTAGCCTGGTTTCCCTGTACCTCCTTACCTTCTCATCTTTGGTTTTGAGCAAATGTTGCCCTTTTGGTCTCTTACAGTTGATTGTTCTAAGAAGCACATACTTCATGGATGATATTGTTTATTTTACAGTCCCGTCTATTATTTGGCTGAAAGGTGGACTCTAGGAGCGTCTTCAGTTTCAAGGTAGGAGGTTATCTTTGGGCAATAGTCTAGGGGGTTCCTCCAGCCTCTTTCAGACCAATAAGTCTGGATTTTTTTTTTTTTAATTTAAACTTTATTCTACATTTTTTATCATGGACTGTCAGAAGAAGAAACAAATGTGCTTGGAAGAAATACAGTCAGAGTGCTCCTTGGAAGCAAGAATGGGGAGACTTTGTCTGCCATACTTTGGACATGTTATCAGGAGGGAACTGTCCCTGAAGAAGGACATCACATATGGTAAAGTAGAGGGTCAGTGAAAAAGACGAAGGCCATCGACGAGATGAATTGACCCAGTAACAGTAACAATGTGCTCAAACATAACAATCATTGTGAGGATGGAGCAGAACCCAGCAGTGTTTCATTCTGTGTACATAGAGTCACCATGAGTTGGAACCAACTTGACAGCACTTAACAACAATAGGATGCTTCCATGACTGTGCCCACTTTGTGCTCTACTAAATATATGAATATACATGCTGTACATACAAACATGTATGTAAAAATATCCACAGCCTAACTTATATGTATGTACATGGGTATACTCCTATACAACCTCCTTCCCCTATTCAACATAAGTATCTGCCTATGTATCTGCTTATTATTTGTTTTTACTGTTCTTTTAGGGTTGTATATGCCATAATATTTACTGTGGTTGTCTCTTTTTTTTTTTTTCCTTGTAATCCTCTAAATGTCTTCCTTTGCCTCAGTCAAATTGTGTTGACTTCCCCTATATTGTGTATTATCTTTCCCTTCACCAAAGTTAACACCTGTCTTCTATCTAGTTAGTGATTTTCCCTTCCCAACCCTCCCCTCCCTCACAACCATCAAATATTGTTTCTTTCTGTGTATAAATGTTTTCTTGAGTTTTTATAATAGTGGTCTCATAAAATATTTGTCCTTTTGTGTTTGACTTATTTCACTCAGCATAATGCCCTCCAGATTCATCCATGTGAGATGTTTTGTGGATTCATCATTATTCTTTATCATTTCATAGTATTCCATTGTGTGTATGTACCATAGTTTATCCATTCATCTGTTGATAGGCACTTAGGTTGTTTCCATCTTTTTGCTATCATGAATAATGTTGCAATGAACATGGGTTTGCATATGTATATTCCTGTGATGGCTCTTATTTCTCTAGGATATATTCCTAGGATTGGGATAGCTGGATATGATATCTCTATTTCTAGCTTTTTAAGGAAGAGTCATATCTTTTTCCATAGTGGTTGTACAATTTTACATTCCCACCAGCAGTATATGAGAGTTCCAATCTTCCCACAACCTTGCCAGCATTTGTTGTTTTCTAAATGTTTGGTCAGTGCCATTCTTGCAGGGGTGGAGAGCATCTTTTCATGTATTTGTTGGCCACCTAAATGTCCTCTTTTTCGAAGTATCTGTTCATGTCCTTTGCCCATTTTGTGATTGGGTTGCTTGTATTGTTGATTTGTTTGTATTGTTGATTAAACTTTTATCAGATATGTCATTGCCAAAGATTTTTTCCCACTCTGAAGGTTCTCTTTTTACTCTTGGGAAAAGTCTTTGATGAGCCTAAATTTTTAATTTTTAGGAGATCCCAGTTATCTAGTTTATTTTCTGGAATTTGTGCATTTTTGGTTATGCTTGATATTCTGTTTATGCCATAAATTAGGGTCCCTAGCATTATCCCTGTGTTTTCTTGCATGAACTTTATAGCTTTAGGATTTACATTTAGGCCTTTGGTTCATTTTGAGTTAGTTTTTGTGTATGGAGTGAGGTATGGA
Source organism: Elephas maximus indicus (assembly GCF_024166365.1). NCBI lineage: Eukaryota > Metazoa > Chordata > Mammalia > Proboscidea > Elephantidae > Elephas > Elephas maximus. The sequence goes on from NC_064826.1 coordinate 83,632,588, forward strand.
TCCTGTTCCGTTTTTCCGCAAATGGATATCCAGTTGTGCCAGCACCATTTGTTAAAGAGACTTTCCCTTCCCCATTTAATGGACTTGACACTTTGCCAAAGACCAGCCATCCATAGGCAGATGGATTTATTTCTGGGTTCTCAATTCTGTTCCATTGGTCTATGTGTCTGTTCCTGCACTAGTATGAGGCTATTTTGACTACTGTGGCTATATAGCAGGTTCTGAGATCAGGTAGTGTGAGGCCTCCCACTTTGTTCTTTTTTTTCGGTAATGTTTTACTCATTTAATTCTTCCCTTTCCATATAAAGTTGGTGATTAGTTTTTCCATCTCATTAAAGAATGTTATTGAAATTTGGATCAGGATTGCATTGTATCTATAGATTGCTTTGGGTAATATTGACATTTTCACAATCTTAAATCTTCCTATCCATGAGCATAGTATGTTTTTTCATTTATGAAGGTCTCTTTTGGTTTCCTGCAGTAGTGTTTTGTAGTTTTCTTTGTTTAAGTCTTTTACGTCTCTAGTTAGGTTTATTCCTAAGTATTTTCTGTTTTAGGGAAAAATTGTAAAAGGTATTGTTTTCCTGATTTCCTTTTTGAAGTTTTTTTTTGTTAATATAGAGGATTCTGATTTTTCCATGTTGGTTTTCTACCCTGCCCCTTTGCTGAATCCTTCTATTAGTTCCAGTAGCTTTCTTGTGGATTCTCTGGAATTTTCTATGCATAGAATCATATTGTTACAAACAGGGATAGCTTTACTTCTTCCCTACCAATTTGAATGTCCTTTATTTTCCTTTCTTATAGCTATGTCTTTTTTTTTTTTTTTTATAGCTATGTCTAGGCCTTCCAATACCATGTTGAGTAAGAGTGGTGATAAAGGGCATCCTTATCTGGTCCCCAATCTCAATCTCAATGCTCTCAATCTCTCCACTGAGAATAATGTTGGCTGTTGGTTTTTTTATATATATATGCCCTTAATTTTGTTGGACAATTTCCCCTCTATTCCTATTTTGGTTAGAGTTTTTATCAGAAATCGGTTTTGGACTTTATCAAATGCCTTTTCTGCATCAGTTGAAATGATCATGTGATTCTTTTCCTTTGTTTCCTTTCTGTGATGGATAACGTTGATTGGTTTTCTAATGTTGAACCATCCTTGCATACCTGGTATGAATCCCACTTGATCGCAATGTATTATTTTTTTTGATATGCTGTTGGATTGTAAAGGCCAGAATTTTGTTGAGAATTTTTGTGTCAATGCTCATGAGGGATATTGGTCTATAATATTTTTAGTGGTGTATTTGCCTGGCTTTGGTATCAGAGTTATACTGGCTTCATAGAATGAATTCGGGAGTATTCCTTCCTTTTGTATGTTCTGGAATAGTTTGAAAAGTATTGGTGTCAACTCTTCTCTGAATGTTTGGTAGAATTCTCCAGTGAAACTATCTGGGCTAGGACTTTTTTTTTTTAATGACCTCTTCAATTTCTTCTTTTGTTACGTGTCTGTTCGAATTTTCTATCTGTTTGTGTTAGTTTAGGTAGGTAGTGGGTTTCTAGAAATTTGCGCGTTTCCTCTAGTTTTCAGATTCGTTGGAGTATACGTTTTGATTGTATTCTGTTATGATCTTTTTTACTTCAGTTGGTTCTGTTGTGATATTGCCCGCCTAATTTCTTATTTGGGCTATTTGCATCTTCTCCTTTTTTTCTTTTGTCAATTTAGCTAGTAGTTTGTCGATTTTATTGATCCTTTCAAAGAACCAGCTTCTCATCTTTTTGATTTTTTTTTTTTAACTTTTATTGAGCTTCAAGTGAACGTTTACAAATCAAGTCAGACTGTCACATATAAGTTTATATACACCTTACTCCGTACTCCCACTTGCTCTCCCCCGAATGAGTCAGCCCTTCCAGTCTCTCCTTTCATGACAATTTTGCCAGCTTCCAACTCTCTCTATCATCCCAACCCCCTCCAGACAGGAGATGCCAACACAGTCTCAAGTGACCACTTGATATAATTAGCTCACTCTTTATCAGCATCTCTCACCTACCCACTGTCCAGTCCCTTTCATGTCTGATGAGCTGTCTTCGGGGATGGTTCCTGTCCTGTGCCAACAGAGGGTTTGGGGACCATGACCGCTGGGATTCCTCTAGTCTCGGTCAGACCATTAAATATGGTCTTTTTATGCGAATTTGGGGTCTGCATCCCACTGATCTCCTGCTCCCTCAGGGGTTCTCTGTTGCGCTCCCTGTCAGGGCAGTCGTCGATTGTGGCCAGGCACCAACTAGTTCTTCTGGTCTCAGGATGATGTAGGTCTCTGGTCATGTGGCCCTTTCTATCTCTTGGGCTCTTAGTTGTCATGTGACCTTGGTGTTCTTCATTCTCCTTTGCTCCAGGTGGGTTGAGACCAATTGATGCAGCTTAGATGGCCGCTTGTTAGCATTTAAGACCCCATATACCACATTTCAAAGTGGGATGCAGAATGTTTTCATAATAGAATTATTTTGTCAATTGACTTAGAAGTCCTCTTAAAGCATGGTCCCCAAACCCCCACCCTTGCTCCGCTCACCTTTGGAGCATTCATTTTATCCCGGAAATTTCTTTGCTTTTGGTCCAGTCCAGTTGAGCTGACCTTCCATGTATTGAGTATTGTCCTTCCCTTCACCTAAAGCAGTTCTTATCTACTAATTAATCAGTAAAAAAAACCCTCTCCCACCCTCCCTCCCTCCCCGCCTTGTAACCACAAAAGTATGTGTTCTTCTCAGTTTATACTATTTCTCAAGATCTTATAATAGTGGTCTTATACAATATTTGTCCTTTTGCCTCTGACTAATTTCACTCAGCATAATGCCTTCCAGGTTCCTCCATGTTATGAAATGTTTCATAGATTCGTCACTGTTCTTTATCGATGCGTAGTATTCCATTGTGTGAATATACCACAATTTATTTAACCATTCATCCGTTGATGGACACCTTGGTTGCTTCCAGCTTTTTGCTGTTGTAAACAGTGCTGCAATAAACATGGGTGTGCATATATCTGTTTGTGCAAAGGCTCCTATTTCTCTAGGGTATATTCCGGGGAGTGGGATTTCTGGGTTGTATGGTAGTTCTATTTCTAACTGTTTAAGATATCGCCAGATAGATTTCTAAAGTGGTTGTACCATTTTACATTCCCACCAGCAGTGTATAAGAGTTCCAATCTCTCCGCAGCCTCTCCAACATTTATTATTTTGTGGTTTTTTTTTTTGTTGTTGTTGTTGTTGGAGTGAGATGGAATCTCATTGTGGCTTTAATTTGCATTTCTCTAATGGCTAATGATCGAGAGCATTTTCTCATGTATCTGTTAGCTGCCTGAATATCTTCTTTAGTGAAGTGTGTGTTCATATCCTTTGCCCACTTCTTGATTGGGTTGTTTGTCTTTTTGTGGTTGAGTTTTGACAGAATCATATAGATTTTAGAGATCAGGCGCTGGTCGGAGATGTCATAGCTGAAAATTTTTTCCCAGTCTGTAGGTGGTCTTTTTACTCTTTTGGTGAAGTCTTTAGATAAGCATAGGTGTTTGATTTTTAGGAGCTCCCAGTTACTTGGTTTCTCTTTGTCATTTTTGGTAATGTTTTGTATTCTGTTTATGCCTTGTCTTAGGGCTCCTAAGGTTGTCCCTATTTTTTCTTCCATGATCTTTATCGTTTTAGTCTTTATGTTTAGGTCTTTGATCCACTTGGAGTTAGTTTTTGTGCTTGGTGTGAGGTATGGGTTCTGTTTCATTTTTTTGCAAATGGATATACAGTTATGCCAGTACCATTTGTTAAAAAGACTATCTTTTCCCCAATTAACTGACTCTGAGCCTTTGTCAAATATCAGCTGCTTGTATGTGGATGGATTTATATCTGGGTTCTCAATTCTGTTCCACTGGTCTATGTGCCTGTTGTTGTACCAATACCAGGCTGTTTTGACTACTGTGGCTGTATAATAGGTTCTGAAATCAGGTAGAGTGAGGCCTCCCACTTTCTTCTTCTTTTTCAGTAATGCTTTGCTTATCCAAGGCTTCTTCCCCTTCCATATGAGGTTGGTGATTTGTTTCTCTATCACCTTAAAAAATGACATTGGAATTTGGATCGGAAGTGCATTGTATGTATAGATGGCTTTTGGTAGAATAGACATTTTTACTATGTTAAGTCTTCCTATCCATGAGCAAGGTATGTTTTTCCACTTAAGTATGTCCTTTTTAATTTCTTGTAGTAGAGCTTTGTAGTTTTCTTTGAATAGGTCTTTTACATCCTTGGTAAGATTTATTCCTAAGTATTTTATCTTCTTGGGGGCTACTGTGAATGGTATTGATTTGGTGATTTCCTCTTCGATGTTCTTTTTGTTGATGTAGAGGAATCCAAGTGATTTTTGTATGTTTATCTTATAACCTGAGACTCTGCCAAACTCTTCTATTAGTTTCAGTAGTTTTCTGGTGGATTCATTGGGGTTTTCTGTGTATAAGATCATGCCATCTGCAAATAGAGATAATTTTACTTCCTCTTTGCCAATCCAGATGCCCCTTATTTCCTTGTCTAGCCTAATTGCTCTGGTTAGGACTTCTAGCACAATGTTGAATAAGAGCGGTGATAAAGGGCATCCTTGTCTGGTTCCCGTTCTCAAGGGAAATGCTTTCAGGTTCTCTCCATTTAGAGTGATGTTGGCTGTTGGCATAGATGCCCTTTATTATGTTGAGGAATTTTCCTTCAATTCCTATTTTGGTGAGAGTTTTTATCATAAATGGGTGTTGGACTTTGTCAAATGCCTTTTCTGCATCAATTGATAAGATCATGTGGTTTTTGTCTTTTGTTTTATTTATATGGTGGATTACACTAATGGTTTTTCTAATATTAAACCAGCCTTGCATACCTGGTATAAATCTCACTTGGTCGTAGTGAATTATTTTTTTGATATGTTGTTGAATTCTATTGGCTAGAATTTTGTTGAGGATTTTTACATCTATGTTCATGAGGGATATAGGTCTGTAATTTTCTTTTTTTGTAATGTCTTTACCTGGTTTTGGTATCAGGGAAATGGTGGCTTCATAGAATGAGTTGGGTAGTATTCTGTCATTTTCTATGCTTTGAAGTACCTTTAGTAGTAGTGGTGTTAACTCTTCTCTGAAAGTTTGGTAGAACTCTGCAGTGAAGCCGTCTGGGCCAGGGCTTTTTTTTTGTTGGGAGTTTTTTGATTACCGTTTCAATCTCTTTTTTTGTTATGGGTCTATTTAGTTGTTCTACTTCTGAATGTGTTAGTTTAGGAAGGTAGTGTTTTTCCAGGAATTCATCCATTTCTTCTAGGTTTGCAAATTTGTTAGAGTACAATTTTTCGTAATAATCTGATATGATTCTTTTAATTTCAGTTGGGTCTGTTGTGATGTGGCCCATTTCGTTTCTTATTCTGGTTATTTGTTTCCTTTCCTGTATTTCTTTAGTCAGTCTAGCCAATGGTTTATCAATTTTGTTGATTTTTTCAAAGAACCAGCTTTTGGCTTTGTTAATTCTTTCAATTGTTTTTCTGTTCTCTAATTCATTTAGTTCAGCTCTAATTTTTATTATTTGTTTTCTTCTGGTGCCTGATGGATTCTTTTGTTGCTCACTTTCTATTTGTTCAAGTTGTAGGGACAGTTCTCTGATTTTGGCTCTTTCTTCTTTTTGTATGTGCGCATTTATCGATATAAATTGGCCTCTGAGCACTGCTTTTGCTGTGTCCCAGAGGTTTTGATAGGAAGTATTTTCATTCTCGTTGCATTCTATGAATTTCCTTATTCCCTCCTTGATGTCTTCTATAACCCAGTCTTTTTTTCAGCAGGGTATTGTTCAGTTTCCAAGTATTTGATTTCTTTTCCCTAGTTTTTCTGTTACTGATTTCTAGTTTTATTGCCTTGTGGTCTGAGAAGATGCTTTGTAATATTTTGATGTTTTGGATCCTGCAAAGGTTTGTTTTATGACCTAATATGTGGTCTATTCTAGAGAATGTTCCATGTGCGCTAGAAAAAAAAGTATACTTTGCAGCAGTTGGGTGGAGAGTTCTGTATAAGTCAATGAGGTCAAGTTGGTTGATTGTTGTAATTAGGTCTTCCGTGTCTCTATTTAGCTTCTTACTGGATGTCCTGTCCTTCTCTGAAAGTGGTGTGTTGAAGTCTCCTACTATAATTGCGGAGGTGTCTATCTCACTTTTCAGTTCTGTTAAAATTTGATTTATGTATCTTGCAGCCCTGTCATTGGGTGCATAAATATTTAATATGGTTATATCTTCCTGATCAATTGTGCCTTTTATCATTATGTAGCGTCCTTCTTTATCCTTTGTGGTGGATTTAAGTCTAAAGTCTATTTTGTCAGAAATTAATATTGCTACTCCTCTTCCTTTTTGCTTATTGTTTGCTTGACATATTTTTTTCCATCCTTTGAGTTTTAGTTTGTTTGTGTCTCTAAGCCTAAGGTGTGTCTCTTGTAGGCAGCATATAGATGGATCGTGTTTCTTTATCCAGTCCGAGACTCTCTGTCTCTCTTTACTGGTGCATTTAGTCTATTTACATTCAGCATAATTATAGATAAATAAGTGTTTAGTGTTGTCATTTTGATGCCTTTTTATGTGTGTTGTTGACAATTTCATTTTTCCACTTACTTTTTTTGTGCTGAGACTTTTTCTTAGTAAATTGTGAGATCCTCATTTTCATAGTGTTTGACTTTGTGTTTGTTGAGTCGTTTAACATTTTTCTTGGATTTTATCTTGAGTTATGGAGTTGTTATACCTCTTTGTGGTTACCTTAATATTTACCCCTATTTTTCTAAGTAAAAACCTAACTTGTATTGTTCTATATCGCCTTGTATCACTCTCCATATGGCAGTTCTTTGCCTCCTGTATTTAGTCCCTCTTTTTGATTATTGTGATCTTTTATGTATTGACTGCAATGATTCCCTGTTATGAGCATTTTTTTTTTTTAATTAATCTTAATTTGTTTTTGTGATTTCCCTATTTGAGTTGATATCAGGATGTTCTGTTCTGTGACCTTGTGTTGTGCTGGTATCTGATATTATTGGTTTTCTGACCAAACAATTTCCTTTAGTATTTCTTGTAGCTTTGGTTTGGTTTTTGCAAATTCTCTAAGCTTGTGTTTATCTGTAAATATCTTAATTTCACCTTCATATTTCAGAGTGAGTTTTGCTGGATATATGATCCTTGGCTGGCAGTTTTTCTCCTTCAGTGCTCTGTATATGTCATCCCATTGCCTTCTTGCCTGCATGGTTTCTGCTGAGTAGTCTGAACTTATTCTTATTGATTCTCCCTTGAAGGAGACCTTTCTTTTCTCCCTGGCTGCTTTTAAAATTTTCTCTTTATCTTTGGTTTTGGCAAGTTTGATGATAATATGTCTTGGTGTTTTTCTTTTTGGATCAATCTTAAATGGGGTTCGATGAGCATCTTGGATAGATATCCTTTCGTCTTTCATGATGTCAGGGAAGTTTTCTGTCAGCAGATCTTGAACTATTCTCTCTGTGTTTTCTGTCCTCCCTCCCTGTTCTGGGACTCCAATCACACGCAAGTTATCTTTCTTGATAGAGTCCCACATGATTCTTAGGGTTTCTTCATTTTTTTTAATTCTTTTATCTGATTTTTTTTCAGCTATGTTGGTCTTAATTCCCTGGTCCTCCAGATGTCCCAGTCTGCATTCTAATTGCTCGAGTCTGCTCCTCTGACTTCCTATTGCATTGTCTAATTCTGTAATTTTATTGTTAATCTTTTGGATTTCTACATGCTGTCGCTCTAGGGATTCTTGAAACTTATTAATTTTTCCACTATGTTCTTGAATAATCTTTCTGAGTTCTTCAACTGTTTTATCAGTGTGTTCCTTGGCTTTTTCTGCAGTTTGCCTTATTTCGTTTCTGAGGTCATCCCTAATGTCTTGAAGCATTCTGTAAATTAGTTTTTTATATTCTGTATCTGATAATTCCAGGATTGTGTCTTCATTTGGGAAAGATTTTGATTCTTTTGTTTGGGGGGTTGTAGAAGCTGTCGTGGTCTGCTTCTTTATGTGGTTTGATATCGACTGCTGTCTCCGAGCCATCACTGACTGGGACGCTGGCTCCAGGCTCCGAAAACAGTCGCTGCTTCCCCGTATTAGTTCGTTCTCCGTCTCTAAATCTGTGTTTGTTGTTCAGGGTTCGTAGATTGTTATGTATGTGATCGATTCACTTGTTTTTCCGAGTCTTTGTTGCAAGAGGGATCTGAGGTAGCGTCTACCTAGTCTGCCATCTTGGCCCCGCCTCCTCATCTTTTTGATTTTTCAATTGTCTTTTTTCTGTTTCATTTATTTCTGCTCTAATCTATTATTTCCATTCTTCTGGCAGCTATGGGCTTCTTTTGCTGCACTTTTTCTATTTTTTTTTTTTTGATTTGTAGGGTTAAGGTATTGATTTTAGCTCTTCTTTTTTTTTTGATGTGTGCATTTATTGCTATAAATTGGCCTCTGATCATTGCTTTTGCTGTGTCCCAGAGGATTTGATATGTTATATTTTCATTCTCATTTGAGTCTAGGAATTTTTTTATTTCATTTTTAATTTCTTCTATTACCCAGTGGTTTTTAACATGGTGTTGTTCTGTTTCCAAGTATTTGATTTTTTTTTCTTTGTTCTTCCTGTTACTCATTTCTAATTTTATAGCATTGTGATCTGAGAAGATGCTTTGTATTATTTCGATATTTTTTAATTTTTTGAGGCTTGCTTTGTGGCCTAGGATATGGTCTATTCTAGAAAATGATCCATGTGCCCTGGAGAAGAATTGTGCACTGCACTGCCATTGGGTGGAGTGCTCCGTGTATGTCTATGAGGCCACGTTGATTGATTGTGTTATTTAGATCTTCTGTATCTTTGCTGAGTTTATTGCTAGTTGGTCTGTCCATCGGCGAAAGTGGTGAATTATAAAGTCTCCTACTATTATTGTAGAACTATTTCTTTTTTCATTTCTGTTAGGGTCTGTTTTATGTCTTTTGGAGCTCTGACATTGGATGCATATATATTTATTATGGTTATGTCCTCTTGGTGGATTGATTTCTTAATCATTATATAATGTCGTTCCTTGTCTATTATGATGCAGTTTGATTTAAAGTCTATTTTATCGGAGATTAATATTGCCACTACCGTTCTTTTTCAGTTACTGCTCGATATATTTTTTTCCATCCTTTGATTTTTAACATCTTTCTGTCTAAGGTATGTCTCTTGTAGGTATCATATGAACAGGTAATTTTTTTTTTATGCATTCTGCTGCTCCCTATCTCTTGACTGGTGCATTTAACCCATTTAAATTCAGTGTGATTATCGATAGCTATGAATTTACTGCTGTAATTTTGTTATGCTTTTTTTTTTTTGTGTGGTGTTGACAGTTTCTTTGTTCCACTTAATTTTCTGTGCTGAGCTATTTTTGTTCATGGATTGTCTTTTCATTTCCTTCCGTTTTGTTCATTTTGTGTCACTAAGTCTTTTTCATTTTCTTCTTTACTTTGGTCGGTAGGCCGTTAATTTTCTTTGTGGCTACTGTGAGGTTTACCTTTAACATCCCATGTTTAAAAGTCTGTTATTTTTAGATATCACCTTGTCTTCCTCTCCATATGGAACTTCTGTAACTACAGTTTTCATTCCCCTTTCTGTTTTGAGGTTGTTGTTGATTTCAGATTGACATCTGTGGTTGCCTGTTGTCAGTTCTACAGCTTTATTTTACTTTTGAGATTTCTCTATCTGGGTTGGCATCTTGGTGGTGCCATTGTGTAGTTTACTCTCATGCTGTTGTCTGCTGTTGTTGGTTCTCTATCTGAAGGACTCCCTTTAATACTTCTTATAAGTATGGTCTGGTTTTTACAAATCCCCTTAATTTTTGCTTATCTGGGAATGTTTTAATTTTGCCATCATATTTGACAAACAATTTTGCTGAGTATATGATTCTTTGTTGGCAATTCTTTTCTTCCAGGGTTTTATATATGTCATTCCATTGCCTTCTTGCCTGCATGGTCTCTGCTAAAGAAATCAGAGCTTAGCCTTACTGGAGTCCCTTTGTAGGTGATATTTCATTTTTCCCAAGCTGCTCTCAGAGTTCTTTATTTATATTTGTACTTGAAAAATTTGATTATAGTATGTCTTGGTGACTTTCTTCTGGGGTGTATTCTGTATGGGGTTCATTGGACTTCTTGGATGGAAATCTTCTCATCATTCATGATATTAGGGAAGTTTTCTTCCAGTAAATCTTCAAAAATTGTCTCTGTATTTTTTTTTTTTTTGTCTCTTTCTGTTCTAGGATTCCCATCACATGTAAATTATTCCTCTTCATAATAACTCTTAAACATTTCTTTTTCATTCTTTTTTCTGATTGTTCCACAAATAAATTGCTGTCAAGGGATTTGTCCTCTATTCACTAATTTTTCTCCCATTGTTGTGATTTTACTTCCATTGAGTTATCTATATCTAATATTTTACTGTTAGTCTTCTGAATTTCTAGTTGCTGTTTTCCTATTGTTTCTAATTGTCTGTTTAATTTGTCGTTTTGTTTGTATGTTGTTTTCCTGAATTCTTCGAGGGTCCTGTGTTTTCCTGATCTCTCTGAGGACCCCATCATTAAGCCTTCTGAATTCCTCATCAGGGGGTTCCATTGCCATCTCCTTCTCAGGAAGGTTCTCAGCCCCTTTAGTTTGGTCATTTGGTTGAGCCATCTCGTCTTGTTACTTTATATGATTAGATATTGTCTAGAAATTAAGGGTTTTTTATTTAAGATTTTGTTTTGTTTTGATTTATCAGCACGGGCAGGTCACGTATGCTTCAGTGATCACTCATCTGGCAAAACAGGGGCATTCACTTTCTGCCCATAGTTGGATAGGACAACAGTGGGCAGGATGAGCCCTCATCACTTTTCACTGCACGAATGAGACGGCTAAGGGCATACCGGGGCGGGCGGGTGCTATCTGACAGTACGGAAATGCTCACAGTCACTCACCAGGTGGGCAGGCGATGGGCAAGGAGCAACGTGAGCATCCACAGGGTGTTGCAGTGCTCCCTCTGTCAAGGGGGCCAGGCGGCCGGGGGAGCACTAGTACTCTTTCCAGTGTGAGGGAGGGTGGGCTAGGTGGCTGGGGGGAACTCAGGCATTCTCCCAGGTGGGGGAGGGGCGGGGTGGGCAGCCAAAGGTTGCACAGATGCTCTCTCCAGCAGAGAAGGGGTGGGGCGGGCGGCCAGGGTCACAGGGAGGAAAGAGAAAAAAAAAACAGGAGGGTTTCATCTATTGCTCTGTTGATCACTACCCTCCCTACCAGTCAGGTACTGACACTGGAAACTCTCCCTGTCTCTTGGCCCTGGTTTTCTCCCTGCCCTGTGAATGTTGGGATCCCTGAAGGTCTCATCTTCCTCCTTTACTTTCCCTCCTTAGCTCCAGCTCATGTCCCGCTCACATTCCAGGTATGTTGACACAGTTTCTGTCTCCTGTTAGGAGTTCTGTGATGTTGTCTTCCTGTGCTCCTCACCCAGGGTCACTGCTACTTTTGTATCAAAATGTCCCTGCTGTGCTGGGCTGTCTGGCAGGGCACCTCTACTCCATATCTCTCCCTGTTCACTGCTGTTGTTCAGTTTCTTTTGCCCGTCGGTGCTTGATCTAATTCTATATCCTTTCATTCGATGCTCAGGTTTCCAGAGTTGTCAGCTGTATCTGTTTCACTTCATTTCTTGGGTCTTTGCTGTAGATGGATGGTGTGGTGCATCTGACTAGGCCGCCACCTAGAATCCAATCCTATGAACTGTGTTTTACGAGTTGACCTAGATGTCCCCCAAGACTATAGTCCTTAGCCTTCAAGTCCAGCCCCAATGTCTAAGTAGTTTCTATAACTGTGCCCCCATGTGCTCTATTATATACATGAGTATACGTGCAGCATTTACACATATATTTGTAAGAATATCCACAACCATACATGTATATGTATACAGGTATACTCCCATACCGCCTCCCTTACCTATTTAACATACATATTAGCCTATGTATCTACTCATAATTATTGTTATTACTGTTGTTGCAAAATTGTATATGATATAGCATTTACTGTAGTTGCTCTTTATTCTTGCATAGCTCTCAGTGTCTTCCCTTGCTTTGGCCACATTGTGCTGACTTCCCTCATGTTGTATATTGTCTTTCCCTTCACCAGAATTAACACTTTTCTGCACTCTAGTTGGTGATTTTCCTTCCCTCCCCCTTCTATCCCTGGTAGCCATCAAAGAATATTTCTTTCGGTGTGTAAACCTTTTATTGACTTCTTATAACAGTGGTCTCATACAATATTTGTCATTTTGTGATTGACTTATTTCACTCAGCGTAATGGCCTCCAGATTCATCCATGTTGTGAGATGTTTCCCAGATTCATCATTATTCTTTACCATTGCATACTATTCCATTGTGTGTATGTTCTACAATTTGTTTATCCATTTCTGTTTATGGGCATTTAGGCCATTTCCATCTTTTTGCTATTGTGAACAATGCTGCAATGAGCATGGGTGTGTATATGTCTATTCATTGACAGCTCTTATTTCTCTAGGATATATACCTAGGAGTAGGATTATTGGATCATATGGTAATTCTATTTCTAGCTTTTTAAGGAAACACCATACCATTTTCCATAGCAGTTGTACCATTTTACATTCCTATCAGATGTTTACCTGTGTTTTATTGACTATGCAAAGACATTTGACTGTGTGGTTCATAACAAATTATGGTTAATACTGTGAAGAATGAGGATTCCAGAACACTTAATTGTGCTCATGAAGAATCTGTACATTGATCAAAAGGCAGTTGTTTAAACAGAACAAGGGGATACTATGTGGTTTAAAGTCAGGAAAGGTGTGTGTCAGACTTGTATCCTTTCACCATACTTACTCGATTTGTACGCTGAGCAAATAATCTGAGAAATTGGACTATATGAAGAAGAACTAGGCATCAGGATTGGAGGAAGACTCATTAGCAACCTTTGATATGCAGATGACACAACTTTCTTGCTGAAAGTGAAGAAGACTTGAAGCACTTACTGATGAAGATCAAAGACTACAGCCTTCAGTATGGATTACACCTCAACATAAAGAAAACAAAAATCCTCACAACTGGACCAATAAACAACATCATGACAAATGGAGAAAAGACTGAAGTTGTCAAGGACTTCATTTTACTTGGATCTACAATCAGTACCCACGGAAGCAGCAGTCAAGAATCAAACGGCACATTACATTGGGCAAATCTGCTGCAAAAGATCTCTTTAAAGTGTTAAAATGTAGCATGTCACTTTAAGGGCTAAAGCATGCCTTACCTAAGTCATGCTGTTTTCAATCACCTCATATGCATGCGAAAGTTGGGCAATGAATAAGGAAGACCAGAGAACTGACACCTTTGAATTATGGTGTTGGCAAAGAATACTGAGTATACCATGGACTGCTAGAAGGAACAAATCTGTCTTGGAAGAAGTACAACCAGAATGCTCATTGGAGGCAAGGATGGCTAGACCTCGTCTCACATATTTTAGACATGTTATCAGGAGGGACCAGTCCATAGAAGAGGACATCATGCTTGGTAAAATAGAGGGTCAGTGAGGAAGAGGAAGACCCTGAACAAAATGGATTGACACAGTGGCTGCAGCAATGGGCTCAAACATAGCAACAATTGTGAGGATGGCTCAAGGCTGGGCAGTGTATCGTTCTGTTGTACACAAGGTCTGTACGAGTTGGAACCAACTGGATTGCATCTAACAACAACAACAGTTATCCCTATTTTTTCTTCCATGATCTTTATAGTTTTAGGTTTTAAATTTAGATCTTTGATTTATTTTCAGTTAGTTTTTTGTATGGTGTAAGGTATGGATCTCGTTTCATTTTTCTGCAAATGGATATCTCCCAGTTTTGCCAGCACCATTTGTTAAAGAGACTTTCTCTTCCCCATTTAATGGACTTCAGCCCTTTGTTGAACATCAGCTGTCTGTAAAAAAAAAAAAAAAACCCCACTGCCGTCGAGTCGATTCTGACTCATAGCGACCCTATAGAACAGAGTAGAACTGCCCCATAGAGTTTCCAAGGAGTGGCTGGTAGATTCGAACTGCCGATCTCTTGGTTAGAAGCCGTAGAACTTAACCACTACACCACCAGGGTTTCCTCAGCTGTCTATAGGAGGATGACTTTACTTCTGGGCTCCCAATTCTGCTTCATTGGTCTATGTGTCTGTCATTGTACCAGCACCAGGCTGTTTTGACTACCGTGGCTATATGGTAGGTTCTGAGATTGGGTAGTGTGAGGCTTCCTACTTTGTTCTTCTTCAGTAATGCTTTCCTTATCCAGGGCCTCTTTCCTTTCCATATAATGTTGGTGATTAGTTTTTCCATCTCATTAAAGAATGTTGTTGGAATTTGAATTGGGATTACACTATATCTGTATATTATATTTTGACAACAACCTGTGATGTAGGTATGTTTCTTCCTTATAAAGTTAGTAACATGCCCAAGGACACAAAGAAAATGGTTGGACTTGATTTTGAATGCAAGCCTCTCATATGCCTGAATTTCAAGCATGTATTTTTTCTATTACACCATCTTCCTTCATACAGTTTAAAGAGTTTGAATATCTTCATGCTTGATAAGTATTTATAATGGATTTCCCTGTTGATTCTTTTCTCCTTCACAGATTCTCTTATCCCAGAAACAGTCATGTTGTGTGTGTGTTCCACTGAATATAAATAAGACAGTAAGTAGCAGAGGAGTTAATATTTCAGAATGGTTTTGCTGTGGTGACAAAAACCTGTTGGTAGGTACAGGTGGTTATTTCATCCTTAGAGCAAAATCTCTTTTGCTTGATGAAAGCATTAAAGGACTTTTGGTTGTCTAAAATAAGGCCTAGGCTAACTTGAAATGGAGAAAATTATTAGAAAGAGAGGTGAAATTAATAAAGTAAAAAGGAGTTTTCCTTAAGTAGAGTCATGGTTTGGGTCCCTGGAGAAGTGTTTGTTTTTTGTTAGTTTGCTTTAATTACTGGACTTTCATTTTCCTCTGCAGAGTTTGAGACTTGGGGGAAGAGCAAAGATGGCCTTGATGTGAGTGAAACAATGGATCCTAGCAACTAGCCAGAATCTAAGGAGAATGACTCATTGTGAAATGGAATGGCTAAAGGAAGACCATAAATATTTTTACGTTTTTCTTTTCTGCCAAGCAATTCTCTTTGCTATCTTCATATTCAGGAAACTTATTAACCACTTCTAATTTAGGTTAAGCCACTGGGAATGACAGAGAAACTGTATTTATTCTTGGAACCAAGCCAGTAGAGAGAAGCAGCAGACTTCAGAAGCTACTACTAAAAAAAATTTTTTTTTTTTTTTTTTTTTTGAGAAATCATTCCCTGGAGTCCTCTGGAATATTCTGGAAGAAAAGGGATTTCCTGCTCTTGTGCATAATGAGGACTTGAGTTGTTTGTTAAAGGAAAGTTGGAGAATGAAAGGTGGTCAGATTATAGTATGCTGGGGGAAATTCACTGTGTGTCTAAGGCAAGAAATTAAGTACAAGATGAAATCCAAAAAAGCTCTGTGGTTGGATTTCTACCACAGAAGGAGGAGAAAATCCCTGCATCCCTGGTTATGCAAACAATATGCAAATTATGGTAATCACCTATTTCTTTAGAAAATTCTGGTTACTTTGTTTTGGCTTCAAGAGGAGTTGGGACACCAAAAAGGAATGTTTGTCAGTAGCCCACAGCTGTTAGATTTCCTCCAAGGAAACAAAAGGGTAAATTTCTTTTTTTTTCTTTAGGTGAAAATTTACAGGGCAAATTAGTTTCTCATTCAAATATTTATAGACACATTGTTTCATGGCATTGGTTGCAATCCCCACGATGTGCCAACACTGTCTGCCTTTCCACCCCAGGTTCCCTATTCCTATTCGTCCAGTTTTCCTGTACCTTCTTGCCTTCTTGTCTTTGCTTTTGGGTAGGTGTTGGCCATTTGGTCCTGAATACTTGACTGATATAAGTAACACGTCCCTCACATGTGTTACTGTTTGTTTTATAGGCCCTTAATTTTTTTTTTAATTTGGCTGAAAGGTGAACTTCAGGAGTGGCTTCAGTTCTGAGTTAGAAGGGTGTCTGGGGGCCATAGTCTCGGGGGTTCCTCCAGTCTCTATCAGACCAGCAAGTCTGGTCTTTTTTTTGTGTTTTTTTTTTTTTTTTTTTTAACTGTGCTTTAGATGAATGCTTACAGAGCAAATTAGTTTCTCATCAAACAATACACATATTGTTGTGTGACATTGGTTGCCAAACCCAGGACATGTCAACATTCTCCCATTCTCAACCTTAAAAAAAAAAAAAAAAAAAAATCTTAGGTTCCCCATTTCCATTCGTCCAGTTTTCCTGTCCCCTCCTGCCTTCTAGTCCTTGCCCCTGGGCTGGTGTGCCCATTTAGTGTTGAATACATGGTTGAGCTACATGTATTATTGTTTGTTTTATGGGCCTGTCTAATCTTCGGCTGAAGGGTGAACCTCAGGAGTGACTTCAGTATTGAGTTAAAAGTGTGCCCAGGGGCCATATTCTCGGGGTTTCTCCAGTCTCTGTCAGACCAACAAGTCTGGTTTTTTTTTGTGAGTTTGAATTTTATTCTACATTTTTCTCCAGCTCTGTCGGGGGCCCTCTATTACGACCAAAAGAGTAAATTTCTTATTAAATAAATGCCAGCGATATAAATGGGTTGTTCAAAAATCTTAGCGTCTCCCTTCTACAAAGCATTGTACATATATATACACACACACACATACATACATAAATTGTAAAAATGTGGTCCACAAAGTGAAGCACAAATGAAAAATTCTTTTTTCCCCTTTATTTTACTGTAGGTACTTTTTCTCCTTTCTTGGCTCAACAATGTGAAGGGTGGGCTTGGATTTTTCCCTCCAGCTGATTATTGCTATCATTTCTAGCCATTTCTCTGAGTCTGGGCTTCGGATCTGTCATTTGGGAGTGATGTAGATGTCTCTCTGATGGTGGTGATATCTGAGGCTGGGAGCATCAAATGCCAGACCAGCTTCTTCCACAGCTGCCTCTGTGACACATCCAATATCACCAGGGAAGCACAAGGTGGCAAGGTCCCATCCAGGATGGCTGTGGGCAGCAAAAGGCCGATGTGGCTGCCCTGGGGAGTAGGGAGGAAGATAGAGGGCTGCTGTCTCTCCAAGGACAATCTGAAAGGTGGGTAGAATCTGCCTTGGATAGAATTTTAAATCTTTTCCAAACATAGCTGACCTGCTTAGGTGTTAGCATCTCTCCTTCTGTCAGCAGAAGCCTGTGGAATATATTTCCTAGCAACAAGGATATTTAACCATTGTATAGTAGGACTATCTCATAAAGGACACTTGTTCTGCTGCCCACAGTTCTCCCAGTAACTATCAGAAAAGGGTCACAGTCAGAACAAACGTAGCTGTTTGCCTTCAGAATCAATGCATAGTCCTAATGAGGCAACAATTCTAAACTCTGGATTAACTAATTTTAGTTAAGGTTTTGGGGAGATTATTATGAATGTTTCCCTAATTCTATTAAAGGTGTCATTGTACTACCTGCCCTGCTTCAAAACCTTGATGTCATCTGTCTTCTTTCCCTTCTCTCCTCTTTGCTCTGTTTCTATCAATCTCTCACTCGGTTCTGTCTCTCATTTCTCCCCGATCTCTCACCCCTTTCCTTGCTTCCCTGCTCTCTAATCTCTTTTCAACACCTGTCTTTCAACCTTTCTTTTTCTCTTTTTCATTTCTACCTTTGCAACCATGCCATGTAAAATGCCATCAGTTCTGCTCCTGCCATCTCTCAAATCTTCCCTCTACCTTCACCCATCACCCTAGTTCCAAGTCCAGGAGCTGCCTTACCCCTCCGATGGGCAACAAGGCTGGTCTTCTTGACTCTAGTCTCTTCTCAAAACATTTTATCCTACATGAAGCTGCCAAATTATTTTCCTAACAAATACAATCTAATCATAACACCACCCCGCTCAAAAACTTCCAAGGGTTCCCAATATCCTATAATAAAGTCCAAAGTCCTAAGCCTGATATCCCAGGTCCAACATGGTCTGGTTCTGGTCAAAATTTGCAGCCTTGTGTTTTCCTGAAGCCCTCGAGACACCCACTACTATGGCCAAAATGCCTCTTACCCACCTTATGGCTTTTCCTTTGCTGTTCCCTCTGCTTCTTCCCTCCCTTCCTCCATCTCTGTTGTTGTTTGTTGCCATGGAGTCAGTCCCTGACTCATGGTACCCCATGCACAGTGGAACAAAATGGCCATCCCTGTGATTGGCTGCAGATTGACCATTGTGATTTTCAGAAGTAGGTCACCAGGCCTTTCTTCCTAGTCCACCTCACTCGTGACACTCCAGTGAAACCTGTGCAGCATCATCACAATATGCAAGCCTCCACTGCCAGATGGGTGGTGGCTGCATATGAGGTGTATTGGCCAGGAATCGAACCCATGTTTCCCTTATGGGAGGTGAGAATTCTGCTACTGAACCATCACTGCCCTTTTCTCCCATTTCTACATTTCCAGAACCACCAGGCCTAACTCAAGCTTCACCTGGTCTGTGCAGTCAGCCTCCTCTGATATCTTTAGCTACTCTTCCTTCTGCACCCCAGTAAAGCTTATCCTCATAAAGGGATCACCCTAACAAGAACAAACTAATTGCTGCTGACTCTGCCCCTCCTGCTTTTATGGGCCTCAGTCCCCTCCTATGGTCCCTTCTGGACCTGTTTCTGGAAGCTCCCTGGGTGATTCACACCTACTCACAGAACCAGAACAATTCTTTCAGGCCTTGCCATTGCTTTGCCTTCTTCCCCTAAGCACCTGCTGGGTACTGGAGCCCTACCCTGTCAAAGTAGTACAGTGCTCTGTGGTAAACGGTAGAAAGAACTTAAAACTTCTCCTTACTGAACAATACAAATAATTCACAACTTCTTCCTACTGAGCAACTCTATTAGAGGAATCCCAAAACAATGCTTTCGGTGCTCTTACTGCTTTAAGCCGCTGTGGAACAGTTCTTTCTGCACTGTTTTATTTTCCCCCAAGGTAGCCTTTTAATCCACAGGATTCAGACATTAGGTTAAAGTGGACAGGAGATTGTGCTGTACTTGGAACTGACCTTCCTGCCAAAAGCTACAGTATTCTTACTGGGCCAAGTATATTACACCTGCTCCTCACATCTGCTCCAGTACATCTTCTCACAGACAGTCTGTCAGCCTCTTATGCAGATAGATGAGATGCTGGCCTGCCCACACATTTTCCAGAAAACATAGTTTTAATGAGCCTTGTAAAAACGGCTCGGGGGCGTGTCTGACCTCCTCCAACCCCACAAAGGGGAAGGAGAGCGCAAGGCTGACTCCCACGAGGTGGAGGCCAGACAAGCCTCCTCTCTCCAACATCTTTATTAATTTTGCCACCAACCTGCCCTCACACAGCACTCTCTACTTCTCTGCTGGTTCAATAATTCATTGCAATGGCCACACAGAACTCACAGACCATACTCACAATTATGGGGTTTATTAGGGAAGTAACGGGAACACTCAGGATACAGTTCTTTCATCAGGACAGCTTCTCCCCAGCTGTGCTCACAGCCACGCCTCTCCTGGCCCTCAGTCTCTGCCCAAAGACACTCAGCTTTCTCTCTCCATGGGCTGGGAAGGCCACCTCGCTGTCTCCTGCTGCCAGGTTTCTGCTGCTAGGTCTCTCCTTCCTTGGTGGTGGTAGACTCCTCCTCTCTGCTCTGGAATTGGCTCTCTTTTAAGGCAAAACTGACCAATCCCCTTGGTAGGCCACAATTACCCTATCACACAATCACCTGGGTGGAAGTTACACGACCATGGCTAGAAAGGCCACACACATAAGTAATTAATTGCGTAGCAAGCCTCTATTATTGTTGGAAATGTATCACATCCTTTAGGTATGTTGGAACAGAAAAATGGTTAAGACACCCTCAATTATATAATACTCTAAAGCTACACTATAGCCACTGGCCACATGTGGTTATAAAGCGCTCGAAAATGTGGCTAGTCCAAAGTGAGATGTGCTATGAACATAAAATGCATACCAGATTTCAAAGGCCTACCTGGTGGCGTAGTGGTTAAGTGCTACAGCTGCTAACCAAAGGGTCGGCAGTTCGAATCCGCCAGGCGCTCCTTGGAAACTATGGGGCAGTTCTACTCTGTCCTATAGGGTCACTATGAGTTGGAATTGACTCTAGGGCACTGGGTTACCCATGAGTAAGAGTAAGTAAACTGAGGCACTTGACTAAAGTAAAAATGGCTGCTTTAGAGTTTGAGCCCTACTCCATCTTGCTTTTCTTTTAATATATGCAAACCTCTGACTTACTCTTTAAGGCCTGTGACTAAATGTAAACTAAAGAAAGTTTTCCCCTTTTCTCTGTGGTTAAGCTGAGAGAATAACAATAAATTGTTACCCAGGAGCTATCAAGACCCTTCCTGAAACAATGTCTCTGGAAAAAGGCCTTCATGCTGACACTTATCTTGGTCTCCCAGGCAACTCCTAGCAAACTGTTTCTAAGAGAGAAATGTCCTGTAACCTCCCCCCTTTTAACCTCCACTTCCAATAAATCCACCTTGTGTTAATCTAAGTGTGTAATGTCCAGTCAAAACAGTGCACCTCAAGTTCTTTGCTCTCACCCTTTAAAAGTTCTTCCCCAAAGCTGTGCCATTTTGGAAGTGTTTGTTCACTCTCCAAAATCAGACGTTTTCCCAAGTCCATCACTGAAACTTCAATAAATTTCCTTGCTTTACTTTATCAGAGTTTATTACACTTTGACACTCCAAAAAAAAAAAAGAACGTCAAATATGTCCTTAATAAATTTTTTATATGGAATACATGTTGAAATGATAGTATTTTGGGTCTATTAGATCAAATAATAAACTATTAAAATTAATTAATAAAATATTTTTATTTTTTAATATGGCTTCTAGAAATCTTAATATTACATCTGTGGCTGACATTTGTGGCTTGCATCATGTCTCCACTGTACAGTATTGCTCCAGAGCAGTGGCTCTCGAAACGCAGTCTGTGGACCAGCAGCATCAGCATATCCTGGGAACTTGCTAGAGATGCAGATCCTCGGGCCCTACCCCAGAACTGGAAACTCTGGAGAGGGTGCCCAGTAATCTGTGCTTTAACAAGCCTTCCAGGCAATTCTGATTCACACTGAAATTTGAGCAGCAAGGATATCCATGTTGCAGAAATGAGGTCTGGAGCACAGTAGGAGCTCAATAAGTTTTGTTTAATGATTTCATCTCTATGATCTCTTTTAAGCTCAAAATTCTTCTGAAAGTCAGCCAGTCAGTCAATAAGCAATAAGGTAAATATTACTCTTTGCTCCTAAATGTAGAGGAACAGCTCGTGGTAATTTCAACAGTTACCACTACCTGTTTTTGATTTCTGGTGATGTTGGCCATCTTTTCAAGTGCTGGTTGGCCATTTGTATATCTTCTTTGGAGACGTGTCTATTTGAATCGTTTGCACCTATTTATGATTGGGTTATGTGTCTTTCAACTTTTCAGTTATATGAATTATATATTTTAGATACAAGTTCCTTATCAGATACACAGGTTGCAAAATTTTTCTCCCATTTCGTGATTTGTCTTCTTACTTTTTTGATGGTGTCCTGTGGAGCACAAAAGTTTTTAATTTTGATGCTGTCCAATTAAAAAAAAATTGCCATTATCAGCTAGGAAGAAGCACAAATTATTAACAGGGCATTAACAGAAATGCAATGAATACAGTGGCTATGCCAGAATCAAGAGATAGTCAGATGTGAAATTAGCACAGAGAAAAGTGAGAATGTGAAGGCTAAGGTCATGATTAAGCTATAACATAAAACAGGTCTGGGTGCCATCCAAGCTGACTGTCCAGGCACTTGCAGTGGATTAACTCTGGAGCCAGACATCCTATTGCCCCCAGGCCTGTACAAACACAGCCACAGCCTCCATCTCCACAGCACAGCCACCAACGGTCTTGATTAAGCAGGCATTGACTCAACAGCACTGGGACTGGACTGGAACTGATAAAACCCCCAAGAGCCTGTAGTCCTTGTGGATCTCAACTTTACCCCTTCAGCACCCTGAAACCCCTCACAATCTCAACTTTACCCCTTCAGCACCCTGAAACCCCTCATATCAACATGTGCCATTACCAAGATTCATTAGTTCATGACCATGCTTGAAGAACACTACCAAAAAATATGGCAGCCACACAGCAAAGTGTAGCTTAAGTGTGGGTGATGGGTAGTGTGGAGCAGAGGGAAATTGTTATAGCAGCCTTGCTGCTTTGGACACCCGCGATGTGAAATAATATTCTCCAGCCAGCAGTCTTTCAGGAACCGATACCATGTTTAGCATACTTAGTGGTTTTAAAACGATCATTTGTCTACTTATTAAAAGTAATCCATGCACACTGTAAAAAAAAAAAAAAATCAAATAATACGGAATTGGATAAAGTAGAATGAGGAGGTTCTTTTCCTTGATTCAGTACCAATCCCTGAACTATTCTGGATTTTAAAATACATGGATGTAGATACACAGACATAGAGATACACGGATTATAGAAATACATACATATGAATGAATATATTATTTAGAATGAGATATGTGCATTCAATTTTGTTAACTGGACTTTTTCACTTGTAAGTATGTTGTGGACAACTTTCACTATTTGTATGTGCAGATCTACTTTTTTCCACTTAATGGTTGCACAGTATTCTATTGTATGAATATTTTATTTAAAAACCAAAAACCCACTGCCGTTGAGTCGATTCCGACTCATAGCGACCCTATAGGACAGAGTAGAACTGCCCCACAGAGTTTCCAAGTGTCGCCTGGCGGATTTGAACTGCCGACCTCTTGGCTGGCAGCTGTAGTACTTAACCACTATGACACCAGTGTTTCCCCTATTTTATTTAAGCATAGTTTATTTCAACAAACTTTTCAGTTGTTTCTAATATTTTCCATTACATATATCTTTGAACACTTTCAGGAACTCTTTAAAATCAGTTCATAGGTGTGAAATAGTGCATCAGAAGGATGCAGTTAATTTTGATGAACATTATCAGTTGCCCTCCCAGAATGTTTTTGCAATCAACCACCAGACAATTACCATATTATCTACCCAAAGTATATGATAGCACCCATTTTCTTATATTTCACCAGCAATGAATAGCACCGGTCTTTATTTTTTTCCAATCTAATAGTTTAAAAAATGCATTTATATTTTTTGATTATCAGTTGATTAAACACCTTTCGATTTATTTTGAACACTTATGTTTATTATGCTAATTGTATGTTATCACCTTTACCCATTTTTCTATTGGATTATTTGTTCTTACCATTTTGTAGGCATGTTTCATTTAATACATTATGGATATGAATTGAATTTTACAGGTTGCTGATAATTTCTTTCAATTTCTCATTTGTATTTTAAAATTTGTGTATTGTGATTTTAAACTATAGAATTTTTACAATTTTATATGGTCATATTTGCCCATCTTTTCCTTTTAGCATTCTGTGTTTTGGGTCCTACTTAGAAAGACTTTTTCTTATTCTGGGTTAAAAAAAAATTCTCATAAATTTTTCACTATATATATGTTTTTTTTACTACATATATATGGTTTTTCTTTTTACATTAAAATCTTTAATTTATCTGGAATTTGTTTCTCTATGATATAAGTAGAGATCTGACTTAATTTTTTTCTAAATGGTAAGTCAATTGGTTCAACTCTTATTTCTTTCCCTCTTTCATTTCAAATACCACTTTTATCATACACTAAATTGTCATACATATACGGGTTTCTTTGCAGATTCTTATTCATTCAGTTATATTGGCCTGATTACATGATTTGGGAAGATTTCCCTCATTTTCCATGACCTGAAACAGATTAAAAAACAAAAACTAACTTTCTTGAATGTTTGATTTCAAAAACCAAAAAAAAAAAAAAAGAAACCTACATAAACCTATCTGGGCATTGTGCCATTTGAGGACGGATCTTTTCGTTTTTCTTCCAATCGCCCTATTTAGATTTTCTATCTCTTCTCATTTTAATCTTGGTTGTTCAGATATTCACATTTATAGATAAAAAGTTGTACACTGTACCTCTTGTATGTTGGGCTGCAGAGATACTATAGTGTGTAAGAGCCTCGGCTCTGGGGTGAGATCGCCTATGTTTGAAACCTGGCTCCCCATCCCAGAGACTCCACAGGTTACTCTGTGCCTCTGTTTTCTCATCTATAAAACCTCACAGGGTCACTGTGAGGAAAAAACAAATTAATGCATACAGAACTTTTAGAATATATGCCTGGGACGTAAAAAGTACGAAACATTGCCTAGTCCTATACCATTTTATAAAATTATACATTATGAAGAATAGGAATTCCAGAACACGTAATTGTGCTCATGAGGAACTTGTACATAGATCAAGAGGCAGTCATTAGAATAGAACAAGAGGATACTGCATAGTTTAAAGTCAGGAAATGTGTGCATCAGAGTTGTATTCTTTCATCATACTTATTCAATCTGTATGCTGAGCAAATAATCCAAGAAGATGGACTATGTGAAGAATGCGGCGTCAGGATTGGAGGAAGACTCATTAACAACCTGCATTATGCAGATGACACAACCTTGCTTGATGAAAGTGAAGAGAACTTGAAGCACTTACTGAAGAAGATCAAAGACTACAGCCTTCAGTATGGATCACACCTCAACAAAAAGGAAAACAAAAATCCTCACACCTGAACCAATAAGCAACATCACAATAAATGGAGAAAAGACTGAAGTTGTCAAGGACTTCATTTTACTCGGATCCACAATCAACACCCATGGAAGCAGCAGTCAAGAAAACAAAAGATGCATTGCACTGGGCAAATCTGCTGCAAAAGATCTCTTTAAAGTGTTAAAAAGCAAAGAGATCACCTTGAAGACTAAGATGTGCCTGACCCAAGCCATAGTGTTCTCAAGCACCTCATATATATGCAAAAGCTGGATGATAAAGACCAAAGAAGAACTGACGCCCTTGAACTGTGGGTTGGTGAAAAATAGTGAGTATACCATGGACTGCCAAAAGAACAAACCTATCTGTCTTGGAAGAAGTACAGCCAGAATGCTCATTGGAGGCAAGGATGACGAGACTACATCTTACATACTTTGGACATGTTATCAGGAGGGATCAACTCCCTGGAAGCAGACATTATGCTTGGTAAAGTAGAGGGTTAGCAAAAAAGAGGAAGACCCTCAATGAGATGGATTGACACAGTGGCTGCAACAATGGGGTAAAGCATAGCAACAATTGTGAGGTAGGCGCAGGACAGAGCAGTGTTTTATTCCATTTTACATAGGGTCTCTAAGAGTCAGAACCTACTGCACAGCACCTAACAACAGCAAATACTACTTTCACTATCACTGGTATGCTCAAGTCCATTGATACAGCCACTGTGTATTTTGAACCTAGAGGGCAATACTCTGTTGTGATCCATAGGGTTTTCACTGGGTAATTTTCTAAAGTAGATCACCAGTTTTTTCTTTCTAGTCTGTCTTAGCCTGGAAACTCTGCTGAAACCTGTACACCATGAGTGACCCTACTGGTATTTGAAATACAAGTGGCATAGTTTCCAGCACCACAGCAACATGACACCAAAGTACAACAAACTGACAGACAGGTGGTGGAAATAATAATAATTTATAATCATACATATATTTCTGTCTCTCCTTATTTATACTTCCTCATTCCTATTCTTTTTTAATGTAAACATTTCCAGATATATGTATAATTTATTGATCTTTAGAGAATAAACTCTAGCTGTTATTTATCAGGCTTGCATTTTATTATTGTCTTTATCACTATGATTTATTTTCTCTGGGTTTAATTTGGTGCTCTTCTCCTAGCTTATAGAGCTAAATATGTAGTTATGTTTATCTTTTCTCTTGCTCTCTAAAAAAGTATTTTGAAACTAAGCGTTTTAATGTGGCTTTGGCTATATCCCCTGTGTTTTAATATATATCAGTCTTATTATCAAGGAGCCCTAGTGGTGAAATTGTTAAGTGCTTGGCTGCTAACCAAAAGGTTGGCAGTTCAAACCCACCCAGCAGTGTTGTGGGAGAAAGACCTGGCGATCTGCTCCCCATACAGATTACAGTCTAGGAAACCCTATAGGGCAGTTCTACTCTGTGACATGGGTTGCTATGAGTCAAAAATCAACTCAATGTCACCTAACAACAAGTCTCACTGTCAGTTTTTCTCAATAAATCTTCATGTCAGTTTTGAGTTCCTCTCTTATTCAAGAATAATTTAAAATAATGTCTTTACACTTCCAAGTGTTGTATGTAACTTTATTTTTATTGCTAAGTTCAGGTTTGGAGAATGTGGCTTATATGCTTTCTGCTTTTTAAAAATTATTGAGATTTTCTTTGTCATAGAAAGGCATTCCTCCTACCACATGTGCTTTCTAGTGCTAATGAAATATAATGCAACCATTAATTACAGAACATAATTTGAAGTACATGGACTGCTGTTGTTTATTATGGGTTCTGCCATCTGGAACAGGCTCTGCGTACACAGCCAATGGTCTGTTGCTTGCTCGGCGCTGGAATATACACCTACTTTTTATGGTGGGCTGCTCAGCTAGAATCACAATCCCATGTTTACTGTTACTGTTTGTAAACTGTGATACAGGCAAACTGCAAGGTCAATGTCAAAGATAATAGCTGTGACTGAGGGATTCCTGCTTGTGTAGACTAAAGAGCAAATATGAACATGCTATGCTTGTTGTCGTCAGTTTTGATTAACCAATTTATTATTTTTAGCTAGAAAGAATATTCTCAACTGAGAGGCTGTGGAGAGATTGGAACACTTACACACTGCTGCTGGGAATGTAAAATGGTACAACCACTTTGGAAATCGATTTGGCGCTTCTTAAAAAGCTAGAAATAGAACTACCATACGATTCAGCAATCCCACTCCTTGGAATATATCCTAGAGAAATAAGACCCTTTACACGAACAGATATATGCACACCCACTTTTATTGAAGCACTGTTTACAATAGCAAAAGGATGGTGCCCATCAATGGGTGAATGGATAAATAAATTATGGTATGTTCATAAAATGGAATACTACACATCAATGAAGAACAGTGAGGAATCTGTGAAACATTTCATAACATGGTGGAACCTGGAAGGCATTAGGCTGAGTGAAATTAGTCCGTTGCAAAAGGACAAATATTGTATGAGACCACTATTATAAGAACTTGAGAAACAGTTTAAACTGAGAAGAAAACATTCTTTCATGGTTACAAGAGGGAGGAGGGAGGGAGGGCGGGAGAGAGTATTCACTAATTAGATAGTAGATAAGAACTACTTTAGGTGAAGGGAAAGACAACACACAATACGGGGGAGGCCAGCACAACTGGACTAAACCAAAAGCAGTTTCCTGAATAAACTGAATGCTTCAAAGGCCAGCATAGCAGGGGCACGGGTCTGGGGACCATGGTTTCAGGGGACATCTAAGTCAATTGGCATAATAAAATCTATTAACAAAACATTCTGCATCCCACTTTGAACAGTGGCATCTGGGGTCTTAAACGCTAGCAAGCAGCTATCTAAGATGCATCACTTGGTCTCAACCCACCTGGATCAAAGGAGAATGAAGAACACCAAGGACACAAGGCAATTACGAGCCCAAGAGACAGAAAGGGCCACATAAACCAGAGACTACATCATCCTGAAACCAGAAGAACTAGATGGTGCCCAGCTACAACCAATGACTGCCCTGACAGGGAACACAACAGAGAACCCCTGAGGGAGCAGGAGAGCAGTGGGATGTAGACCCCAAATTCTCATAAAAAGACCAGACTTAATGGTCTGACTGAGACTAGAGGGACCCCAGTGGTCATGGCCCCCAGACCCTCTGTTGGCCCAGGACAGTAACCATTCCTGAAGTCTACTCTTCAGACATGGATTAGACTGGAGAATGGGTTGGAGAGGGATGCTGGTGAGGAGTGAGCTTCTTGGATCAGGTGGACACTTGAGACTATGTTGGTATCTCCTGCCTGGAGGGGAGATGAGAGGGTAGAGGGAGTTAGAAGCTGATGAAATGGACACGAAAACAGAGAGCGGAGAGAGTGAGCAGGCTGTCTCATTACGGGGAGAGTAATTGGGAGTATGTAGCAAGGTGTATATAAGTTTTTGTGTGAGAGACTGACTTGATTTGAAAACTTTCACTTAAAGCACAATAAAAATTATAAAAATAAAAAGAATACTCTGAACTGATGACCCTGTCTTATACTCTAGAGCTGTGCTGTCCAATACGGTAGCCACTAGACACATAAAAAAAAAAAAATAGGGCTATTTAAATTTAGTTCATTGTAATGAAATAAAATTTAAAATTCAGTTCCTCAGTCGGACTAGCCATTTCATGTGGCTAGTAATCGTCGTATTGGGCAAAATGTCAGCCTGTGCCCAAGAGTTCCAGTCTGCCCCTCCTGAAGGCCTGCCCTATGGGTTTCAGAATTGCCTAGCCAGTCCCCACAATCACATAACTAATTTCTTGCAATAAATCACTTAATATATATTTTTGCTACTGGTTTCACTTCTTTGATTGAACCTGACTGATACAAATAGGAGTCCCCTCGTGTGCACAACACCAAAACTACGCACTAATCTGCCCCAAACTCATTCCCTGTCTCACAACAGAGGAAATATCCTTCCTCCTTTTAACAGCCAAGATTTCCACAGTACTCTGTATCTTATCCCCTCTTACCTTTTCAAAGGCCATCTCTCACCTGGATTCTTGAAAAACCTTCTAACAGGGCTACCTGTGTCCATTCTTAGCCATACTCTAATCATTTCTCCTTATAGCAGCTGAAGACATAGTCTTGAAATGTCAATCAAATCATTTCACTCTCCAGCTCAAAACCCTTCAATAGAAACCAAATTTTTTTTTGGTGGTGAGGTGAGGGGAGGGGGTGTGGGGAGGTGTTAACATCTGAAATTAGTAAAAACAACACCTAACCAAACCAAACTGTTGCTATCCAGTCAATTTTGACTCATAGCAACCCTATAGGAGACAGTAGATATGCCCCATGGAGTTTCCAAGGAGAGGCTGGTGGATTTGAACTGCAGGCCTTTTGGTTAGCAGCTGAGCTCTTAACCAACACCTTACAGGGCCTATAATGGCCTGGCTTTCACATATTCTGTAACCCCTTCTTGCATCTTCTTTCCCTCATATGCCCCACCCATACAAACCTCCATAGACACCAAGCCCTTTTTACTCTTTGGATCTCTTGTACATCCTAACCCTACTAACTGAAATGCTCTACTCCCAGCTTCTCCTGAGGTAATCCTATTCTTTAGATCAACGCTTAAGTGTCATTCCTTCAAAGAAGCCTATCATTGTCCACCTCTCTGTAATTTAGTAACTTGTCATCTTTCTTCAATGAATTTATCACACCTTGTAACCCTATATTTATTTATGTGATTATTTGCTTAATGTCTGTCTTCCCACTTCATGAAGCAAGGAACTTACCATATCCTCAAAGCCTATCACAATGTCCGCCACTCAAAAATCATTAACTGAATGAGCAAAGGGAAGAAGGAAGTGATAAATTATTAAAATTTTGAGAGAAAAATTAATTTTTATTGTGAGTCTTGCAATACTGTAGCCTCAACCCTTCTTTTCCCCATTGAAGCAAACTTTGCATGCTGAATCATAAGGAAAGACAGAGCTAGAAATCTCTTTCATACTAGTTTAAGAACCACCTTATAGCTTCCTCGAGCCTTGCAACCATAAGTGATGATGGTCATGGGTAATTAAATGAGTCAAAATCACCATCAAATATCTGTGTGCCTAAAAGCTTCAAGAAAGATCACACACATGGCCACAATACCACACTATGATCGAAACCATTAAATAGTATCATTGGAAAATGAGTACAGCAATTATCAAGAACTCTTTTCGAGAGGTTACCCTGCTCCTTGAGGGAAGGGTGGTCTAGCTTTTAAAACTTCACAAAAGTAGACCACAAAAGGAACATGTATAGACAGGGACTACAGCTAGTAGGTTGAAAGTCTGTGCTCAAGAATCTCGCACTCCATGCCTAGATCCCTTCACCAAGTGTGATCACTCCTGCAGGGGCATCTTTCGCTCTCATCCATTAAAAAAGATAGACACAGACAGATAAAAGAGGGAGAAATATAAATGGACGGTTGAAAAGTATTTCAGCATTGTTTTCATCCTTAAGCACCTTTCCCTTCTTAAGAATTAAAAGATACAAAACAAACACGATTATTGACCAGAGTCCACATGCAATCAATCCAGTAGGATATTTGAACATACCCAATGAATGTGTTTGCTGACAGATTTTATCTGAGGTAGCAAATCATTTACTTTTCCTTTTTTCGGACCTAACCCATGTAAAGGGTTAGTGATACTCAGTTTATCACACATTATCACCATTGGTCTGAAGAAGATATGTTTCTTTTTTATTTATTGATTTTATCTCCATTCTCCACTCCCTTTCCCCTTCCTGCCCTACCTCATAAGAATAACCATTCAAATGTGTTTAATGTATATCCTTTTCCTTGAATATGCATATTGTTGTTTTATCTACTTGCATTTTAAATTATGTAAAGGGTCTTTTATTCTGTTTCTTACTTTGTAACACAACCCTGTGTTAATAAGGTCCATCTATGTTGCTATGAGAGGCCCTGGTGGGGCAGTGATTAAGAGCTTAGCTGCTAACCAAAAAAGGTCAGCAGCTCAAGCCTACCAGCCAGCCACTGCATGGGTGAAAGGTGTGGCAATCTGCTTCCATAAAGATTTATAGCCTTGGAAACCCAATGGGGACAGTTCTACTCTGTCCTATAGTGTAACTACCAGCTGGACTCTACTCGATGGCAACGGGTTTGGTTTGGTTTTGGTTTATGTTACTATGAAGACACCTAGTCTGTTCTTTCTAATCTCTGTGTCCACCACATTTTCCCTCTCCATTCTCCAGCAATGAGACTCAGGTTGCCTCCAACTTCTCTACCATCATAAACAGTAGCTAGCGTTCAAAATACCTCCAACGTTTTCTTACAATGGTAAAATGTTTTAAAATGTTAAAAAGTCTCCAATATGTTTTTAATCACCTTCAGTTATAGTGAGTCATAAACTACCAGGATGTCTTTCCTTATGACTTAAGTACCTAAATTCGTATTTCCTGCAATCCCTGAAATATAACATTTTTACAGGCCTTTTGAAAAAAATGCAAGCATGGAAAAGTATATTATTTCCAATATGGTAGATAACAAGGGAGATATATTAAATATGTAGGCTGATTTGGGAACTTGACCAACTCAAGAAGGGGCATAGCCAAGATCATACCTTCTCATTGGATAACCCTACTCTTAAAGAGAACTAAAGGAGATAGTCACATTAAATCCACCATTGCAAGACTGATTTTTTTAAGACCCAGGAGGGAAAAAGACGTAACCATTTCATCATCTGGGGCAAATCCTAGTCATTTAACATTTCTGTCTTGACGTTATTGCTACCTTATTCATACAACCTCTGAACTATGATGACTGTCAGGTTAATAATGAAAATAAGCATAAAATTATCAAAGAATTTTGTCTTCCTGCCAATTATATGGATATGCCAACATTTCACAATCATTGTTTCCAGACTTCGCTCAATGTGTCCCTCACTTTTCCCATATGCCCTTCTCACCACCAATACCACCACCAGTTGGCATTGAGTCGGTTCTACCTCATGGTGACACCAAGTGTTTCAGAGTAGAACTGTGCTCCACAGAGTTCTCAGTGGCTGATTTTTCTGAAGTAGATCACTAGGCCTTTCTTCCAAGATGCCTCTGGGTGGACTCAAACCTCCAACCTTTCTCTTAGCAGTGGAGTGTGTTAGCTGTTTGCACCACCTGGGAACTCCTATCCTCTCTCAATCTCTTCCAAATCATTCTCTACCCAGCAGCCAGAACAATCATTTTAAAACTTGAATTTGATCTTCTTACACTTCTCTTTAATAGCTCTTTAATGGCTTCTCAAGCAAAAGCTGTAACCTGCTCACAAGGGCTGGCCCCGTCTGCCTGTGCCCTCTGCTTCCCATCCTGCTCTTCATCCTCTCTGCTCACCAACTACGCACTAGATTCTCAGGTACTCAAATGCACTAGTTCTTTCAAGCACCAGGGCCACTGCACATCCTGCCCTCTCTGTCTGGAAAGCTCCTCTCTGTTTCTTCTCCCAGGCTTCTGATCTCAGAGCAATCATCAGTTCATTAGGGAAGCCTCCCCCGACCTCCCATTAAATGTACTCAAAGGCCCTCGTACCTCTTCTTTGGAGCACTTTAAATCGTTGTAAATTACTATGGTTCTATTGGGTTCTTTGATTAGCTTCTGATCCCCCTGCTAGACCAGAGGACCCAAGGTGATGGACTTGTCTAGTGTTGTTCACTATTATGCCAGTGGCCTCCAGAAAAGAACTGGCACAGAACAGGTACGCAGAAAATGCTTATGTTTCAATGGGTGAATGAATGATTATGTAGTGATTCATGTTTTTAAATAAGCTGTTGTATTTAATCAAAGACCAATTCCAGTTGAAAAGCCCTTGTGTATTATTTGTAATTATGCCCCAAGCTTTATTTTTTCTGATTGTTTTTGTTCTTTCTTTCTTCCACCCAGATTTGGGCATGTAGGATTGTTTACTTTATGTGTAGCGTGGAATGAGGGCAGTGAGGGTTTGGTGGGAACAGCCAGGCTGGAGAGCCATATAAGAGATCATCTTGTTGAGAGCGAATCTCACTGAAGAACAATGGGTGTTACAGAAAGACAAGAACTTTAGCCATTGTTCATCGAAGTAGGTCTATCAAACAAACAGTCAGAAACCCAGGACTGGATCAATAGTTCAATGTACAACCATTTGGGCTCCTGCTGAGTTTATAAACCCCCTTCACTAGGAACAGCACAATAGACATGGGCAGGCAAAAATGGTCTTGTCTGTGCAATGTAACCCTGCATGTCTTGCCAGAGCTGGTTGATCCAGGGTTAGACCTGAGCTAGTCAAATTCTCTCTCCCAGAAATTTGAAACCAGAAATAGAATAACAAGGAGATTGGGAATTATTGGCATTGAGTTTGGGTAATAGCAGTGGACTCCAGCATTGTTCCTATTCACAATGGCTCAATTCTTTTAGTTCTATGAGATAATTTCTGTATCTTCACATATTTCTCCTTTTTTGCAACGAGTCAGAATTTGGTTTCTGCTATTAGCAATTCAAAGAGCCCCACATAGATACAGATATAGAAAAGACACCTCGGTGTAGGTGTTAGCTGAAATTACAAAGGTGGGGAGGTCGTCTCATAAATCACAAGAGGAAGAACAAGAGTGAGAGAGGAAGACTGAGAGTAAGAGCACAAGAATGAGAGAAAGCACTAGAGAGAGAGTATGAGTATGAAAGAAAGAAGGGCCAAGGGCAAGATGAGACCCAGAGCAAAAGCCAGAGAGAGTGTGCAGAGTGACAGGGCAGGGGAGAGGGAGAGTGAGAGAAGAGATTAGAAGATTAGACAACAGTTATTGGAACTTTGGGATACATAACAAGGGTGTACACTCAAAAGTAAATTTCTGCTGGTGGTTAAAGTCACATAAAGGCCCAAACAAGGAAATAAGTGAGGACAAAAATATATCCTTGGGCATACCTCAGAGATATTGCGAGTTCAGTTCCAGACCACCACAACAAGACGAATACTGCAATAAAGTGAGTAACACAAATTTTTAGGTTTCCCAGTGCATATAAAATTTATGGCTACACTGTATTGTAGTCTATTAAGTGTGCAATAGCATTATGTCTAAAAAATGCATGTACCTTAATTAGAAAATACTTTATTGCTAAAAAAGGTAACCATCATCTTAGCCTTCAGCGAATCATAATCTTTTTGCTGGTGGTGGGTTTCGCCTTGATGTTGATGGCTGCTTACTGATCAGGGTGGTGGTTGCTCAAGGTTGAGGTAGCTGTGGCAATTTCTTAAAATAAGACAACAATGAAGTTTGCCTCAATGGTTAACTTTTCCTTTCATGAAAGATTTCTCTGTAGCATGCAATGTTATTTGATAGCATTTTACCCTCAGTACAATTTCTTTCAAAATTGGAGTCAATCCTCTCAAACCCTGCTGCTGCTTTATCAACTAAGTTTATGTAATATTCTAAATCCTTTGTTGTCATTTCAACAGTGTTCACAGCTTCTTCACCAGGAGTAGCTTCCATCTCAAGAAAAGACTTTCTTTACTCATCCATAAGAAGCAACTCCTCATCCATTAAAGTTTTATCCTGAAATTGTAGCAATTCTGTCACATTTTCGGGTTCCACTTTTAATTCTAGTTCTCTTGCTATTTCCATCACATCTGTGGTTACTTTCTCCACTGAAGTCTTAAACCCTTCAAAGTCATCCATGAGGGTTGGAATCAATGTTGGTATTTTGACCTCCTACCACGAATCATGAATGTTCTTAATGGCATCTAGAACTGTGACCCTTTCTAAAAGCTTTCAATTTACTTTGCCCAGATCCATTAGAGGAATCACTATCTATGGCAGCTATAGCCTTATGAAATATATTTCTTACATAATAAGACTTGAAAGTCTAAAGTACTCCTTGATTCATGGGCTGCAGAATGGATACTGTGTCAGCAGGCATGAAAACAACATTAATCTCCATCAGAGTTCTTGAGTGACCAGGTGCATTGTCAATGAGCAGTAGTATCTTGAAAGGAATCTTTTTTTTCTGAGCAGTAGTTCTCAACAGTGGGCTTAAAATATTCAGTAAACCATGTTGTAAGTAGATGTGCTTCCTTCCAGGCTTTGTGGTTCCATTTATACAGAACAGGCAGAATAATTTTAGTATAATTCTTAAGGGTCCTACTGTTTCAGAAAGGTAAAGAGTATTGGTGTCAACGTAAAGTCACCAGCTACATTAGCCCCTAAGCCCCTTTGAAGCTTTGAAGCCAGGCACTGACTTCCCCTCTCTAGCTATGAAAGTCTTCTTCCAATATAAGGCTGTTTCATCTACACTGAAAATCTGTTGTGTAGCCACCTTCATCAACTATCTTAGCTAGATCTTTTGGATAACTTGCTGAAGCTCCTACATCAGTACGTGCTGCTTCACCTCGCACTTCTATGTTACAGAGACAGTTTCTTTCCTTAAACCTTATGAACCAACCTCTGATAGCTTCAGACTTTTCTTCTGCAGCTTCCTTACCTCTCCCAGCCTTCACAGAATTGAAGAGAGTTAGGGCCTTCCTTTGGATTAGGCTTTGGCTTAAGGGAATGTTGTGGATCTTCTATCCAGACCACTAAAATTTTCTCCATATCAGCAATAAGGCTGTTTTGCTTTCTTATCACACATGTGTTCACTGGAGCAGTATTTTTAGTTTCCTTCAAGAACTTTTCCCTTGCATTCACAACTCGGCTAACTGTTTGGCACAAGAGGCCTAGCTTTCGGCCTCTCTTGGCTTTTGACATGCCTTCGCCACTAAGCTTAATCATTTCTAGCTTTTGATTTAAAGTGAGAGACATGTGACTCTTCCTTTGACTTATAAACACCTAGAGGCTACTGTAGGGTTATTAATTGGCCTAATTTCAATATTGTTGCATCTCAGGGGATAGGGAGGCTGAGGAGAGGGAGACAAATGGGGGATTGGCCAGTCAGTGGAGCCGTCAGAACACACAAAACATTTCTCGATTAAGTTTGCCATCTTATATGGGCACTGTTTGTGGCACCCCAAAACAATTACGATAGTAACATCAAAGCTCACTGATCATTGATCGTCATAACAGAAATAATAATAAAGAAAAAATTTGAAATATTGCGAGAATTATCAAAATGGGACACAGAGACATGAAGTGAGCACATGCTGTTGGAAAAACGGTGCCAATAGACTTCTCCACGCACGGTTGTCACAAACCTTCGATTTGTAAAAAACATAGTATCTGTGAAGCACAATAAAATGAGGTATGCGTATATATCAAATAAATTAAGCATTTAGTACAGCAAAATCAGTTTAAAAATGGAGGGGAAAATCAGACTGCATTTAATCTGACAGAGCTATTGACCAGAGTCAAGGAACTATGAACAGGAAAACATTAGACATGCTTCCTGAGGAGTTGGGATTTTATTTATTTATTTATTGGATGGGATTTTATTTTATCTTTCCACTTAGGCTTAACCTGCTTATGATGGAA
Source organism: Elephas maximus indicus (assembly GCF_024166365.1). Classification (NCBI taxonomy): domain Eukaryota; kingdom Metazoa; phylum Chordata; class Mammalia; order Proboscidea; family Elephantidae; genus Elephas; species Elephas maximus. Next base: position 83,668,876 of record NC_064826.1, read on the forward strand.
CTTGCTGGGGAAATATTTAAAAGAAAACACAGGTAAGGAGGACTCCCCTTAATGACCGCAGATTACGATAAATTTGTTTAAAGACTAAGATAGCAGGGCCTCCGTAAAATCCTAGGTAGCGTACTGTAGGCACAGAAGCGCTCACTTGTAAGCCGAGACTATGTCAAGTACTGCAGTACCGGATTTACAGTAAGAGATGACTTTTGTTAAGTTTATAATATATAATTTTGGGAGGCATTTCGACGTCCAAACCATATTAAATAGTCATAGCAGCTTTATGCAGAGGAAAAATTTTATTATTTTATTTATCATCATACATTATAGAACTTCATAGTGGTACATAAAAGAAAAAAAAAACTTCTTTGCTTAGGCTGAATAGAGCTGCAATTATTTACAATGTTGATCTTTAGAAAGAAACAAGCAATGCAGAATTAGTGGTGTTGTGTCCACTGAATGACAGGAGGTGTCTTCTTTCCGACCAGCCCTGCTTCCCTGCCCAGCTTCTCTTGCATCTGCTTCTCACATACTCCGTGTTCCAGCCATGCTGATGCTTATCCATCTCCTCAGAGTGAACCGTGCCCTTATGGAACTTGCTACCTGTTCTCTCTGCCTGGGACAGTGTCCCAGATCTCTATCCCTTCCTTCCTCAGCTTCTTTTATTACATATTTTCATAGCTGGGGATATACATTTCCCTTGGACTATTAAACACATTCATTGGTGTGATTTTTTTGACTGGCACAGCCTCACCACTAAAGTGTCTATTAAGGGCAAGGACTGTGCCCTTTTTTGCTACCTGTTGTATCCCTAAAACATCTATAAAAATGTCTGGCACATAGAAGGTAAATATTTGTTAGTATTTTTAGCATATTTATTAATATATTTGTTTAGGCTATTTTTAGTGAATGAATGAACCTAACAATAACTGCTATCTTTTAGTGGCTCTGATTGGAGCAGTCATTAAGCATTTGGCTGCTAGTCAAAAGGTCGGCAGTTCAAATCTACCAACCGCTCCTTGGAAACCCTACGGGGCAGTTTTACTATGTTCTATAGGGTCGCTATAAGTCAGAGTTGACCCGACGGCAATGGCTTTGGTTTTGGTTTATTATCTTTTTAACCTTAATATGCCATTTCTACAAAGACCTGATGGGCATTTTTTAATCTGGCCTACCAACACTCAAGAGGATGGCTACTTCAGAGCATCACCAACTCCTCCTTTGTGTTCTCACTGCATCTTAGAACCCAAGCCTTGTCAGTGATGCTTCCATAATGCTCTTACATCTGTTCCCTTCTCTTCACTCCCAGGATCATTCTTCCAGTAACACCAACACTCGGGTGACTATAAAACCCATTAACTTGTTTTCTTGTTCTCCCTTGGCAATCTCATCTCCACACTGAGTTGCCCTGCTAAAATTCATTCCGGATTTCCAATTTTAAAATGGTACCCCCACCCCAGACCCTCAAGGCAGCCTCAGCTAACAGCTGACTAACACAGTGATCTCTACCTTATATATCCTAACATCACCTGTGGAGCTTTGTAGAGTTATACTAATTATAAACTGAATACAGATTAATTGAGAATAACCTATCCAGTTTTTACCCCAACTTATTTCACCTATCTGAATAAGGACAGGAAGATACTTCAAATCTGCCACCATGGATAGACCATTGACTCAGAGAACCAGCATATATACGTAAGAAAGCAAATCAGCTATTTCCTAGCCCACTGGTGTTACTTTCTAGGGTGGGTATTGTTTCTCAGTTCACATTGCCATCTGGTAAGCATGGGAACCCCCAGAAAACAACTAGGCCAGAAGTAAGGTGGGAAGTGTGCTCTGGTGATGGTACATTGCTCCCCGAGAAGATTAGTTTCATAGGAAAGCACTATGGATGGATGATGGAGAAAATCACCTCGACAAGAATGAATGCTTGCAAAAGGATTTTTAAAAGTACATTTTGTTTGATGAGAGTATCAGAGGGCCAGGCAAGTAAAGGTAGGAGATGTTTCCTCATTAAGTAAAACAGCATGAAAGGAAAGCTTCCTAAAATTTTGTAACTGGAGTGGGAGATGGGAGGATTTACAGTGGTACTACAGAAGGGGATTTGAGAAAAATTAATCATCTATCATCAGTTTTGCCTTGCTTGAGATGAGTAAAAAGAAGAAAATGCATGCAACCACAATAACAAAACCAAAAACAGAGGGCTGACAAAAAAAAAAAAAAAAAAAACAGAAAAAGAAGAAAATTTCAGAAAACTGTTCACTAAAAGCAAAATAACATGGCCTCCATAATGAAAGAGCAGAAAATTATAAGAAGAGATTAGGCTGACGTGAAGAGATTACAGAATTAGATAAAAAGGGAGATAACTGAGGTAAGAAAAGATTGCAAAAAATCTAAAAACATAAAAACAAATTTTTAATCCACATTGGTGGTGATAAAGAACAAAATGAACACTGTAGGATATTGACTTCTGTGGTTGACAAATTTGAGATTTACACAAAGCAGAAGAATAGGACAAGGAGATAATAACTCTAAATGAGAAGGTGATTGAGAGCTATTCAGGACAGTACACTCAGTTTATTAATTATAGGTATTTCTAAAGAAGAGATACAATAACGAACTCTTCTTGTATTGCAAAAAATTAAAATTTGCCATGTTCAAAGGATGGGGAAAAAAAAAAACAATGAAAAGTAAACTAACCTAGATAAACTTGGATTTTTTTTTTTTTTAATGACAAAGAAAAAGTCCCACAATTGTCTAGGTTAGGAGAAAGAGATTTCTTACAAAAGAACTAAAATTCATCTAAGTACATACTTCTCTAACATTAAATGGCAGATGAAAAAGGAGTAATGCATAGAGTAGCAATTCTCTGGCTCCACATTAGAATTTTCTGACAAAACTTTAGAATGTGCTGATACCTGAGCCCCGCCCACAGCAATTCTGATTTATTTAACCCAGAATAGGGCCCGAGCACTTTTTTTATTGGTGGTGGTACGTTTTTTTTGTTGTTGTTGTTTTGTTCTTTTTTTTTTTGCTTTGTTTTATTTTTTAATACTTATGTCCAGGCCTCATCTTAGACATATTTACTTGGAATCACAGCGTAGGACCCAGGCATCAGTGGTTTTTAAAACTCCCTAGGAGATTTCAGTGTGTAGCTGAAGTTAAGAACCATGGACAAAGTTGTAACCGGAGGATTTCAAGGTTGTTTTTCATTCAGGGAAATACCAGGGGACACAGTCACACATGCATAGATTTTTTTTTATTGTACTTTAGAAGAAGGTTTACAGAACTAGCTTCTCATTAAACAGTTAGTACACATATTGTTTTATGACATTGGTTAACAAGCCCACAGCATGTCAACACTCTCCCTTCTCAACCTTGGATTCCCTATTACCAGCTTTCCTGTCCCCTCCTGCCTTCTAGTCCTTGCCCCTGGGCTGGCATGCCCCTTTAGTCTCATTTTGTTTTATGAGTCTGTCTAAACTTCGGATGAAGGGTGAGCCTCAGGAGTGACTTTATTACTGAGCTAAAAGAGTGTCCAGGGGCAATACTCTCAGTGTTTCTCCAGTCTGCCAGGCCAGTAAGTCTGGTCTTTTGTGAGTTAGAATTTTGTTTACATTTTTCTCCAGCTCTGTCTGGACCCTCTATTGTGATCTCTGTCAGAGCAGTCAGTGGTGGTAGCCGGCCACCATCCAGTTGTGCTGGACTCAGTCTGATGGAGGCTGTGGTAGTTGTGGCTCATTAGTCCTTTGGACTAACCTTTCCCTTCTGTCTTTGGTTTTCTTCATTCTCCCTTGCTCCAGAGGGGGTGAGGCCAGTGGAATATCTTAGATGGCTGCTCATAGGCTTTTAAGACCCCAGACACTATTCACTAAAGTAGAATGTAGAACACTTTCTTTATAAACTATGTTATTTCATCTGAGCTAGATGTTCCCTGAGATCATGGTCCCCAAAGCCCTCAGCCCAGTAATTTGGTCCTTCGGGGAGTATGGATGTGTCTATGGAACTTCCATGACCTTGCCTTGTACAAGTAGTGCTGGCTTTCCCAGTATTGTGTACTGTCTTACCCTTCACCAAAGTTACCAGTTATCTGTTGTCTATTTAGTGTTTTTCCACCCCCACCCCTACCCTCCCTCGTAACCATCAAAGATTGTTTCTTTTTGTGTATAAACTTTTTCATGAATTTTTATAGTAGTGGTCTCACACAATATTTGTCCTTTTATGATTGACTTATTTCACTCAGCATAATGCCCTCCAGATTCATCTATGTTGTGAGATGCTTCGCAGATTCATCTTTGTTCTTTGTCTTTGCATAGTACTCCATTGAGTTTATGTACCATAGTTTATCCATTCATCTGTTGTTGGACATCTAGGTTGTTTCCATCTTTTTGCAATCGTGAACAATGCTGCAATGAACATGCACTGTGTGTATGCCTATTCATGTGATGACTGTTATTTCTCTAGGATATATTCCTAGAAGTGGAATTGCTGGATCAAATGCTATTTCTATTTCTAGCTTTCTAAGGAAGTGCCATATCATTTTCCAAAATGGTTGTACCATATTGCATTCCCACCTGCAGTGCATAAGAGTTTCAATCTCTCCACAGCCTCTCCAACATTTGTTATTTTCTGCCTTTTTTTTTTTTTTCCAATTTGTTCCAGTAATGCTGGGGTATGATGGAGTCTCATTGTGGTTTTCATTTGCATTTCTCTAATTGCTAGTGATCTCAAGCATTTCCTCACATGCCTGTTAGCCACTTGAATGTCTTTGGTTAAGCGTTCACTTGCTTTGCCCATTTTTTAATTGGATTATTTATCATTTTGTTGTAGAGGTGCTGGATTTTCCTGTAGATTTTAGAGATTAGACCTTTTTAAGATTTGTAATAGTCAAAATTTTTTTCCCAGTCTGTAGGCTCTCTTTTTACTCTTTTGGTGAAGCCTTTTGATGAGCATAAGTGTTTAATTTTTAGAAAATTCCAGTTATCTAGCTTATCTTTTGGAGTTTGTATATTGTTAGTTTTGGTTTGTATCCTGTTAATGCTGAGTAATAGGGCCTCTAGCATTGATCTTATTTTTTCTTCTATGGCCTTTATAGTTTTTGGTTTTATATTTAGGTCTTTGATCCATTTCAAATTAATTTTTGTATATGGTGTGAGGTATAGGTCCTGTTTCATATTTTTGCAGATAGACATCCAGTTTCGTCTTTGTTAAAAAGACGATCTTTTCCCCCATTTGATGGACTTTGGGCCCCTGTTGAAGATCAGGTGACTGTAGGTGGATGGATTTACATCTGGCTTCTGAGTTCTGTTCCATTGGTCTATGTGTCGTTGTACCAGTACCAGGCTGTTTTGACTACCTTAGCTGTATAGTAGGTTCTGAGGTCAGGTAGTTTGAGTTCTCCTGCTTTATTCTTCTTCTTCATTAGTGCTTTACTTATCAGGGGCTTCTTCCATTTCCATATAAAGTTAATGATTAGTTTTTACATCTCTTTAAAGAATGCTGTTGAAATCTGGGTTGGGATTCCATTGTATTTATAGATTGCTTTGGGTAGAACTGACATTTTCACAATGTTGAGTCTACCTATCCGTGAGCAAGGTATGTTTTTCCATTTATGTAGCTATTTTTTGGTTTCTTGCAGTAGTGTTTTGTGGTTTTCTTTGTATAGGTCTTTTACATCCTGATTAGATTTATTCCTAATTATTTTATTTTTTTAGGGGCTATTGTAAATGGTGTTGTTTTCCCGATTTCCTTTTCTTTGTTCTCTTTATTGGTGTGTAACAATTCAACTGATTTTTGTATGTTTATCTTGTATCCTGCTAGTCTGCTGGATATTAGTTCCAGTAGTTTTCTCATGGAGTCTTCTGGGTTTTCTACGTATAGTTTCATATCTTCTGCAAATAGGGACAGTTTTACCTCTTCATTACCAATTTGGATGGTCTTTATTTCTCTTTCTTGCCTTATTGCTGTAGCTAGAGTTTCCAGCACAATGTTAAATTGGAGCAGTGATAAAGGGCATCTCTGTCTTGTTCCTGTTCTCAAGTGGAATGTTTTCAGCCTCTCTCCATTAAGGATGACATTGGCTGTTGGTTTTGTACAGATGCCCTTTACTGTGTTGAGGGATTTCCCTTCTATACCTATTTTATTGAGAGTTTCTATCAGGAGTCATTGTTGGGCTTTGTTGAAAGCCTTTTCTGTATCGATTGAGATGATCATAAACCCAAAACCAAACCCACTGCCATTGAGTCGATTCTGACTCATGCGACTCTTTTATTTATATGGTCAATTACATTGATTGATTTTCTAATGTTGAGCCATTCTTGCATACTTGGTATGAATCCTACTTGGTTGTGGTGTATTATTTTTTTGATATGATGCTGAATTCTATTGGCTAGAATTTTGTTGAGAATTTTTGCATCCATATTCATGAGAGATATTGGTCTGTAATTTTCTTTTTGGGGTGTGGTGTCTTATGCTGGCTTTATAGAACGAATTCAGAAGCACCCCTTCCTTCTCTATGTTCTGAAATAGTTTGAGTAGTACTTGTATAAGCTCTTCTTTGAATGTTTGGTAGAATTATCCAGTGATGCCATCTGGGCCAGGGCTTGTTTTTGTTGGAAGTTTTATTACCTTTTCAATCTCTTCTTTTGTTATGGGTCTGTTCAGGTTTTCATCATCACTTTGTGTTAGTTTGGGTAGGTAGTGTATTTCTAGAAATTTGTCCATTTCCTCTAGGTTTTCAAATTTGTTGGAGTATAGTTTTTCATAATACCCTGTTATGATCCTTTTTATTTCAGTTGGGTCTGTTGTAATGTCCCCCATTTCATTTCTTATTTGGGTTATTTGCATCCTCTCCTGTTTTTCTTTTGTCAGTTTGGCCAGTGGTTTGTCAATTTTGTTGATCCTTTCAGAGAACCAACCTTTGGTTTCGTTGATTCTTTCTATTGTTTTTCTATTCTCTATTTCATTTATTTCTGCTCTGCTCTTTATTATTTCCTTGCTTCTGGTGGCTGTGGGCTTCTTTTGCTGTTCTTTTTCCATTTGTTTGAGTTGTGTGGCTAGTGTTTCGATTTTGTCCCTTTCTTCTTTTTTGTTATGTGCATCTATTGCTATATATTGACCCCTGGACATGCTTTTGCAGTGTCCCAAAGGTTTTGGTATGATGTGTTTTCATTCTTGTTTGGTTCTAGAAATTTTTTGATTCCATCTTTAATTTCTTCTATTACCCACTGATTTTTAAGCAGGGTTTTATTCAGTTTCCATGTAATCAATTTTTTTTCTATGCTTTTCCTGTTATTAATTTCTACTTTGATGGCATGTGATCAGAGAACTATCTCAGTGTTTTGGATTTTGTTGAGGGTGCTTGGTGGCCTAAGATGTGGTCTATTCTGGAGAATGTTCTATGTCATACACAGATTTAAAAAAAAAAAAAAATCAGTCTACCTTCTGGAAGAAATAACTTGAACACATCATTCAACTGACCAAAATGTGAAGCAAAAGAAGAACAAAAAACTAGTGAGGTCATGGTATAAAAGCTGTGGATCTGGTTAAAAATGTCAAATATTGTTCTTGAAGGAAAATACATATAATGAAAAAAGCATAGTAATAATTCTTCTCTAAATCCCCATATTGTATTAACGATGGCTGAAAAGAGAGAGTAGAATAAATATATTAAAAATATATGTATATATGGAAAAACAGTATAAGTAAAATATGCTTGTGAAGGTATTCATAAAATATCTTTATATTCAGAGTCCTACTGCTCTGAATCATGCTGCTTGAAATAACAGTGTAAAAGTATGCTTCCTTCTGTGATACTTAGAGTTCAAATTTATTTAATTTTCTGAATAAAAATAAATATGGCTTAAACTCCACTTAAAAAAAGCAGGGAGGACTCTTCTCCCACCCTTGGATTATATGAGAATTTATACCCAGGAAAAAAGATGAGGCCAGGAGCTTCATCAATTTTGATTGTTGTTAACCATGGTCATTGCCACAAGCTTACATGGTCCATTCAAAGGCCGCCATTTATTCTGACAGATCCTCCTCATGTCAAGTTTGCCAATGACCCCCAGGGCCATCCTGCTTATTTACTCAAAGGCTATGCCATGGAGGGCCAAAGTCTGGGCCACCAATGTAGCCCCTCAACCTCTGGGACCCAAGTAGTGGAGGCAGACCACAGCCCTTTTCAATCCTTGAAGCTTTACCATATTGATGGTTGTTTACCCTCAAAATATATGGACCAGAGGACTTCTGCGTAAAATGTAGTAAGTAGGTCATGACAGACTAGAGTTCCCAATGCAAAAACAGTAAGAGCCAGATAAATTTAAAAACAACATTTTTTAAGATATCAGAAAATGAGGAAGCAGTGAAGGCTACATAAATTACCAACTGTTTTCTGCCTTGGGGACATTTTGACAATTCTGGTCATGGACTGAGAATCAGACTTGGCCTGGACAGAAGGAATCTGCGTGGGGAAAGAGAAACCAAAGATTTTTGGTAGTCATGTGGGGCTACCAAAGAGAAACTAGAAACTTAAGAAGTGCTAAACATACAGCTGGTTTTCCCCATGGGACATCCTCTGAGTTCAGGGGCTATGCACAGAAGGCTGAAAAGTTTGGCAGAAGGCTTTGAAAAAGCATAATAATAAAATCTTCTGTAGTGTCATGGTGCTAAGGAGAAAAAGTCCAACTAGAGAAAGAGGCCCTGCGATGCAAACACACAGCCAGGCATCCCTTAGGACATCTTCCAGATTCTGAAGCAGTGATGGGAACAAGTAGCGGGAGGCTAAAGAGCTAAGTTCAAAGCCTCCAATGTACAGCATAAATTTCCCACAGTCTTTCAGAACTGACAAGACGGTGACCCTGTAGGCTCTCAATCAAAAGCCAAGAGGAGCTATATTTGAGGAATGGGAAAAAACAAAAGTGAACTAAGCCTTCTAAAGCTGCGACTTCACACCTACTCAGCTAAAAGATAAACCCCTCATCTTAATTGTCTAAATGGAAAAACAGAAATCTTCTCTGGAAGAAGATATCATCTGAAGCATCTGCAGTTTTTTTATATACATAATGTCTGGCATGCCATCAAAAATTACTGGAGCCCTGGTGGAGCAGCAGCTTAAGAGCTTGGCTGCTAACCAAAAGGTCAGCAGTTCAAATCCACCAGCCACTCCTTGGAAACATAATTGGACAGTTCTACTCTCTCCTTCAGGGTCACTATGAGTCAGAATCAACTCAATGGAAATGGGTTTGTTTTTTGGTCTGGCATACCATCAAAAATTACTAGGTATGCAGAGAAGCAGGGAAATATGACTGATAATCAAGAGAAAAGATAAACAGTAGAAGCAGACACAGATAATCCAGGTATTGAAGTCAGCAGACAAGGACTCTAAAATAACTGATTAATATGTTAAAGGAAATAGAGCAAATGGTTGAAAAGATGTCAAAAGAGAATGAAAATATGCAAAAAATAATTAAATGAACATTTCATAAATGAAAAATATAATATCTAAATAGTACATCAGTTGGATTTAAAAGAAGACTGGACAAAGAAGAAGCAGGATTATTAAACTCTAAAATAGGACAATAGAAATTACGCATATTCAAGCACAGATATAAAAAAAAGGATGTATAAAACAAAACTAGGCATAAGAGACACTTAAAACAAAGTCAAAAGATTTACCATATTTAATTGGAATCCCAGAAGAGGAAGATTAATAAATTGAAACAGAAGAAATACTTAAACAAATAATGGCCAAAATTTTTCCAAAGTTGATAGGCATCATTCAACAGATTCAAGAAGTTCAGCAAATTTCAAGCTGGATAAATTAAAAAAAAAAAAAATTCTTAGACATAACTTTTTTTCAAACCATTAATAATCAAGGATTAAGATAAAATCTTAAAAGCAGCCAGAGAAAAACAGACACATTAGCTTCAAAGAAGCAACAATAAAACCAATAGTTGACTTTAAGATATAAGTTATAGAAGCCCAGAGATGATATAAAAACATCTTTGAAGTGCTTAAATAAAAGTCTGTCAACATATAATTCTATACTCATTTAAAACATCATTCAAAAATAAAGGCAAAACATCCCAGATAGAATGGGAGCAAAATGTGGAACAAAATTCAAATTCCTAAAAATGTCAAGACCTACTGGACTGATAGAGACTAGAGGAACCCCTGAGACTATCACCCTAAAGATAACATTTCAACTTGGAACTGAAGTTATTTCTGGAGGTCAATTGTCAGCCAAATAATAGGTTAGCATAAAAAATAAACCATATCACCTGACGAGCAGCTATATGAGATCAAACAGCCAACATTTACCCAAAAGCAAAGATGAGAAGACAAAGAGGGGAAGGAAAGTTAGATCAATGGAAACAGAACAAACAGAATGGAAATAATGATAATGCTAACTAACACATTGTGAAAATTGTAACCAATGTCACAGAACATTTTATAATAAAAATTGTTAAATGGAAACCTAATTTGCTATGTAAACTTTCACCTAAAGCACAAGGAAGTATTATTAAAAAAAAAAAAAAAAAATTGCCCAAGGGGAGGAGGGAAGGCAAAACAAAGAAATTTTCAAACCAATAAAAATGAGAGTTTTCACCAACAGCCCTACACTACTAAAACAGAGGGCAGTCTTACGGTTAAAGGACAATAACAATGTGAAAACACAGAACTGAAAAAAAGAATGAAGAGAATCAGGAAGTACAAATATGTGAGTAAATATAAAATACTACTGGGTGTTTCAAGTAACAATTATAATAATGTCTTGTGGAATTTATAACATGTAGAAATAAAACATATGACAACAACAACAAAAAAAAATTATAACATGTAGAAATAAAACATATGACAACAGTAGCACAAAAATTGGGAGCGCAGTAAATGAAATTAAACAGTTATAAGCTTCTTGCATTTTTCGTGAAGTATTAAAAGCATTAATTTAAAGTGGATTATATTAAGTCAAGGACACATAATCTCCAGGGTTACCCTAAAAGAATAATACAAGAATTTATAACGAGCCACCTAATAACAGAAAGAAAAGGAATCATAAGACATACTTAATTCATCTAGAAGAAGGATAGAAGGAGGAATAAATGAACAACAACAAAAAATGGACAAATAAAACATAAATAGCAAGATGGTGGACCTAAACTCAACTATGCCAGTAATTCCATTTAATATAAATGAGAATAACAAATTGAAAAACAAAGACTGTTAGGTTGGATAAATTAAAAAACAAAACGCAACTAGATGCTGTTCACAATAGACTCACTTTAAATATAAGGATAGAGAAAAGTTGAAAGTAAAATGATGGTAAGAGATATATCATGTAAACACTAACCAAAAGAAAGCTGGTATCACTACATGATCCCCATCTGACAAAACAGACTTTATGCTGGTGTTAAGGGAAGTCTCAAAATTTTTTTCAAAGAATTGAAATCATATGGAATAGTTTTCTGACTACAGTGGAATTAATCATAAATCAACAACAGAAAGATAATTAGAAAATCCTCCAAATGTTTGAAAATTATGCAGTGTACTTCTAAATAACTCAAGGATAAAAAATTAAATTAAAATTAGAAAATATTGTGAACTAAATGATAGTGAAAATGATAAATCAAACAATGATGCCAGGAAATTTATAGCTCCAAATGCATAATACGGACTTGGGGGAAAAAAGAAAGAATGGAGAACAATGATCCTAATTCCCATTCCAGACAAATTAAATCCAAAGGAGATAGAAGAAAGAAATATTAAAGAACAGAAATCAAATTTTGATTGAGAAGGCAGTACCTTGGACAGAATTCACCACAAAATGATCCAAGCTAGTCCCTTCTATGGGGTCCTCATCTGACCGAGGGAGAACACTCTCGCCCCATTAAACACTGGAAGTAAAATTCATGACCACTGAAACTCTTTATTCTATAAATCCAAAGCAGCAAGCTATATACAATCTCTTCTCTTCAGACTTTTGAAGTATTCCTTCACCCTCCACACATGTCAACTTCTCTGAGAGCTTATCTTACAGCGCCCCCTTAATTGGTTGGAGATGGCAGAAATATCTCCTCTCCACCCTTCCATATACTGACAACTCTCTCCAAAGATACTCTCAATCCTGGCATTGCCGATCCCTTCTGTTACATAACTTGGGAGTAGGCAATGAACTAATGCTGCCAGAACTGAGGTCACAGTCTCTAAGCCTATCCTGCATAGGTGGTCCAACACCTCACTTTAGGAAACCAAATATTTGGTTTTCAGACTTGGGACCTCTGCCAAAACTCTAAGAGAAAAATAGCTCCATCTTAACATTCCGTAGGAAATACATAAAAAGGAGGATGAGTGCACAAAAAGTCAGTGTAGCAGTTGTGGCCAGATTTGGCCCCATATTGCATTTGACTTCCATAAATTACTTCCTCTAGCAGCACACACATCCTTCTTCCTAACCATTCATCTTTTTTACACTTTAGAGCAGAAGTAGGAGAGAGTCGGGTGACCACATATGACCACACATCCTTACAAAGGTTGCTCAGTACACAAGGGCATGTCACCAAAGGCGTGAACAGTGGTTGAAATATAACCCATACTCCACAATGACCCCAGTTAGGGCATCTGTTTTAATTTGCAGGAAGTTGCCTTGTGGGTTAGCAGAGGTCCTGGAAAGAAGCCACAAAAACACAGGGGTACAAGGAGCTCTGGTGGCACAATGGTTAAGCACTCAGCTGATAACCAAAAGGTTGAAGGTTTGAACCCACCCAGCACCTCCACAGGAGAAAGATCTGGCTGTCTGCTTCTGTAAAGACTATACCCAAGCAAACCCTACAGGGCAGTCTTACTCTGTTACATTATCACTATGAGTCAGAATCCACTCACTGACACACAACAATAACAAACAGAATTATAATGACCTTGAGGAAGAGGAGAGAATGCTACCATAGTAGTATGATTTTCACCTTTAGCCAAGGCAATGATTTGACCCAGAAAGAAAATCCAGAAGCAACACTGATTTTGGAAGTGAGAAGTGAGCAAACAAGGGTCAAACAAGAAGGAACCAGCAGAATTAACTCTAGCAAATTTGATTTAAATAGAGAGGATAACCCATCTAAAATAACTTTCTCTCATTTTGAAATCATATTTTGCCTTGATCTACGTTTTAAACTTATAAATATGTTTCAGAGATGCTTCTAAGCTGCTTTGCATTCCCAGAATTCTGGACTCCATCCATGGATTTAGCAATCCAATCTTTTTCATTGGCCTGGAATATTTGACCCCCTGAGGTCAGCCAAAGGATCTGGCTCAGAAGATAGCCAAGGAATAACTTTGTCTATGTGCACGTGAATGGTTGAGGTAGCAGGTTTTGCATCTCCCTTGGGTTAAAACTCAGAAATGAATATAAATTTTTTATTTGTAAAACCATAAAAGGGGCTTCTGACTGTAACAGTAGACTAGTATGGTTGTGTGTTTTCTAAGAGTACCTGGACTCGAAATAAAAAGAGATTATGGCACATAGCCTCCTGAAAATGCTTAAGAAATCTACAGTATTGTCTTGGATATAAAACAAGATAAGTTATTATTGCAAGTAAACAGAGAATTTGGTTAATTTAAACCCACAAGAGGGTAAAATAAAACACTAATGTTAATTACCTTACTTATTAAAGAATAAAAATTGCTCCGAAGTTAGGGACATTCTCCTTCTAGCTTGCATGGCATTTAGTATTCAGTAAGGCCTCCTATTGGCAAAGTTACCCAGTGGTGTCTTGGCATTAAACAAACCACTCAGATGTGATAATATCGGTTTCTTGGAATTCCTAAGCTTCCTCAAGCCCCTTCTCTGTGGGCAGAGGCAGGGAGGTGCTGCCTCAATCCCAGCATTCTGGGACATGTTTTTCCTATTCCTCAATCCCAGCATACTGGAATACATTTTTCATCCTATTCCATATCCATATAGGATCCTGTCAACTGAGGCCAAAACCCAATAGTGACCTCGAAACTGATTCATTCTTGACACGTTTTGTGCCTAAAAGTTTGTTCCAATTGTGTGGATCCAAATCAACTATGGCAGAAATCTTAAAAAAACAAACAAATAAAAAACCTTTGCTATTGAGTCGATTCCAACTCATAGTGACCCTATAGTCAGAGTAGAACCTCCCCATAGTGGGAAGTTAGATACCTCACAACTAGTAAACCAATGTTACTCTTCATCCTAGCTGTCTAGATTCTCAGCATGACAGGAACAATAAACATGAAGGGGCCGAACTCCTTGCCTGATGTGGGAATTCCTCTGCAACATCCCTGTGAAGTTCAAAGCTACTGGTAGAAGTGGAGTTGCTGGGTAGAATGGAAGTTGCATTTTTACCTTTGAGATATATTATCCAATTGCCCTCCAAAAGGGCTAAGACAATTTATAATCCCAGTAATGGTACTGCTTGGTTTTTCTATTCTTGCCAACATCAGATATTTGACATCATCTGTATATAATTTTGTCAAATCTGATTTGCAAAAAAGGTATATATATGTAAATAGATAGATAGATAAAGTTGGTGTTTTGATTTTTATTAGCAGGTTCATTGCTAATTAGTATTTCTTCTGTAATAAGGTGTTTTTTTTTTCTTTTTTGTATATTAGGAGTAGAAACCTCTTGATCTGCTATACATATTGCAGATTTTATCCCCAGTTTCATCTCTCCTTTCACTTTGCCTTGTAGGTAGGTCTTTTAAATTTTCATGTGCTCAAATCGGTTGTTCTTTTCCTTGAGAGCTTCTCGGGTTTATGTGAAGTTTAGAAAGGCCTTTCTTATCTCATGATGATAAAAAATACTTATCCTTCTGTGTTTTTGTTGTTGTCTTTTTTATAAACCTTTAATTCATCTAGAATTTACCACACTATAGGGTGAATATAATAATCTAAGTTTTTTCTTTTCAAATATTTGACAAGAGCTCTTATGTATCCCCTTCTCCAATCTAAGTGACTGAATGAATACATGAATGAAAAATAATACTGGCAATAAGTCAAACGGTCTCTTATTTTTTACCACTGCTCTAGATCCAGGGCAAAGAAAAGGAATTGAATTCCCATTATATCCCTCCTTTTTTGGTCATCTCTCCCCTAACTACAAATAATAATCAGTTAGCAAAACAGCCTAATTGGAAAAATAGCATCTCTCATAGACCTATTGATGCTTTCTCAAGTATGTGCTAACAAAACTCTTAATCATTTTCTTAAGAAGCTGCTCTCCTTCCCATTCTAGATTCCAGACCAATGATATGAATTTTGACGATCTTCTCCGGAAGAGGTAAAGTAGCATTCCATCCCTGGCTGTGCTCAGAGGGGGGGTTTATGTTTCTGTGTGGGAACAGGGAAAGGGGTGTGTGGGGGCAGAGGGTAGGGTAACAAAAAAGAGGACAAGTCATACAGGAATTACAGCTGTTTTTAAAAAGCAATTCATTTTAATTCCTGTAAAGATTCCAGATATTGTTTTAAGACAGCTGAAAAATCCCAGACATACTCTGTCCACATGCCCTAAACATGCATCTTACTGTAGCCCCTTTAGATTCACGCATACCAAAACGCTCCAGGGACATTTCCTGAATTTCTGCCAAATGTTCCAATAACACTTCATCTTAAACTAACTCAAATTCCAAACAATACATTGAAGTGATTTCTGACAAGGAAAAAGGAAAAGAATCTAAAGTTTGAGCAAAAAACATAGCCAATAGTAATTTACAAACTGAAGATAATTTGATGTCAATATTCAACTTGGGAAAAGCAAACCCTCATAGGAATTTCCCTTCTCTCCCCCAACATACGGTATGGACGCCGAGGTTTACTGTAAATGGAAGACCTTGTATTTTACTCCTATAAATAGGTAAGATATTCTGTAACGGGAAATATATCTCACACTTACCAAATAGTCCCTTTTACTTATTAAAACAAGTATTTACATTTTATACTTTTGCCTGATAGCTATGAATACTTTATGAGAAAAAAAAAAGATTGACATGTTACTAAACTATGCCTAGAATTGACACATTACTAAACTATGCCTAGAGCTAGAGCTTGGACTAAAATTCCAAAATTTTAATTTATTTGAAAAACATCAGAGTATAAAGTCAGCTTTTATCTGTGTAAGGACATTATTTTATCCTTCACTGTAGCGAAAGATTAAAGCTTCTGTGTTCTTTTACCCACAGGAAAAAAAAAAAAAATTTTTTTTTTTTTGAAAGATGGCTAATTCAAAACATATTGGCAAATATGTATACTTTGACAGATTATATTAGGCATTGGTCTTTCACCAAAGATTATCTATCTTTAAAAATTCTCACTCTCATTTCATCCAAGTAATTAAATTCCCAATGAGTTTTGTCCCCAGAATTTACAAAAGAGGAAAATACAGGAAGGCAGTTTATAATGGTAGGGTGAGGAGGGGGAAGAGGGCCTTTAAACTGGTGAAGCTTAGAAACTGGAAATAGATGTTCTGGTAAAATAAGCAAAAGCAAAAAAACTTTTAAAGATACCAAGCAATTATGACAGGAAGAATGAGATATTAAATGAAAAGGACTGCTTGGGCTGTAACTTTAAAAATCCGCTGGATTTGTCACCATCTCAAAATGGATTCTAAGCAAAATAATAAAAGCCCTTATTCTAGAGTTATTACGTACTCTAAACATGAGTAAGCAGAATAATGGCCCTTCAAAAATGTTTAGGCTCTACTCCTCAGAACCTGTGGATATGTTGTTACCTTACATGGCAAAAGGGACTTTGCAGAGGCAATTAAATTGAAGATTTTGAGATGGGTAAGTTATCGTGGATTACCTGGGTGGATCCAAGGTAATCACAAGGGTCCTTAGAGGGAGGCAGAGGAGTCAAAGTGAAAGAAAAAAATGCAATGACGGAAGCAGAGAGTCAGAGTCAAAGGGAGGTTTGAAGATGCTACACCACTGGCTCTGAAGATGGAGGAAGGAGCTAGGAGCCAAGGAATGTAGGTGGTCTCCAGAAGATGAAAAAGCCAAGGAAATGGATTCTCCCCTAGAGCCTCCAGGAGGAACACAGCTCTGCCAACACCTTGATTTTAGCCCAGTGAGACGAATTTTGGTCATCTGACCCCCAGAACCGTAAAATAATAAATTTGTGTTGTTTTAAGCCACTGTTTTGTTATAGCAGTAATAGGAAACTAATACATTAGTTTAACCCAAACCAGATGTGAAATGCATAGATTTTCAGTCATTTAAAAAGGAGATCTCCATGTGGGCCTCACCTTCTCTGGGTGAGGAACTTTATGTAAGAGCTTTATGTAACAGTGCTCTGAGCAAGTGCGGCCTGGAGTAAATGCAGAAGGAGAAGAGCTAGGTGAAACTGATGGGCACGAGGCACCACATCTGCAGTAGAAAAGACCCAAGGTAAGGGAGAGGAGAAGTCCCTGGGTGGTAATGAGCTCAGCTTCCATCCTACATTTTAAAATTCAGGTGAGTTCATGTAAAGTTCTAGATTTCTAGCTTATTTTGCAAAACATCAAACAAGCTGGTAGTACCAAGCCTGTACTGCTGCCTGGTTACAATTTATGTCAGTTGTATATGGGCTGCCTCATTTGAGAGGCACTGATGCTACAGCTTAGTCTCGGAGGCTA
The DNA here is from genome assembly GCF_024166365.1 of Elephas maximus indicus. Lineage (NCBI taxonomy): Eukaryota > Metazoa > Chordata > Mammalia > Proboscidea > Elephantidae > Elephas > Elephas maximus. The sequence continues at coordinate 83,686,505 of NC_064826.1, forward strand.
TTCTTCAATTTAAATCCCAACCTGCTTCACCTATCTGTGGGCAACTGAGTTTATGGCTTTGTTGCAGAATCAAACAAAAGAATGTTGTTTTTATCTAGGTTCATTCTCCCTAAGGCTTTCTCCTGCCTTGTATTAGTATTCTATTGCTGTGTAATAAATCACCACAAATTTAGTGGATTACAACTACACAAATTATCTCATAATTTCTTTAGGTCAGAAACCTGGACACAATGTGGCTAAATACAATTCTCAGTATCTCACTGGACTGAAACCAAGGTGTCAGCCAGGGCTGTGTTCTCATCTATGGTTCGGAGTCCTCTTTTAAGTTCACTGGTTGTTGGCTGAATTCATTTCCTTGTAATTGCAGAATGGAAGTCTGACAGCCAGGACTGCTTTCAGCAATTAGAAGTCATCCACATTCCTTACCACGTGGCTCCCTCCATCTTCAAGCCTACAATGGCATGTCACATTTTCTTGTGCTTTGAATCTCTAACTTCCTCTGCTGTAACCAGCCAGAGAAAACTCTCTGCTTCTAAAGGGCTCATGCGATTATGTCAGGCTCACCAGGTCATCTCCCTTCCTTAAAGTCAACTGTGCCATGTAACATAACCTGACCACAGGAAAAAAAACACTCATCATATTCACAGTCCTGGAAGTGTGCAGTACATGAACACGAAGAAGAGAGGGTGTGGAATCTTGGGGTCCATCTTAGAATGCTGCCTACTGCAAACTACTTCAAATTATTTACAAAAGTTATTATCCTCTGTATTGAAGAAATGAACAGAACGAGCCAAGACTGGCTTCCTAGTGAGCATAAGAAAGTAGTTAGTAGCTGAGCCATGCCTTTCCATATAGGAACTAGGAGACCTTTTACATTGAGCTTTGCCAATTTGTGCATTCTCATAAAGCAAAAAGGGGATCTCCCTATCCACAAACCAGGCCTTCAAAGTAAGAGTTTACTCATCTTTTCTCATTCTGGGCTTTATTGGTAACTTCTTGTAAAACCAGCCTCAGCTGCTCCCAGCCAAGCAAGCATAAAAGAAGACCCTAAAAGCAAAGCCAGAGACTAAACGAAGAATGGCCTGACTCTTGGCATCACATCTTTAAATGATCACAAAGGGAGGAGAAAAAAAAAAATGTCCCAAACAGGGCTCCACAAATGGTTCGCATTGGTCTTGAGGAGGCTCATAGCGTTAAGTCAAGTTCTTACCCTCATTTCCTTGTATGTTGCTATTTGGTGCTTGTGGGAAGCAGACTGAAAGGTGATAGAGGCAACTTTGAAGAATGGGCACAAAAACAAAATTCCAGACTAACAGAAATGGTGACTAGGCCATAAAACTTACAGTCACACTTATAGGCTTAACCTTTTCATAACTCCTCCCTGTGTTTTTTCCAGAACATTTCACCAAAGAAGCCAGGTGTTTACCTGCTAAAAAATGCAGTGGCACCAGCAGCAGCAATATACACTTATTAAGTATCTACTATATGTAGATCTCTGCACTGGTTACAAAATTGATGCTTATACCTTGCCTCAGAGTATTTTCCCAAAAACCTTTACAGGAAAGTTGTAAAAGAGAAAAGGTTCTTCAATTGCCTTAGTTGATATTCTGCCGTAAAACCTGGAAAAAGAACCTGGGCATGATTGACTGAGGGGCACTCATTTTTTCAAAGGACCTAATTTATAATCCTATGTAATAGAGAGGAACCTGAAGTATACCAAAAAAATAGTTCTTGTATTCATGAATATTGCTAAAACACAAATTTAGCCTGTTTTCACAATGCATTGCATTTGACCATGGGCTCAAGGTCTCCTGGAATGAACCGTTGGAAGACCCCATCAGAAAACTTTTCCTTAGTGGGGAGCCATAAGTGACACCTCACTTGGGCTTGTTGTGATTAGGAGAGTTTACAAGGAACTGAAATATTCTCTTGAATTTTAATGTTTAATTTAAGCATTCCTTCCCCAAAATAAATCTAAACAGAAACCTTGCCAAATACTTCTGGTAGCCAGAAGAACTGATAATGAAATCTTCTGCCATGTAGTTGGAGAGATTGAGAGTAATGATGTCCACCTCAAGAGAGTTTTTAAGTCACTATTTTTCCTCCAATCACAACTTTCTGAGGATCTTTCTATTTCATATGTCTGTTGTTGCTACTTGGAGACCCTGATGGCATAGTGGTTAAGTGCTATGGCTGCTAACCAAAGGGTCAGTAATTTGAATACAACAGGTGCTTCTTGGAAACTCTATGGGGCAGTTCTACTCTGTCCTATAGGGCTGCTATGAGTCGGAATCGACTTGACGAAACTGGGTTTTTTTTTTTTTTTTTATTGTTGCTACTGCTTTTAGGTGCCGTTGAGTTGGTTACGACTCATAGTGACCCTATATACAACAGAATGAAAACCTATCCAGTCCATGCCCATCCTCAAAATCATTGCTATGCTTCTTGGATCAGCTGGACACTTGAGACTATGTTGGCATCTCCTGCCTGGAGGGGAGATGAGAAGGTAGAGGGGGTTAGAAGCTGGTGAAAAGGTCACAAAAAGAGAGTGGAGGGAGAGAGCAGGCTGTCTCGCTGTCTCATTAGGGGGAGAGTAATTGGGAGTGTGTAGCAAGGTGTATATGGGTTTTTGGGTGAGAGAATGACTTGATTTGTAAACTTTCACTTAAAGCACAATAAAAATTATTTTTAAAAAATATCTAAAGGAAACCATGTATAAAGAACAAAAGAAGAGTATGAGAATGATGTCTCATCAAAGAGAATGTCAATAAAAAGATAGAAATTATGAAAAAAGATCCAACAGAAATTCCGGAATTGAAAAGTACAATAACTATAATGAAAAATTCACTAAAGGGGATAAACAGCAGATTTAAGGAGGCAGAAGAAGAAAGTGGCAAACTTCATGATAGTTTAATTGAGGTTATCCATTCTGATAAACTGAAAGGTAAAAATACAAAGAAAAATGAACAGAGCCTCAAAAACCTGTGGGACACCATCAATTCTACCAGCATATTCATAATGGAAGTCTCAGAAGGAGAAGATGTAGAGTAAAAGACAGAAAGAATATTTGAAGCAACAAGGTCTAAAAATTCCCCTAAATTTGATTAAAAGCATTGAAGTACACATTTAAGAAGATAAACAGACTCCAAGCAGGAAAAACTCATACAGTGGAATAACCTACTCCTCACTTATCGACCACCTCATTATTTAACATTGCACATTTATGACAATAATAGAAAATCTACTATCCTTTTTTTTCCATTAATGACGTACATCTGGCAGTAACAAATGCTGAGGTGTGAGGCGAGAATAATAATGGCTGTGACGGTTAAGGTTATGTGTCAACTTGGTGGGACCATGATTCTTAGTGGTTTGGCAGTTATGTAATGATGTAATTTGGAAGTTATGTAATGATGTAGTCATCCTCCATTTTTACAGAATGCCAATTTTTGCATAATGACCCAGTCTTTGGAACCCAACCATGTTCGTAAGTGAGGAGTGGGTGTATTATTGAGCCATAAAAAATGAAGTACTGATACATGCCACAACATGGATGAAGGTTGAAAACATTATGCTAAGTGAAAAAGAACTCCATATTGATTCATTCTATTTATAGGTAATAGGCAAGTCTATAGAGACAGAAAGGAGCCCTGGTGATGCAATGGTTAAGCACTTGGCTGCTAACTGAAAGGTTGGCAGTGTGAACCCACCCAGCAGCGCTGCAGAAGAAAGATCTGCTGATCTGCTTCCGTAAAGATTACAGCCTAGGAAACGCTATGGGGCAGTTCTACTATGCCACATTGGATCACTAGGAGTCGGAATTGACTGCACGGCACCTAACAGCAACAGGGAGACAGAAAGCAGATTGGTGATTGTCAGGGGCTGGGGTGGGGGGAAATGAGGAATGACTCCTAATGTTACAGGGTTTCTTTCTGGGGTGATGAAATGGTCTGGAATTTGATAATGGTGATGGTTTCTTGACTCTATGAATATGCTAAAAATCACTGACTTACACACTTTAAAAGGGTGAGTTTTATGGTATGTGAATAACATCTCAATTAAAAAGAAAAGAAATTGGAAAAAAAATCATTGCTATGTTTGAGCCCATTGTTGCAGCCACTCTGTCAATCCATCTCATTGAGGGGCTTCCTTTTTTTCACTGACCCTCTACTTTACCAAGCATGACGTCCTTCTCCAGGGACTGATTCTTCCTGATAACATGTCCAAAATACATGAGACAAAGTCTCACCATTCTCAATTCTAAGGAGCATTCTGACTGTACTTCTTCCAAGACAGATTCATTCATACATTTGGCAGTCCATGGTATATTCAATATTCTTCACAAACACTGTAATTCAAAGGGATCAATTCTTCATCAGTCTTCCTTATTCCTTGTCCAGCTTTCCCATGCATGTGAAGCGACTGAAAATACCATGGCTTGAGGCTGGCACCCCTTAGTACTCAAAGTGACATCTTTGTTTTTAACACTTTAAAGAGATTTTTGCAGCAGATTTGCCCAATGCAATAAACATGTCATTTGATTTCTTAACTGCTGCTTCCATTGGCATTGATCGTGGATCCAAGTAAAACGAAATCCTTAACAACTTCAATCTTTTCTCCATTTATCATGGTGTTGCTTATCAGTCTAGATGTGAGAATTTTTGTTTTCTTTATGTTGAGGTGTAATGCATACTGAAGGCTGTGGTCTTTAATCTTCATCAGTAAGTACTTCAAGTCCTCTTCACTTTTAGTAAGCAAGGCTGTGTCATCTGCATATTGCATCTGTTAATGAGTCTTCCTCCAATCCTGATCCCCTGTTCTTCTTCATATAGTCCAGCTTCTCGACTTATTTGTTCAGTATACAGATTGACTAGGTATGGTGAATGGATATGACACTGATGCACACCTTTTCTGATTTTAAACTAGTGTTATCCATAATTTCTTATGATCCACACAGTCAAATGCCTTTGCATAGTCAATAAAACACAGATAAACATCTTTCTGGTACTCTCTGCTTTCAGCCAGGATCCATCTGACATCAGCAATGATATCCCTTGTTCCATGTCCTCTTCTGAATCTGGCTGGAATTTCTGGCAGTTCCCTGTTGATGTATTGCTGCAACCATTTTTGAATGATCTTCAGCAAAATTTTATTTGAACATGACATTAAAGATACTATTTAATAATTTCTGCATTCTGTTGGATTACCTTTCTTTAGAATGTGCACAAATATGGATCTCTTCCAATCAGTTGGCCAGGTAGTTGTCTTCCAAATCTCTTGGCATAGACAAGTGAGCACCTCCAACACTGCAACCATTTATTGAAATATCTCAGTTGGTATTCCGCCAGTTCCTGGAGCCTTGTTTTTCACCAATGCCTTCAGTGTAGCTTGGACTTCTTCCTTCAGTACCATCAATTCTTGATCATATGCTACCCTCCCGAAATGGTTGAATGCCAAGTAATTCTTTTTGGTACAGTGACTCTGTGTATTCCTTCCATTTTCTTTTGATGCTTCCTGCATCATTCAATATTTTGCCCATAGAATCCTTCAAAATCGCAATCTTGAATTTTTTCCTCAGTTTTTTCAGCTTGAGAAATGCTGATTGTGTTCTTCCCATTTGGTTTTCTAACTCCAAGTCTTTGCATATTTCATTAGAATACTTTGTGTTCTTGAGCCACCCTTTGAAAGCTTCTGTTCAGCTCCTTTACTTCATCATTTCTTCAGTTTGCCTTAGCTACTTAATGTTCAACAGAACTTTCAGAGTCTCTTCTGACATCCATTTTGGTCTTTTCTTTCTTTCCTGTCTTTTTAATGGCCTCTTGCTTTTCTCATGTATGATGTCCTTGCACAACTCATCTGGTCTTTGATCATTAGTGTTCAATGTGTCAAATCTATTCTTGAGATGGTCTCTAAATTCAGGTGGGATATACTTAAGGTCATACTTCGGCTCTTGTGGACTTGCTCTCATTTTCTTCAGCTTCGACTTGAAATTACACATGAGCAGATGATGCTCTGTTCTATATTCAGCCCATGGCCTTATTCTGACTGTTGATATTGAGCTTCTCCATTGTCTCTTTCCACAGATGTAATTGATTTGGTTCCTAGGTATTCTATCTGGTCAGGTCCATGTGTATAGTCACCACTTATGTTGTTGAAAAAGGTATTTGCAGTGCATAAGTCATTGGTCTTCAAAGTTCTACCACGGAATCTCTGGCATCATTTCTATCACCAAGGCCATATTTTCCAACTACCAATCCTTCTTCATTTCCATCTTTTGCATTCCAATCACCAGTAAATATCAATGTATCTTGATTGCATGTTTGATCAATTTCAGACTGCAGAATTTGCTAAAATCTTTCAAATTTCTTCATCTTTGGCCTTAGTGGTTGTCTTAGTCATCTAGTGCTGCTTTAATAGAAATACCACAAGTGGATGGCTTTAACAAAGAGAAATTTATTTTTTCACAGTCTAGGAAGCTAGTAGGGTGCCAGCTCCAGGGCAGGCTTTGTTTTTCTGTCAGCTTTGCAGGAAGGCCCTTATCATCAATCTCCCCCTGGTCTAGGACCTTCTCTGCACAGGAACCTCAGGTCCAAAGGATGTGCTCTGCTCCTAGCACTGCTTTCTTGGTGGTATGAGGTCCCTATGTCTCTCTGCTTGCTTCTTTCTTTTATATCTCAAAAAAGATTGACTCAAGACACAATCCAATCTTGTAGATTGAGTCCCACCTCATTAACATAACTGCTGCTAATCTTATCTCATCAACATCTTACAGATAGGATTTACAACACATAGGAAAATCACATCAGATGACAAAATGATGAACTATCACACAATACTGGGAAGCATGGCCCAGTCAAGTTCACAGACATTTTGGGGGGGCACAATTCAATCCATGACGGTAGTCGATGCATAATTTGAATAAAGCTGTATTAACTGGTCTTCCTTGTAGGAATATTATCCAGTCAGTGACAGCGTTGTACTTCAGGATAGATCTTGAAGTATTCTTTTTGACAACGAATGTAACACCATTCCTCTTAATTTGTCATTTCTGCCATAGCAGACCATGTGATTATCTGATTTAAAATGGCTAACACTAGTCCATTTCAGCTCACTAATGCCTAGCATATTGGTCTTTATGCATTCCATTTCATTTTTGACAACTGCCAATTTTCCTAGATTCGTACTTCATACATTCCATGTTTCGATGATTAGTGGATGTTTGCAGCTGTTTCTTCTCATTTTGAGTCACGCCACATAGGAAATGGAGGTCCCAAAAGCTTGACTCCATCCACGTCATTGAAGTTGACTCTACTTAGAGTAGACAGCTCTTCTCCAGTCGTATTTTGAGTGCCTTACAACCTGATGGGCTCATCTGCCAACATTGTACCAGACAATGTTCCACTGCTATTTATAAAGTTTCCAGTGGCCAATTTTTTTCAGAAGTAGACCACCAGGTCCTTCTTCCTAGTCTATCTTAGCCTGGAAGCTACCACTGAAACCTGTCCACCATGGGTGACCCTGCTGGTATTTGAAATAGGTGGCATAGCTTCCAGCATCACAGCAACACAAAAGCCACAACAGTATAACAAACTGACAGACACATGGTGGTTGTATTTCTAGGATATTTCTTATTATATTTATTGAATGATTGAAAGTAGGGGAGGGCGGATAAACAATGACTTGGCTTTCTTGCACGCTGTAATCCTACAGAGAAAAGCAGACATGACACACAGAGGGAGAATGTTGGGAGCGTAGCCAAGATGGAGGCCAGCAGGAGTCACAGAAAGCATTTAGTCATCCATCATCCCCAACCCCAGCAAACCCTGAGTAAGGGTCTGGAAAAGAGAGCTGGTGATTATTATTTTAGAGGTCAGAGCTCAGAGCCATGGAATCAATTTCCTTGTATCATCTATAAATTAAGGCCGCTTTCATCACCCAGACTTTTCATTTCAAGGGAAGGTAAGAATGAGGCCATGAGTCTTCTGGACAACATAAACTTCCCAGAACTTTCCTTCATGTGTTCCAATGTTTTCATTAACACTATTTACCACAATCATAAGCTGTTTCCCCAGAGATATCTAGAAGATGAGCTATTGAAAGCAACACCTCCTACACAGTAAATAATTTCTCAGCTCTCAGTTTTTATCCATCCAATATTTCCTTCTTTACTGTACTCCCTCGTCTACCTTTTGGCTAAGGAAAACTGCATTCTCCTCCATGACTTAACATTAGTTTTGCATGAGTGATCACTTCCTTTTCTTTTTTCCTATGACAGTTCTATATCCGACAGGATCCCTTCTATAAGGGCAATTCTCTTTGACTGAAATATGAAAGTGTTTATTCAGTGTCTACTCTGTGTCAGCAGTGCTGGGTTGGAGACTAAGGCAAGGTTTCTCACCCTTGCCACTCTTGACATTTTGGGCCAGATAATTCTTTGTCATGGTCAAGGGTGGGAAGCCTGTCCTGAGCATTGCAGGATGTTTAGCAAAATTGCGGGCCTCTATCTACCAGATGCCAGTAGCTCATCCTTCCAGTTATGACAACCAAAAATGTCTCCAGCCAATGCCAAAAGTCCTCTGGGAGGTGGGAGATAGGGCAAAATCTTTCCCAACTGAGAACCACTGGACTAAGGGAATCGTAAAAGAAAAAAAAAGACAGAGTCCCTTTCCTTCAGGAGTTTAAAGTATCACGGAGACACAGAACATTAGATAGGGAAGCATCATTAGAAATAATCTTGATCAACTCTTCTTTTTTTTATTAGTGAGTAAACTAAGTGAGGCACAGACACACTAAATCAGTCATACAATAAAAACTTAAAAGTACATACAACAGAAACTTAGATCTGAAGATTATAAGCTCCAGAAAAAATGCAGATATAATCAAGCCTAAATTATATTTGCATAGACCACACATGCTATGAAAACCTAAAGCAGGGAGAGAACAATATCTGTGAGCAGTGGCATGGAGGAGGCAGGACTGAGCCTCAAATGAGGAACACTTGAAGGATGAAATGGCTGGGAGCAGAGGGAGGGGGGTCAGGCATGATCATGTATGACTACAGCAGGAGCAGAGGCTTATAGGTAAGGCAGAGCATGAAGCAGTAGAAGAATGAGGCAGAGACTAACCTAGAATGGCAAGCGATAAGGCTGGACAGTTTAAGATGGTCCAAATGCTGGAGGCCCTAACCTTCTGGATAGGAATGGATTCAGGTCCTGGCTCTGTTCCAGAGCCCTCCAAAAGTGACTTTGGACATCCTATGGGGGAAGGCAGAAAAATGGAAAATATTAAATGGGAGTCAAGAGATCTGGATTCTAGTCTCAGAGATTCACTGACAGCTGTGTGACTTGGACATACACCTTTATTTCCCTGGTCTCAGTCCCTGCATCTAAAAAGATGAGGTAGAACTGCATGATCCCCAAGGTCCTTTCCAGCTGTCATATTCTATGACACAGTGAACACTAACTCCTAAAAATCCCTCCATGAGGGTAGACATGCCTGCTCTCACTTGCACTGCTGGCCCAAGAGCTATTTGTCGATTGCCCTGACACGTCTCTCTAGGTTCCCTAAACCAAAAAAAGCCCACTGTCATCGAGTCGATTCCGACTCACAGCAACCCGTAGAGCTGCCCCATAGAGTTTCCAAGGAGCGCCTGGCGGATTTGAACTGCTGACCTCTTGGTTAGCAGCTGTAGCACTTAACCACTATACCACCAGGGTTCCCTAAGAGGGCCATAAAGTGATGGGGCTGTAACTTCTGGCTCAACTGTATCAGACACACATGTAAATAGCCTGACTGCAAGGAAATGTGCAGAAATTCCAACTGTTCCTGATTAGTTGCTGTGTTTTTGGTTACAGAATGAGGCCTGCCATTTCCTGCCCTGACTTTTGCTAAACACATGATTACACAGTCTACTGGGTCCAGAAAACATAATGTACGACAGCTGGAGGGCAAGCAAAAAGAAAAAGCCATCTAATGTCACATAAACTCCAACAAAGTCAGTGTAGTTTGGCATGGGTGAGAATAATCAAAGAGAAAATGAAACAAATTAAGGATTCCTGTTCAATGAAGGAGGAGCCCTGGTGGTGCAGAGGTTAAAGTGGTTGGCTGCTAACCAAAAAGTTGGCAATTCGAATCCACCAGCTGCTCCACAGGAGAAAGATGTGGCAGTCTGCTTCCATAAAGATTACAGCCTTGGAAACACTACAGTACAGTTCCACTCTGACCTACAGGGTCAGTAGGAGTTGGAATCAAGTCAAGGGCAATGTGTTTCTGGGCTCAATGAAGGACACTACAGACAAAGTTAAAGGACAGCTGACAAAATGGGGGAAGATATTTATAATGTCTAAAACCAACAAGGAATTAATAACTATAATATATACAGAATTTCTGCAGGTCAATAAGAAAAAGAAAAATTAGCGATGGCTCTGAACTGCCAATTTCCAAAAAAGGAAATCCAAAAAGCTACCATGAGATACTCAAAATAAACAGCAAGTGCCTGGTCCTGAGTTGCTTGCTGTATCTCTAACAATCATCCTTTGATCTTTCCATGGCTCTTCTCACTGTCCAAGTGTCCCCTCTGGCCACATTTTCTAAAGTAGCTTCCCCCCATCATTCTCTCTCCCACTGATTTATTTTCTTCATAGCTCTGCTCACTGTCTGAAATTGAATTATGTCTTTACTGTCTACTCCCCCCCACCCAGAACAGTGGGTAGAACATAGTAGATGCTCAATAAGTGTTCATTCCATGAACTGCTCATGAGGAAAAGGGAAAAGATTAAGTGGAGACTGATATGTTCAGCCCAAGTGATGGGGTGTGTGGAGCTGCTGTTCACCAAGATGGGAATGATAATAAAAAGAGAACACTTTTAGGAGTTTTTAAAATGTTGGATTTTGGGGGAACCCACAAGATATCCAGATGGAGGCTTTCAACAGGTAAAGAGTCAAAAATTGGTAGAGACCTGTAGATGTGGAAGCTGTCAGCAGGTTCTGGTTAAAACCATGAGGAGAAATGAAAAGGTAGAGAGAGAACACCACTCCCCGCTGTGCAGCCTAATCTTAGGGTCCATGACATCGGACTCTGAATTTCACTTCCAAGCAAGAAGTACATGAGCACATTTCCACCACATTTGTCCATTGTCTGGCAAATTGAGACAGACACAGTCCCTGCGATCCAGGGAGCTTATGCTGAGCTAAGGCATTCCTCCAATCACATATGCTGAGGTTAGGGGAAGCATTGTTGGGTTCCTGGAATACCAGTGAAAGGCCCTGCTATGTGAGAACCACTGCCCCGGTCTGAAGTCGCCCATCAGACGACTTTTCACCTGGTGCTGAAAAGGCCTAAACATTGCAGGAGCCTGGGGACACATCACTTTCAGCAGAAGGTTAACTTAACAGTTCTGTCCAGATCAAGATGTTCTTTAAATAACATCTGCCCATATACATCACAGGCTTCTTACTGAGCAGTTCAATTTGCCCTGAGTCAGGGCAAATTGCCTGCCCATAGTTATGCTGAAAGAAAGAAGCACTGAGGCTGTTAAGCCAGTTCTCATTCCTGGTTATACATTAGAATCACCTGGGGACCTTCAAAAAAAAACCATCTGCCTGAAACCCATCCCATACCAATTAAATCAGAACCTTTAGGAGCTCTGGGTGCTGCAATGGTGAAGCACTTAGCTGTTAACCGAAAGGTGGGTTCCAACCCACCAGCTGCTCCAAGGGAGGAAAAGACCTGGCAATCTGCTCCTATAAAGATTTTAGCCTAGGAAACCCTAGGCAGCAGCTCTATGCTGTCCTACAGGGTCAGTGTGAGTTGAAATCAACTCGAGGGCACACAACAATAGGGGTGGGGCTTGCACATCAGTGGTTTTTAAAGCACTACAGGTGATTCTAATGTGCAGCCATGGGTGAGAAAAAGAATAGTTTCTAACTATAAACATATATTGCTGGAAATTTTTCCTCTCCCCAACTCCCTGTCTCTTTCCTGGAAATAAAGAGAGGACATAAAAGCAATTTCCATATGTATGCCTCATACATGATGAGGCTTTGGCCATCAGCTCCCCTTGGAGCTTGGCCCAAGAATGGCAGCTGAATGAATCAGTCATCTCGCTGTTTCCAAGGAGCCATGCAGATAAGGCCCATTGGGAACCAGAAGGAAGGAGAGAGAGAGGATCAGACCACAGGAACAGCAGGACAGTTTCTACTGTGGCTTCTAATTCATTCAGTTGGTATTTCCCTTTCTTCCTTACGCCCCCCCCCCTCCAAAAGATTAAAATTTTAGGACATCAGAGCTGTGAGGGGCCTTAAAGTTACAAGCTCTTCCAAGCTCATTGGTGGTAATGGGGGACACTGCAGAGAAATGAAGTGATCCATTGAGGTCACATGCATTTTCCATTCCCTCTCCTATCCCCCTACTATTTGCAACCTCTTAGAGATATCAGCTACCACCCACCTGTCAGTCTGTCATATTGTGGTGGCTTACATGTTGCTATGATGCTGGAAGCTATGCTGCCAGTATTTCAACTACCAGCAGGGTCACCCATGGTGAACAGGTTTCAGTGGATCTTCCAGACAAAGACAGACTAGGAAGAAAGGCCTGGGTATCTACTTCTGAAAATTAGACAATGAAAACCTATGGATTACAATGGAACATTGTCTGACCAGCTTGCTTTGGACAAGTCATCAGGAGGGATCAATTGCTGGAGGAGGACATTATGTTTGGTAACGTACAGGGCCAGTGAGGGCATGGGAGACCCTCAGTGAGATGGATGGCACAATAGCAGCAATAGTGGACTCAAATAGTCTGGCAATTGTGAGGATGACACAGGACTGGGTGACATTTTGTTCTGTTGCACATAAGGTATCCATGAATAGGAGTCTACTTGCTGGCAGTTAACAACAGAGACATCAAAGGACAAGTGAACTAAGACACCTGAGAGATAGAGAAAAATAAAGAATGATCTTAAGTATTGTTTTTGTTAGGCATCATCGAGTTGGTTCTGACTCATAGCGACCCTACGTACGACAGAATGAAACACTGCCTGGTCCTGCACCATCCTCACAATCACTGTTATGTTTGTACCACCTAATAAATAGCTAGGTACAGAATTAATTTTCAGACTTCTTCAGAATAAGGCATGCATTAAAATCTCATAAGTGGGAAACATACCCACCTTACATATTGTGTTGAATGACAATTTAGTGAAAGTATTTGACAACATTGACTACCACATCCTTCTTAAAGCCCCTTCCGTGACAGAACACATTCTTGCTTATTCTCCTAGCTTTCTAAATAATTGCACCTTCTCAGTTGCCTCCTCTGCTCCTCTTCCCACTCATATTAGCCTCACACTTCCCCCTTGGGGTCCCTAAGGTACTTCTGTAGAGCTATAAGACAGATTGAAACATGATCTAGCCCTACCCCCTCTTTCCACAAGGCTGGAAATTGAGGTCCAAAGAGGGTAACTGATTCGCCCAATGTTTTGGAGCTAATTAATGACAGAATCAGGTTTAGAACCCAGGTCTCCAGACCTCCAACTGCATACACTTCTCAATCCATCTTACCACTGACTTGGACGCAGGAGAAAAAATATCAAAGCCTTTTCTTTCCATTCTTCTAAGTCCTTGCTATTCAAAGTACAGTCCACTCTAGGATTGGTAGCCAATGTTACAAAACAATACGCGTACTAATTGTTTAACAAGAAGCTAGTTTGTTCTGTAAACCTTCAACTAAAGTACAATAATTAAAAAAAAATACATGAATAAATAAAGACAGAAAAAAGAAAAACATAGTTTGGTAAGAAATAAAGGAAGGAAGAGGGAGGGAGGAAGGAAGAAAAAAGAAGGAAGGGGAGGGAGGGAGGAGAAAGGGAAGAAGGAAGGAAGGAAGGAAGGAGGGAGGGAGGGAGGGAGGGAGGGAGGGAGGGAGGGAGGGAGGAAGGAAGGAAGGAAGGAAGGAAGGAAGGAAGGAAGGAAGGAAGGAAGGAAGGAAGGAAGGAAGGAAGGAAGGAAGGAAGGAAGGAAGGAAGGAAGGAAGGAAGGAAGGAAGGAAAGGTGAAACTAGTCTCCTCCACTTGGCCTTGTATCCCTAGGGAGCCATTTCCCCACGGGCAGGCCCAATAGACAAGACAGTCTATGCCTTCTATCCCCATTTCGCATGTCCCCACCCCTGTAATCATCTGCAGCTGGCTTCCAGCCCCCTTCCTCCCCCTCCATGAAACTGCACTGAGGTCAAAAAAATGCCAATAGCCCATGTCAAATGGCCTCAGCTATGTCCTCACTTTCTCTGATATCTAATACTAGGAGGCAGCCTTCTAAGATCTCCACTTATCTTCACTAATTTAAGCTCCATGACGATCCTGTGGAGTGGCTCTTATTATCATCCCCATTTTCCAGATGAGAAAGCTGAGGCACAGAGCAGTAAAGGAACTTGACCAGGTCACACAGCTGGTAAAACAAGAAAAACAAACCCACTGCCGTCGAGTCGATTCCGACTCATAGCGACCCTATGGGACAGAGTAGAACTGCCCCATAGAGTTTCCAAGGAGCACCTGGAGGATTCGAACTGCCGACCTCTTGATTAGCAGCTGTAGCACTTAACCACTACAGCTGGTAGATAGTAGAATTACGAGTGGGGGCTGTCCTGCACACTGTAGGATGCTTAGCAGCATCCCTTGCCTCTACCCACTAAATGCATTAAAAAAAAAAAATGGGTAGTCCATGGACCAGCAGTGTAGACATGACCTGGAACTTGTTAAGAATGCAGAATCTCAGATTCCACCCAGACCTACTGAATGAATCAGAATCTGCTCTTTAACAAGGTCCCCGGGCATTCTGACACACCTTAAAATTTAAGAAGCACTGTTCTAAATCACTATTTAGGCATTCATTCGTGCACAGATGCAGTATTTATTTCACACTGTGTAAAGCAGGATGATAGGCACTGAGAATGTTGTATGACCGGAAAAAATATAAACAGAATTTGTTTTGATAATTTAAAAAAGTTAGAAATAAAATTTCTGGTATCAAGTGTACGTGTCAGTTTCCAATGTTCTTAAACTCTTCTTCCTTAATATCGAAAGCCCTTCGCTTGAGTTAAAACCTCAAAGCAAGTTGACTTTGTTTTCGAGCCAAGCACTGAGCACCAATTCCATTCTCGTTATTGTGAAACTTCTGGCACGGAATAAATTTATTACTCTAGTAACTGTTGAATCCTTCACAGTTTTCTTGATCTTGATGTTGTCAAAAATTCATTTCTGGTGTTAATTTAAGCAGCCCCAATACACACCTGATGTCTGCCAACTTTCCTTTTTTCTTATTTTTATTATTAACACTGAGTCTCACGTCAAGAGCTTTGGCCTTTCCTTGTTTCCTGGCAACAGAGCTTCCAGAGGAAATAAAATAGCAAGGGCATATACAAAGACTGTAATAGAACAAAGGCAGAGAGAATAAACATATACACAGTGAAATACAAAACCTGTGAGTGTGAGAACAATGGGGCCGTTAGTACAAGGAGAGAGCACTGATCAAAACCCAGGCATCATAGCTCCTTTGTTCTCTGCTCCGGTGCCATTTTTGTGTGTGCTCATACTATAGCACTTGTAACATTCTAGGTGATGATTCGAATTGATTGATGAATGTAAAAAAGATCAAGTCCTAACTCGTGGAAATGAAAGCTTTTGGAGCAAATACAGTTGGAGAGAAAAGCAATACACATACAAAAGAGTAATATCAGTGCAAGCCAAGATGTGATGGAGTAAACAGTAAGGCACAAAGAGGATATGTGTAACAGATGTTCAGAGGACAGACCTGGACTGGGGGCAAGGGAAGAAATGTCCTCTGTCTGCAATCTGGTCTTTTGCTTGCTGACTTTCATGGTAGGAAGAAGATGGCCACTCCATGGTGCTCAAATTACACATTAGAGACGGAACTATGGAGGACAGCTGTCTCTCATAGTCACAACTCCAAATTTCCAAGACAGAAAATGATCAGTCCAGTTTGGGTTATGTGTCTCTTCCTGCACCAGTCAGCTTTGCCCAGGATCTGTCAGCAACACATGACAGGTAGGTATCCATCCCTGGGGACCATACAGGGCAGAAGGATCAATTCCTAGGAAAGGGAATTTATTCGCTTGCGAGCTGGGTAGATATACCAATAGATGTTCAATTGTGAGGTAAAGAGATGCAGGAACAAACACAAAGAGTACCCACTGACAGCAGCACCAGGTCCAGGAGTGTCTGTCTTAGCCAGTGTGTGAAGGGAACATCACTGTCAGAGCTGACCGAAAGCAGAGCAGCAGCTTTTCATAAGACATCAGCAGGGAACCGTCACTCAAGGCTAAACACTGGAGTCCTCTCAAACTCACCTTCTTCCTCTCTCATGTCTGATACTCTATGTCTGGTGTAAGAAGTACCTTATTCTGAAACTTGCTTTGCTCTCTGTCTCACCCTCTCCATTCAGGCTACTACTCCTCTAGGGCAGGTACCTGTCTCCTATGCAAGTACATCCAGGCCAGTGTCAGAAACAATAAGCTGTCTAGCCTCTGGTCAGCCTCCTATTTTCTCATTCCAATCCCTTCCTGAAATTTATTTTTTAAAGGATGAACAAACGGGTTATTTAAGTAAGCACTGAACATTAAAATGCAAGTTTCAAGGCAAATGAGGCCTAAAGGGATTGTGGGATATGCTCTGGATGAATTCTGATGTTTCCATTAAAAAAAAAAAAATCAGGCGGAGCCAATTTGGCTGAATAGACAGACACTTCCAGCGAGCCCTCTTTACAACAAAGACCCAAAAAAATATGTGAAATGAGTATATTTGTGACAAGCTGGGAGCCTGAGCTTCAAACGCAAGCTTAGAAAATGAACTGAGGGGCAGAGGGAAGAAGAGACCGTTCACAAGTGTAGAGGAGTTACCAGGCCTGAATCACGGAGAGCCCTCAGGCACCATTCCTGGAGCGGCAACGGCGGTCTGGTACTAGCATTTGGCCACAGTTTCCTCAGAAAGCAGCAGCCAACCACATGGCCTAATCACACCTCTGGAACCAGAAAATAACGGCGCTCTCAGCTAAAGCGAGGTACTTGCATATATTTTACTGCTCCCCCCCACCCCACTACCCCCAAGCCAGCTTCAGCTGCTGAATTCCGTGGCCCTGAGATAGGCCCCGTTGAGCATCTAGAACCATTCTTCTGGCCTTGGAGAAGGAAAAATTTTGCAATTGGGGGAAAACGTAATTTGCCAGCAACATTAACCGGGGGAGCTCAGGACAGAAGCTGCTCCTGTCCAGGCATAAATGAGCCATGGACTTCGAGCAACTTTCCCTTCTGCATGGATATGTGTGGGCCTATTTTGGGAGAATAGGCCCTGGTTGGCAGACTCCAACTGTTTCAGCTATGCAGTGGAGAGGTGGGTGTTCAATGTTTGACATTGCTTTGCCTATTAAACAAGGTCCTCACCTACCCACATCAGGGACCTAAGGACTGGTAGCTCCACTCAGGTCACCCAGTCACACGCAACAGGGGTCCAAGGATAACTGGTACCTCCCAGTCCTTACAACCAAAAATATTGGGTGCCCATGGTCTGTCTGCAGAACGCACCCACCTGCACGCTATAGGGATCAGGGATGCACTTTCCTCATAGATACTTGAGGGTTGTCAGCCCCCTGCCTTGTTCAGAGCATGACACCCTGCTGCAATCACATACTGGTACATACACCAATTACCACTGCCCCTCTAAGACTGTAGGGCAGAGCCCGTACCACACACTTGATAATCAGGTACCTGGACACTTGAGCTGAGTTCATACAAGAAAAGTGAATGGACTCCTAGACTAATATACCTGATAACACCTCTAGCCATCTGGGGACAGGACATCAGAGTTCCAAAGATGAAAATAATCAAGCTAGCTCACTCAAGCAACCCATTTGGGTATATCAAAACAAAACAAAGCAAGAAGCTGCAAAACAGTAAGCAAGCATAAACTAATACAATAACTTATAGGTGGCTCAGAGACAACAGTCAATACCAAGTCACATAAAGAAGCAGACCATGATCACCTCAACAAGCTCTCAAAACAAAGAACACAGGGATCTTGTAAATGAAAGTGCATTCCTGAAATTACCAGAGCCAGAATACAAAAGATTAATATACAGAACCCTTCGAGACATCAGGAAGGAAATGAGGCAATACGCAGAACAAGCCAAGGAACACACAGATAAAGCAACTGAAGAAATTAGAAAGGTTATTCAGGAATATAATGAAAAATTTAATAAGCTGGAAAAATCCATAGACAGCAATCAGAAATTCAGAAGATTAACAATAAAATTACAGAAGTAGACAACTCAATGGAAAGTCAGAGAAGAAGAACTGAGCAAGTAGAAGCCAGAATTTCTGAACTAGAAGATAAATCACTTGTCACTAACATATTTGAAGAAAAATCAGATTAAAGAATTTAAAAAAATGAAGAAACCTTAAGAATCATGTGGGACTCTATCAAGAGAAATAACCTACAAGTGATTGGAGTACCAGAACAGGGAGGGATAACAGAAAATACAGAGAGAATTGTTGAAGATTTGCAGGCAGAAAGCTTCCCCGATATCATGAAAGATGACAAGATAGCTATCCAAGATGCTCATCGAATTCCACATAAGGTAGATGTTAAAAGAAAGTCACCAAGACATATTATAATCAAACCTGGCAAAACCAAAGATAAAGAGAGAATTTTAAGAGCACCTAGAGATAAACGAAAAGTCACCTACAAAGGAGAGCCATTAAGAATAAGCTCGGACTACTCGGCAGAAACCATGTAGGCAAGAAGGCAATGGGATGACGTATTTAAAAAATTAAAGGAAAAAAATTGCCAGCCAAGAATCATATATCCAGCAAAACTGTCTCTTAAATATGAAGGTGAAATTAGGACATTTCTAGATAAACAGAAGTTTAGGGAATTCTGAAAAACCAAACCAAAACTACAAGAAATACTAAAGGGAGTTCTTTGGTTAGAAAATCAATAGTATCAGGTATCAACCCAAGACTAGAACACTGGGCAGAGCAATCAGAAGTAAACCCAGACAGGGAAATAAAAAAAAAAAAAGCGAGATCATTTTTGGTGAAAAGCCCAAAACAGGGTAACAGCGATGTTATTATATAAAAGAAGACATTAAAATAGTAAAGATGGATTAAGAAATGCAATCATAGACCTTCCATATGGACAGGAAGATACAGCGATACAAAGAAATAAAAGTTAGATTTAAATTTAGAAAAATAGGGGTAAATAATAAGGTAAACACAAAGAAGATAAACTATCCTACTCACCAAAATAAAATACAAGAAAAAATAAACACTCAGCAGAAACAAGATCAACAATGAATATGAGAAAAGGAAAATATATGAAGATAACCTACTCGGCACAAAAAATTAAGTGGGAAAAAGAAACTAACAACAACACACAAAAAAAGACATCAAAATGATAGCACTAAATTCATACCTATTCATAATTACGCTGAATGTAAATGGACTAAAAAAAAAAAAAGGAGACAGAGAGTGGCATAACGGATTAAAAAACAAGATCTGTCTATACACTGCCTACAAGAGACACACCTTAGACTTAGAGACGCAAACAAACTAAAACTCAAAGGATGGGTAAAAAAAATATCAAGCAAACAACAATCAAAAAAGAGCAGAAGAGTAGCAATATTAATTTCTAACAAAATAGACTTTAAAATTAAATCCATCATAAAAGATGAGGAAGGACACTATATAAGGATTAAAGGGACAGTATACCCAGAAGATATAACCATATCAAATACTTATGCGCCCAATGACAGGGCTGCAAGATACATAAGACAAACTCTATCAGCATTGAAAAGTGAGATAGACAGCTCAACAATAACAGTAGGAGACCTCAACATACCACTTTCGGTTAAGGACAGGACATCCAGAAAGAACTTCAATTAAGACACAGAAGATTTAAATGCCACAATCAACCAACTTGACCTCATAAAGGCATATACAGAACACTCCACCCAACAGCAACCAAGTATACTTTCTTTTCTAGTACACATGGAACATTCTCTAGAATAGACCACATGTTAGGTCATAAAGCAAGCCTTAGCAGAATCCAAAACATTGAAGTATTACAAAGCATCTTCTCTGACCATAAGACCATAACAGTAGAAATCAATAACAGAAAAAGCAGGGAAAAGAAATCAAACTCTTGGAAACTGAACAATACCCTGCTAAAAAGACTGGATTATACAAGACATTAAGGACGGAATAAAGAAATTCAGAGAATCTAATGAGAATGAAAACACTTCCTATCAGAACCTTTGGGACACAGCAAGCAGTGCTCAGAGGTCAATTTAGATCAATAAATGTACACATCCAAAAATAAGGAACATAATCAAAGAATTATCCCTACAACTTGAACAAATAGAAAGAGAGCAACAACAAAAAAAAAAAACCCTCAGGCACCAGAAGAAAACAAATAATAAAATTAGAGCAGAACTGAACAAAATAGAAAGCAAAAAAAAATTGAAAGAATTAACAAGACCAAAAGCTGGTTTTTTGAAAAAAAATCAACAAAATTGATAAACCATTGGCCAAACGGACAAAAGAAAAACAGGAGAGGAAGCAATAACCCAAATAAGAAATGAGACGGGGAATATTACAACAGACCCAACTGAAATTAAAAGAATCGTATCAGACTATGATGAAAAATTGTACTCTAACAAATTTGAAAACCTAGAAGAAATGAATGATTTCCTAGAAAAACACTACCTACCTAAACTAACACAACAGAGGTAAAACAACTAAATAGACCCATAACAAAAGAAGAGATTGAAAAGGTAATCAAAAAACTCCCAATGAAAAAGAAATCCTTGGCCCAGACAGCTTCACTGCAGAGTTCTACCAAACTTGCAGAGAAGAGTTAACACCACTACTACTAAAGGTATTTCAGAGCATAGAAAAGGACGGGATACTCCAAACTCAGTCTATGAAGCCAGGATATCCCTGATACCAAAACCAGGTAAAGACACCACAAGAAAAAGAAAATTACAGACCTGTATCCCTCATGAACTTAGATGCAAAAATCCTCAACAAAATTCTAGCCAATAGAATTCAACAACGTATCAAAAAAATTATTCACCATCACCAAGTGTGATTCATACCAGGTATGCAGGGATGGTTCAACATTAGAAAAACAATTAATGTAATCCGTCACATAAATAAAAGACAAGAATCACATGGTTTTATCAGTTGATACAGAAAAGACATTTGACAAAGCCCAACACCCATTCATGATAAAAACTCTCAGCAAAATAGGAATAGAAGGAAAATTTCTCAACATAATGAAGGGCATTTATACAAAGCCAACAGCCAACATCATCCTAGATGGAGAGAGTCTGAAAGCATTTCCCTTGAGAACGGGAACCAGACAAGGACAGCCTTTATCACCACTCTTATTCAACATTGTGCTGAAGGTCCTAGCAAGAGCAATTAGGCTAGACAAAGAAATAAGGGGCACCCAGATTGGCAAGGAAGAAGTAAAAGTATCTGTATTTGCAGACGACATGATCTTATACACAGAAAACCCTAAGGAATCCTCAAGAAAACTACTGAAACTAATAGAAGACCTTCCCTTCCCCCAGGACAGGAACCATTCCTGAAGCCAACTCTTCAGACATGGGTTGGACTGGACAATGGGTTGGAAAGGGATGCTGGTGAGGAGTGAGCTTCTTGGATCAGGTGGACACTTGAGACTATGTTGGCATCTCCTGCCTGGAGGGGAGATGAGACAGTAGAGGGGGTTAGAAGTTGGTGAAATGGATATGAAAAGAGAGAGTGGAGGGAGGGAGCGGGCTGTCTCATTAAGGGGAGAGTAATCGGGAGTATGTAGCAAGGTGTATATAAGTTTTTGTGTGAGAGACTGATTGATTTGTAAACTTTCACTTAAAGCACAATAAAAAACAAAAAGAATCAACATTAAAAAAAAAATCATATCATACACTGCAGCAGTACTCACAATAGCCAAATGGTGGGAACAGCCTAAGTGTCCATTAACAGATAAATGGATAAACAAAATGTAGTACATACATACAACAGAATATTACTCACCCATAGGGAGAAATGAAGTCCAGATGCATGCCACAACATGGATAAACCTTGAAAACATTATGCTGAGTGAAATAAGTTGGTCACAAAAGAGCAATATTGTATGATTCCACTTACATGAAAATATCTAGAATAAGCAAAAGTATAGAGACCAAAGTTTAGTGGTGATTACCAGAGGCAGGAAGGAAGGGGAAAGGAGGACTCAACAGTTAGGGGACAATGAGCTTTTGTCAAGGGTGATGGGTAAATTTGGAAATGGATAGGGTGGTGGTTGAACACCATGATGAATATAAGTTGTCACTGAACTGTACCTGTGAAAAATCTTGAGGTGGCAAATGTTTTGTTACTTACATAATTGTCACAATAAAAAAAAAAGCCTAAAATAAACCCACCAATTTTATGTAAATTATATGCTGATTATAGGTAATAAACTATATCTGGCTCAGAGTGTGTACACTGGGTTCCCGGACCCACCCAGTAGTCATTTTCTTAGTCCCTGAGTATATGATTGGAATGAACATACTAGGTTATTGGCAGAACTTCCACAAATCATAGTCGGAAAGCCAAGGTGGAGGCCTCTGAAGCTTCCCTTACCCCAGCCAAGTCAGTAATCAAAAGCACTATTATATTGCCTGGGCAGAATGGCAGATCTAAAGGATGCCGGGGTGATGATCCTCATCACATTGCCATTTAATTTACCAGTCTGGCCTCTACAAAAGCCAGGCAAATCCTAGAGGAAGACTGTACACTAGTGCAAACTCAACTACACAACAGCCCAGTTGCAGCTGCAATGCCAAATGTGATATCTTGGCTAAAGCAGATTAACATCACTTCAGGTACATGGTTTGCAGCCATGGATCTGACAAACACATTCTTTTCCATCTCTGTCAAAAAGGAGGATCAGAAACAGTTCTTTCACAGGGGAAAACAGCAGTAGATATTTACAGTCTTGCCCCATAGCTATATTAACCCCACGCCCTCTGTCAAAATACAGTTCCAAAGAAACCTGGGCCCCTGAACATTCTGCAGAACATCACATTGGTCCACTGTATTGATGACATTGTTATTTGGACCCAAGGAGCAAGAAGTAGCATAGTTTGGACACATGCCCTATAGATGGTGGGAGATAAAACCTACAAAGATTCAGTGGCTCATATCATCATTGGGCGGGCCACTTCCACCAGGGAACACATTAAGTTTCCCATTAAACAATAAGGTGTGGCCTGCCACCCAGTTACTTCAGACTCCTCATACCAAAAGACCAGCAGACAAGGAAAGGAATCACCATCCTGACAAGGGTAATTGACCCTGATCATCAGGACATCAGGAGGCAGTACGGCCGCTATTATAGATTGAGAACAGTGTGTCTCTTGATAGTCGCCTGCCAAATTTTGATGAGAATAGGACAAATGGAACAGCCAGAGCCTGATTTGCACCCACCAAATAAGTCACTTGAACAAGCAAAGACGCTAGACAAGGGGAAGAGGAAGTTAGAATGGGTAGCAAAGGGAGAAGACAATGAGTTATCTGTTGCAGCCTCAAGAGCAGCTGCTGTATTAAGGGCTCTAATTCATTCCACTCACCTCCTCCTGTAAGTTTCCCAGGAAAAGAAGCACACCAACATCCTAGAAAAGCTATTTGCAGAACATATTGTACGAAGCAAGTGTATCTGAGATGCAAGTGAATCTTAGTGGATTTACAGAGTCCACCTAGATCTGTCACTTACTTCCAGACTGAAGTTCTCATGCCCTCCACCAGCCAGGTGTTGGCAACTGACAGCTATCCACTGAGTCCCTCTCCAAGAATTGCCGTCTGCTGAAGAGCATTTCCTTGCCCATGATTACATCCCCATCCTGGGACTTGCTCATATCCAATGACTGGTCAATGTCAAGATATAAGGGCCAATCCCCTTGTCTCAATTGAGGATAACCCTGAAGGACTACTGTAGTTTCAGAGCCTCCCTGGGATTAGTGAGGCTTTTCTTAAAACTGCATCACAGTTCACCTTCTCCTGTTCAATCCTGCCATCTTCACTTTCCCAAACGTATTGATCCCAAGAGTACTCCCCAATAACCTTCCTGCATGCAAATTTCCATCTCATAGTCTGTGTCCCCGGAAACCCAACCTGCAACATATGCATTATAGCATTTGATCCTCACCACAATTTTATTACTATCATCACGATTTTACAAAGGAAGCTCAAGCCTAAGAGCTTTAGTAAACTTGCACACACACTGACTGAAGAGCCTATACTTTTTTTTTTTTTGGTGGGGAAATATATATATATATATATAAAACAAAACATTTGTCATTTCAACTATTTTTACATGTATGATTCAATGACATTGTTTATATTCACCATGTTGTGTAACCATCACCATTATTCGTTTCCAATTTTTTTCATCACAATTAACAGAAACTCAGTACCCCTTAAATAATACCTCCCCATCTCCCCCTCTCACCAGCCCCTGATCACCACCAATAAAATTTAGTCTTTATGCATTTGTCTATGCTAGGTATCTCAAAAAGTGGGATCACACAATAGTTATCCTTCTGCGTCTGACATTTCAAGTCAGCATGGTTTCAAGTCTCATCCATGTCATAGCATGTATCAGAACTTCATTTCTCTTTATGCCGAAACAATATTTCTTGGTATGTATATATTACATTTTTTTAATTCATTCATCTTTGGGTTGTTTCCACCTTTTGGCTATTGTGACTAATGCTTCAGTGAACACTGGCGTTTAAGTATCTGTTTGAGTCCCTGCTTTCAAGTCTTTTAGGTCTAGGAGCCGAATTCCTAGGACATATGTTTAACTTTTTGAAGAAACCACCAAACCGTTTCCCACAGTACCTGTACCATTTTACAATTTCATGAGTAAGGCATAAGGGTTCCAATTTCTCCACATCCTCACCAACACTTGTTATTTTCTGTGTTCCTGATAACAGCCATCCTAGTGGGTATGATGTGGTATCTCACTGAGGTTTTGACTTGCATTTCCCTAATGACTAATGATGTTGAGTACCTTTACGTGTGCTTATTTCCCATTTTTATATCTTTTTTTTTTTGTCCTTTGCCCATTTTTTGATTGGGTTTTGTGTGGATCAATCTCATATCCCACCTTTGCTGACACTAACTATAAGGATAATCATAAACCAAAATCCCCACTTTTCACTCTGTTCTGACACACACCAGCAACTCATGCAGCACTTCTTTTTCTGCCCCTAACCACTCGGAGCTAGATCAGAACCCACAAGTTAAAGGACACAACCCTCCAGAATACCAAATAGGCCCAAGAATTCAGATGCCAGCCACAAGCTTGGGAGTCCACACAACACCCTCACTTTTGATCTGCAGGCTCCCACTACTCCCTTAGGTTTGATAATTCGCTGAATCAACTCACAGAAAATGCTACTTACAATTACGGTTTTGTTGAAGCAAAAAGCATACAAAGGAAGAGACACATAGAGCAAAGTCTGAGAGGGTTCCCAACACAAAACTTCTATGTTCCAAAAAAGGATGAGCTATCTTCCAACACACATCGATATCTATCACCGACCAGGAAACCCATGGAGGGAGCTTCCATGCCCAGAGATTTTATTGGAGCCTCATTAGGTAGTAATGATTGATTGAATCATGACCCCCCACCCCGGGGAAGACCAATGTCACAAGGTGATCTTCTGGCCTGGCTAGTCCCACTTGAGTCATCTCATTAGCATAAACTCAGGTACAGTCTGGAGGCCTATAGATAACAAAGGTATCTCAATTATTCAGAAAATCCCAAGGATTTAGAGTTATTTCTCAGAACCCAAAAACAAGGACCAAAGTCTTTGGATAAAGTTAAATTATTTTGCTGTTGAATTAAAGAACCTATACTCTTGACTAAAATGGATCAGCAAATTCTAATCTCTGTGCTAGAATTAGGCAAATATTCTCCTGAGTGAGAACTCTAGGTTTCTATTGTGTGTTCTCTGGAGAAGGCTGCGCCAGACCACAAAAGTGTTAGAAATTATTTTGGTCAGCCATTTCTACAATAATTTTGATTCTTAGCAGGGAAGAAGTAGATATACAAGGTCATGGTCCTCGTTCCAAGACTGTAGAACTTCTATAACCCAGCCCCCTCTCAGGCTCCATAAGTCTCCCCACATTATTGCTGTAGGGCCCCAGGGGTTGTCTCCCATGAGCTCATGATCAAGTTCTGATTCTTTCCTGTTCCTGTGGCATCGTGCAGAGAAGCCTCACTAATATAAGGCTGTCAACCCCAGCCCTGTGGGTCTCAGATCTCAAGGTCACTGGAGTGATCCAAATGCACAGTGAACTTGGTCTTCTGAATTCAGTGGTCTAACAAATGATTCATGGATAGATAGTTAAATAATTGTAAAGATCATCCAAGTCTGCATTAGGGCTCACCCTGCCCCCAAGCTGCCCATTCTCCTTTGAGTAAGACTATGTCACTCAGTCTTCCCCATGTTCCAGGATGCCATCTCTAGATACAGGAAATGCTTGATGGAAATGTGGCTTAAACACTCTGCACTATTTTACAGAAAGGCAGATTGGTAAGAACTGCTTCAGATAACCAAGAAGGCCTGTATATTTTATGACAACTTTACTCTCATTTTATTCTGTGAACAATGACTTAGTGTCTAGACTCCCAACAGTTTCAGCACAAACTCAACATTTAAAAGTAACCAGGCAGGGTGATGAAGCCTGGTTCAGTCATTTTGCATAAGAACTTCCTTTGCACAACTTCTATATATAACTCATTTGGCAACCCCCTTTTCTACCCATGGACACCAGGGTAGAACCATGTTCTTGGGTGTATTCACACGCCTTCAGCTGTAGGCTTCCTGAAGCAATGGGGAAAAAAAACTCCAAGTGTTACTTCTTCTTACACATACATCGCCCAGTACCTCCTAGGCTTGTCTCTCATTACTCCCACCACAGCCCTTCTGCTTAGGAAGGTCTGTTACCTCCCCTCTGACCCACATGCTGAGCTTATTCCTGTCCTCGCTCTCTTTTCATGTAATTTCCCATCCTTCTCCCCATAGTAGAACCCCCTTTGACTCCCCTCTGTAACCCATTATACTGCATGTTCCCCCAGAAACTATTCCTGAGGAACTCCACTGGACTGTAATCACCAGCTATTAATGAAATATGATACCACTTTGGAGGCAGAATACTAAGTCTAAGCTCAGACTTTGTCACTTACTGAAATGTAATCCTGGGGAAATCCCTTACCTTCTCTAAGCTTCACTGTCCTTATTTGTAAAATGGGGATAGCAAAGCCTACCAACATTTTTGCAGAGAACTAACGAGGCAAAATAATAGGAAGTGACCTTCTAAAGTGTTTTACAAATGGCAGTTATCATTTGGATTGTTTCTCCCCAATGAGGTCTATGAGGCCACAGCCCACACCTTTTGCTTCCTTACTAACTCACCTCTGGGTCAAGTACAGTGCCAGGAACACTGTAGGCTCATTTTTAGATGCAGACTTAAGATTTAATAAAAGAAAACCACTTGTTCAACTGAATTAAAGCAAAACTATAATTGAATCTACTATTGACCCTGCTCCACAGAGTGAATCTAGAATCTTCCCTCTAGAGAAACATCCTGAATATGCATGAAAATTTATTTACAGCCCGCTGTTGCAAATCTATGATGAGAGAAAGAAGAACTGCATCATAACACTTCCACTCTAACACGGGACCAACATTGTTAACAAGGGCCAAGCTGACCTCTTGAACCCTCAATAGCTCTCCCCTAAAAGACTACTACCTTTAATAACCAGCTTTTTTTTTTTTTTACCTGCCCTAAAGATATCATTTTCATCCCCGTGATATGATCAGTTCCTCTTGAACACCTGATGCAACCTTAGTGTTTTCTATTGCTTTCTAGCTGTGTCAGATTTCCCTGGAAGACAGAAATGAAAGTGATGACAAAGAAGATTGCAATTAAAAATTCAAATGTTTGACCTACACATTGATTCCCCCACCCACCCCTCCCATTTTTGTCCCTTTGCCCCTCAAAAGGGGAAATTACCATTTTACACAGTGTAAAACTATCAGCTTACACCACACACATAGACTTACAGTATTTAAACACAAATTTACTTCACTTAATTGGAACTATATGAAGCAGAACGTACTCAGAGAATTCAGATTTTTCTATTTCCTTGACAATCATCTAAAGATAAAGAGTGACACACCTGAAGTATACCAATTACAGTCTATTTCTCCTCTGTTACTTACAAACAGTTGGCATTTACTTATCCCCTCCACATGGGTCTGTGTTCTATATCCCAATCTCGCTATCAAGTCAAATTATTTAAGACGCATGCCTGGAATAGAGAAAGGCATTGGCAATAAGGAAAATAGAAAGAGGGGGAAAAATAACAATAACAGGAAATCTTTCTTCAAGCCATCTCAACATACTCTTGTGCTTCTCTCACAGAAACAGGATGAGATTTCTCAATTTTTTTTTTTAATAACCCCAACTTGAGTGACTTGAACAACGAGGATGTGAAGTACTTACTGATGAAGATCAAAGACTATAGCCTTCTTTGTGAATTACACCTCAACATAAAGAAAACAAAAATCCTCACAATTGGACACCAATGAACAACATCACGATAAATGGAGAAAGGATTGAAGTTGTTAAGGACTTCATTTTACTTGGCTCCACAATCAATGCCTATGGAAGCAGCGGCCAGGAAATCAAACAATATACCCCACTGGACAAATCTGCTGCAAAAGACCTCTTTAAAGTGTTAAAAAGCAAAGATGTCACCTTGAGGACTAAGGTGTGCCTGACCCAAGCCATGGTATTTTCAGTCACCTCGTATGCATGGGGAAGCTGGACAATGAATAAGAAAGACTGAAAAGGAATTGATGTCTTTGAACTATGGTGTTGGTGAAGAATGTTGAATATACCATGGACTGCCAGAAGAATGAACAAATCTATCTTGGAACAAGTACAGCAAGCAAGAATGGCGAGACTCCGTCTCACATACTTTGGACATGTTGTCAGGTGGGACCAGTCCCTGGAGAAGAACATCACGCTTGGTAAAGTAGAGGGTCAATGAAAAAGAGAAAGACCCTCAACAAGACAGACTGACACAGTGGCTGCAACAATGGGCTCAAATATAGCAAGGATTGTGAGGATGGTGCAGGACTGGGCGGTGTTTTGTTCTGTTGTACATAGGGTTGCTATGAGTTAGAACTGACTGGACAGTACCTAACAAAAAACTCTAATTGATGGATATGTAAGTGGTACGGTGATGTGTTGATGCAGATGATTTTCCAGTGCAATCTGTTCCAGATATACCCACTCTAAAATCAAGGTCACCTAGAGTTTAGCAGATATTTTAGCTCCAGGCTCAATCAAAAGGCAGATTATAGGTTCATTTCTATCACTATTTTATAAAGTCTACCAAACTAGCAAAAGGTGATTCATTAGAAGATCTCAAATAGTCTCTGCGCAATCTTTTGCAAGAATGAATAGAGCCTCTGGTCTATTTCAGAGAAGCCTGCAGGAAATTTATCCTTTCTCAACATATGTGTCAACTTGGCTAGGCCATGATTCCCAGTATTGCGTGATTGTCTCCTGTTTTGTCATCTGATGTAATTTTCCTATGTGTTGTAAATCCTGCTTCTATGATGTTAATGAAGCAGGATTAGAGGCAGTTATGTTAATGAGGCAGGACTCAATCTACAAGATTAGGTTGTGTCTTAAATCAATCTTCTGATACATACAAGAGAGAAGAGAGCAGAGAGACAGGGGGACTTCATACCACCAAGAAATAAGAGCCAGGAGAAGAGGGCATCCTTTGGACCCGGGGCCCCTGCCCTGAGAAGCTCCTCAACCAGGGGAAGATTGATGACAAAGATCTTCCCCCACAACCAACAGAGAGAGAAAGCCTTCCCCTGGAAATGGCAGCCGAAATCTAGACTTCTAGCCTCCAAGATTGTGAGAGAATAAACTTCTCTTTGTTAAAGCCATCCACTTGTGGTATTTCTGTTATAGCAGCACTAGTTAACTAAGACACAGGTAATAACAGAAATATGTAGGGAAAGGGGGAAGGGTAGAGGGTGGGGTCAGGGGTTTAGGGAAGGAGCTGCCTAAGTCTTAAAGGATGAGCAGGAATCAGGCAGGAGAATGGGAGAAAGAAGGCCAATCAGGCAAAGAGAACAGGATGAACAAAGATTAGAGATGAACAAGAGAATGCCCTGTGCAGAGAACCAGCAAGCATTTTTACCTCATTTGTTTTTAATGTGCTTTTTGTGGAGTTGGAGCTGCCATTTTGTTCCTCTCTTGCTCTGAAACCCTCTGGAGAGGGGATGTCAGAAGATCATGTAGCCCACGAAGCCAAAGGAAGTGCCTTGCCCTATCACTAACCGCCCGCTGTCCAGTCGCCTCCCTCCAGGCACTGCTGCCTCAAACGACCCTTCATGACCATTCCAAGGAAACTCTGAGATACCAACCCTGCCTAGTGGTGTGGGGTGGGTTGAGGAAGGAAGCTCTCCTCCTTATCATGGCCCACTGCGATAAAGGGTTCCTGAGCAGTGTTTAATGTTTTCCAGAACCAGGGCTTCAAACTGCTTCGTTCCATTTTGAACCCCTGCTGAGAATTTGCATTTCCACCCCAAATACACTGAATCAGAATCTACAGTTTAACAAGACCTTCAGGTGATTCTTACGTATGATAAATTTTGAAAACCACTGCTGTACTAGTGGTTCTCAGAATTGGTCCCTAGCCAGCAGTATGCAGTATTAACATCACATGGGAACTTGTTAGAAATGCAAATTCTCAGCAGGGGTTTGGACTTGAACTAATTGGTTTGAAGCTCTGTACAGAACATTCAGAGACACAGCCTTTTACCTCAGCCACCTGGGTTCCCTCCAAGCCAAAGGTTTCAGAAATGGCTCCATGGGATACTTTGCCAAGAAAGTAAAGAAAATCACCATAGCTTTCTCAGAATAAACCCTCTCCTACTAAGCCTAAATGCTTTGTTGCTAGGCCAAGCTTTTTCTCCCTTAGGCACTCTTCTCCCCCAGACAGATCCTTACTCACCCACAGTCTAATTTCTGGCTGGCTAACAGTCAGTTTCCCAGACAGCCCAGATGCACCACAGTCCTGATAAAGGACAATGCTGAGAATCAAGTGGCCCCTGCTACCTAATTTCTTTCTACTTTAAGCACAAATGAGAAAGTAAATCTCCAAACAGCATTTTTTAAAATAATTTTTATTGTGCTTTAAGTGAAAGTTTACAAATCAGGTCAGTCTGTCACATATAAGGTTATATACACCTTACTACATACTCCCATTTACTCTCCCCCTAATGAGTCAGCCCACTCCCTTCTTCCGGTCTCTCCTTTCATGACCATTTTGCCAGTTTCTAACCTTCTCTACCCTCCCGTTTCCCCTCCAGACAGGAGATGCCAACACAGTCTCAAGTGTCCACCTGATATCATTAGCTCACTCTTCATCAGCATCTCTCTCCCACCCACTGACCAGTCCCTTTCATGTCTGATGAGTTCTCTTCGGGGATGGTTCCTGTCCTGTGCCAACAGAAGGTCTGGGGACCATGGCCGCTGGGATTCCTCTAGTCTCAGTCAGACCATTAAGTATGGTCTTTTTATGAGAATTTGGGATCTGCATCCCACTGTTCTCCTGCTCCCTCAGGAGTTCTCTGTTGTGCTCCCTGTCAGGGCAGTCATCGGTTGTGGCCAGGCACCATCTAGTTCTTCTGGTCTCAGGATGATGTAAGTCTCTAGTTCATGTGGCCCTTTCTGTCTCGGGCTCATAGTTATCGTGTGACCTTGGTGTTCTTCATTCTCCTTTGATCCAGGTGGGTTGAGACCAATTGATGCATCTTAGATGGCTGCTTGTTAGCACTGAAGACCCCAGATACCACAGTTCAAAGTGGGATGCAGAATGTTTTCATAATAGAGTTTATTATGCCAATTGACTTAGAAGTCCCCTTAAGCCATAGTCCCCAAACCCCCGCCCTTGCTCCGCTGACCTTCGAAGTGTTCAGTTTATCCCGGAAACTTCTTTGCTTTTGGTCCAGTCCAGTTGAGCTGACCTTCCATGTATTGAGTATTGTCCTTCTCTTCACCTAAAGTAGTTCTTATCTACTAATTAATCAGTAAATAACCCTCTCCCACCCTCCCTTCCTCCCTCCCCCCTCTTGTAACCACAAAAGAATGTGTTCTTCTCAGTTTATACTATTTCTCAAGAACTTATAATAGTGGTCTTATACAGTATTTGTCCTTTTGCATCTGACTAATTTCACTCAGCATAATGCCTTCCAGGTTCCTCCATGTTATGAAATGTTTCACAGATTCGTCACTGTTCTTTATCGATGCGTAGTATTCCATTGTGTGAATAAAACAGCATTTTTAACACAAGAAATTATTACCAGAAGATGCCACTGAAGAGAGGAACAGAGTGGAGGGGTTAGAAGAAAATTGACTCTTTTTCATACACTTGTTAGTAGTTTTGAATGTTGTACTATGTATACGGATTGCCTATTAAGAAACACGGTAATTTTTTTTTATTAACTTTTATTAAGCTTCAAGTGAACGTTTACAAATCCAATCAGTCTGTGGCATATAAGTTTACATACATCTTACTCCGTACTCCCACTTGTTCTCCCCCTATTGAGTCAGCCCTTTCAGTCTCTCCTTTCGTGACAATTTTGCCAGCTTCCCTCTCTCTCTATCCTCCCATCCCCCCTCCAGACAAGAGATGCCAACACAATCTCAAGTGTCCACCTGATATAATTAGCTCACTCTTCATCAGCATCTCTCTCCCACCCACTGACCAGTCCCTTTCATGTCTGATGAGTTCTCTTCGGGGATGGTTCCTGTCCTGTGCCAACAGAAGGTCTGGGGACCATGGCCGCTGGAATTCCTCTAGTCTCAGTCAGACCATTAAGTATGGTCTTTTTATGAGAATTTGGGGTCTGCATCCCACTGATCTCCTGCTCCCTCAGGAGTTCTCTCTTGTGCTCCCTGTCAGGGCAGTCATCGATTGTGGCCAGGCACCAACTAGTTCTTCTGGTCTCAGGATGATGTAGGTCTCTGGTTCATGTGGCCCTTTCTATCTCTTGGGCTCTTAGTTGTCGTGTGACCTTGGTGTTCTTCATTTTCCTTTGCTCCAGGTGGGTTGAGACCAATTGATGCATCTTAGATGGCTGCTTCTTAGCATTTAAGACCCCATATGCCACATTTCAAAGTGGGATGCAGAATGTTTTCATAATAGAATTATTTTGCCAATTGACTTGGAAGTCCCCTCAAACCATGCTCCCCAGACCCCCGCCCTTGCTCCGCTGACTTTTGAAGCATTCATTTTATCCCAGAAACTTCTTTGCTTTTGGTCCAGTCCAATTGAGCTGACCTTCCATGTATTGAGTGTTGTCCTTCCCTTCACCTAAAGCAGTTCTTATCTACTGATTAATCAATAAAAAACCCTCTCCCTCCCTCCCTCCCTCCCCCCCTCGTAACCACAAAAGTATGTGTTCTTCTCAGTTTTTACTATTTCTCAAGATCTTATAATAGTGGTCTTATACAATATTTGTCCTTTTGCCTCTGACTAATTTCGCTCAGCAAAATGGCTTCCAGGTTCCTCCATGTTATGAAATGTTTCACAGATTCGTCACTGTTCTTTATCGATGCGTAGTATTCCATTGTGTGAATATACCACAATTTATTTAACCATTCATCCGTTGATGGACACCTTGGTTGCTTCCAGCTTTTTGCTATTGTAAACACAGCTGCAATAAACATGGGTGTGCATATATCTGTTTGTGTGAAGGCTCTTGTATCTCTAGGGTATATTGCGAGGAGTGGGATTTCTGGGTTGTATGGTAGTTCTATTTCTAACTGTTTAAGATATCGCCAGATAGATTTCCAAAGTGGTTGTACCATTTTACATTCCCACCAGCAGCGTATAAGAGTTCCGATCTCTCCGCAGCCTCTCCAACATTTATTATTTTGGAAACACAGTAATTTTTTGAACCCCCGAGTTTTCAGAATATTGGATGCAATATTGAGACCTTTTTTTTGTACTCAAATGGCTTAATTGAAACTCATAGGTAAGAAGTTGGTATGGTGTAGGGGTTAAGCAGACCTCAGACACTAAACCCATGGTAAGACCTTGATTCTTTACCTTTCTGTGCCTTGGTTTCCACGTCTGTAAATGGGAATAATCATAGTACCTACCTCGCATATTTATTGTGAGGATTAACTGAATGAATGTTTATGAAGGTTGTTGCTCACCACTGTCACAGTTTTGCTACAGAGTGTGGTAAGTAGAAAAGTTCCAGGTTAAGTAAAAGATGCCTCTGAGGAAGTATATGGATTGAGCATTAAAAATGAAATGAGTTTTTTCAAAACCCCTGTCGTACTTCGCTGTCTGCCATCAGCCTACTAGAGAAACACTGCCTTTTATACAGCCACCTGTGGTATACAGGACAGAGTATAGGACTGAAGTCAGGGGCCTAGGTTCAAGCCCCTGCTCCCCCACAACTGCCTCATGACTCTCAGGCAAACCAACGTCTCTAGGCCTCAGTTTCCTCACAGAAGTGTTATGGGGCCAAGTAAGCCAGTACCTGCTAAAATCCTACCAGTTTGAGGTACAGTTGTTATTAAAAGGAAACCACAGCTGATGACCTATTAAACAGAGCAATGCGGGTAAATAGAATAAGTGTTCAAGAACCGTGATGTTTCTACAGTGCCATGATAAAAGTTTGCTTTGTTTTTTCATAAAACTCAGCAGTGGTTAAATCAACCCCTAAAGGAATAGCCCTTTCCCAGAATACTTTTTCCATGGGGTTGCTGGTACTGTGGCTGGGCGGAAACCCTAGGCTCAGCTCATCGTGACTTGTTATAGCCAATAAACAAAGAGATCGAGGTGGGAGAGAAGAAAGGCACCTTTATCTCATTGCGCAAGAGACACTGCCTCCAAGACTGCTTGCAGGCAGCTTGGAGAGGTGGGCTTTTACAGAGAGCAAACAAGGAAATGAAAATTCATCACGGATATTCAGGATTGACCTTCACGCAGCACTCAGAGCAGGGGGATGACTGTGCATTTTCTCCAGACAAGGGTTCGATTCTTAGGGATGGAGGAAGAGGTCTATTTTCCTTCATTAGCATGTTAAGTCTCTACCCAGAGGCGGGGTGCTTATATGTATTTTTCACTTAATGAGCTGATAGGTCACTTGAAGTGTTAAGATGGTATAGAAAACCTGCTAAAATCAGTTGAGGCCCACTATGGCTGTTCTGTGGTTATCAAGAACAATTTCAGAAGAATGTGCAGCTTATTCTGCTTTATGTAGGAGGATAAACCAGAACAGACGTCTCTTAGAAGGGCTGGGCTCTGAGGCTGTTGGCGTCAATACCCTCTCCACTACCATCAACCCAGAGAATAAAAGTACTGAGACCCTGAGGGGTTCCCTTTCTCTTCTAGATCTCTACTCTGGGATCCACACTCTGGATCCTTTCACTTCTGGAAATAACTTGCCCCCTTCAAATCAAAAGCACCAAAACATACTCTAGGTTTCTACGATCCAACCCATAACTATTTATGAGTTCAAAGAAATCTCAGAAAACCAAGTACACCAGTTCTGTGACCTCAAAGTAAGTCACTTAATCTCTCTGAGCTTCAGCTTCCTTACCAGTAAAATGACACTTCATATTCTAAGAGTCACGTGAGCTTCGCACAAGTGTAAACTTAGTTTCCACTGTGTCCTATCTCCATATCCTTTCAGGTTAGTTACAGAAACTTCCATTTCTAGGCTCAAGCTCAAATCTACCTCACTCTCATCTGCCTTTTGAAGAAGGTGGGTCCTGACTCAGTCTCAGGTGTCAAACACTGCTTTTCTGCCAGCCATGGGTCCACCTGGCCAGGGTTCTCACACGGCAGTTTTTAGTAAATTCTTATTTAGAGAAAATACAAAGAAAAGAATGTGTGGATGAATGGATTAGCTTGTTCATTCATTCAACAAATATTTACTGTCTGTTAGGTACCACAGAGGGTAGTTCAGCAAGAACCTGACCCACCTGTGAAGGGCAAGGGGCTGGGAAGGCTTCCTTGAGGAAGTGAAGTTTGGCTGAGAACTGAAGAGTAGGAGGTAACCTGATGGGAGGGGGATCATTCAAGACAGCCAGTCAAAGGCCCTGCAATGGGAGTGAATGAATGAGAATGAATGAACAAATAATGGGCAGCCTGACCTTACTCTTGGTTATAGGTTCTGTCTCATTGGATTTCTTCCTCAATTAGCATATCCCTATTGCCAGACACATGCGGTTACACTTAATCAGTCTATAAAGCAGGTGTGAGTCCCGGGCTCCTACCACTGTGGTTAGAAAAGAATTTTGCAGTATTTATCTATAAATATTTCTTTCATTTCTACTATGTGGAAAGCACTCACTGTCCAAATGGAGAGCTGAGAAATCTCAGACTTACTACTTCAAAGAAGTCACTCCTTTCAGCTTTTCACTAATTCACCCCAATTCTTTTTTTATGAATAACTTCCATTTCTGCCCTCTCTATTATCAACAAATTGGCTCAGGCAATTTTAAAATTCTTCTGGCAATAAACTCCAGTAAATGCAGAATAGAATTCAGTCATGTCTTTTTTTCTTTCATAAGGTGAAAATCCTCAAGGGGGATAAGCTTACTAAGTATTGAAAGAAGAAAAACTTTTGCCATTCCTGAGAAGGGGGGAGGGGGAAAAACCCTGTAAATGTCACTACTGACTAATTCCATCTATTTTTGGAAGGCCCTGGGGGGTTTTAGGGCTTTCCATGTTGGATCTTGGCATTCCTTTGAAAAAGAAAAATAAGCACCATCTCCCTACAGGAATGCACAGCCTTTGTTCTCCGGAGCACTCACCTGCAACAGCTGTAATTAAGCACCTGAAAGGTGAGTAGTATTTCCAGGGGCCCAGAACACAAAGTTTCCAGCTGCACCCCAATCTGCTCGTGGGTACAGTCGGTCACTGGCATTTTTAAAGCCTATGAATTTATGAATCAAGCATGTCCCTAGTCTGATAGCTTTCCCCAGGACTCTGGACTTGTGACTGTTCCTTTTTTAGCACCCTCCCCTTCTTTTATGTCCATTACTATCAACTCCATTTACAACTGATTTAAGACAGAGGACAGTCAGTCAGATGCCTGCATCCACTCCCACAAGCCTACCCTGAACTCTATCAAATAAATGTGATTCCGAGGAAATATGTCACTCTCAAAAGTTAAAAAATGGCACTTGTTATTATGCTGAGTGAAAGCAGTCAGTCACAAAAAGGACAAAAACTGTATGATTTCACATGTAATAGGCGAATATATAGAAACCAAAGCTTATTAATGGTTACCAGGGGTGGAAAAGACAGCAAAAGGGGGAGTTCTTTTTAGGGCGCACTGAGCTTCTGTTAACGGTGGCAGAATAAATCAGAAAAATATATTGACAATGGTCACAAAACATGAAGAATGTAATCAATGTCACTGAATTATACATGTGAAAATTATTGAATTGGCAAATGGTTCATTCTTATTTGTTATTTTGTATTGTACTGGTATTCACCAGAGAAGGAGTCAACTTGAGCAACCAAGGAATTGTGGCCTTGCTGTGGCTTTTAGATCTACTTGTTCCACCATTAAACCCATCAGGTTTGTAAGAATTTCTTACATTCGCAGTTTTGTTTTTTCTCATACCAGGTTGAAGACATTAGATTCAAAATAAACTCTTACAAAATGGTGGTTCATTATATGAGTCTCTGTATTTTTCTGTATTCTTTAAATTTTCCATGACAATTGGTTAAAAAATAAACAGTGTATTTCACATGCTGTAGTGTTCTTGCTCGTATACTTCCTCCTCTTCAGCCCACTGAAGACTTTCATAGCTCGGAACCTCTGAAAGCCAGCTCACATTGCTCAGTTGCTTAGAAGCAGGGCTCACTTTTCTGTATCTCACACCCCACAGATACTTCTACAAGGGAACTTTACTCTCACCATGATAGAATTTAAAGGCTTATTTCTTCTGAGAAAGAAATTACGTATTAATAGGCATTCTAATATTAGTCTTACCACTTATTTAAAAGGTAAAGTTCTGAGGACATTAAAAATTGTAAATAGTATTACTGGGACTAAATTTTATTCTTATGTCTCTAAAACATAAATTAGCAAATGTTGATGTCACAATAGTTAAATTTTCCAACACAATGGTTTTACAACTACATTACTTCAAAACCACAATGCAGATAAGCAAAACACTGAAAATGAGTTCTGTAAATGTCATTCACTGCCACAAGTAAAAAAAATCCACAGAGCAACTTAAAAAGTTAATAACAATGCATATCATGCTTGCAGATAACTGTGGAGATGAAAGTACACTAGTTTCTTAGGAACTATCATAAGAACTCTACATCCACCTACACTACTTCTGGGTCCCAAGAGGTTTTCAACTCCAAATCGAAAACCATTCTCTCAACAGATGTTTTTTTAATATACACAAAGCCAAGGCAAGTTGACTTTCCATTTTCCTCTGGCCCTGCAGGTGGTGACTGGGGGACACACAGAGCAGACAGGACAAAGAGCAAAAGACTCAATGGCAATCTTGACCAGATAGCAGTTGCCCCGCCCCACCCCAGGCTGGTCCTGATGGCAAACCAGCTTCCCAGTCTCTGGATGAGAACAGAAAACAAATTTTTTTCTGTTCTATTAATTACTAAGGGGTCCATGGATTATCCAAAAGAAAACCTTAATGTATGGACTGGTCATTTGAAGGATGACTGTCTATCTGAATTAGTGAAAGCCCCTTTATGCTTTAATAGGATTTGTAAGGCGGTTTTGAAAAGTAGTTTCATTTCAAAAATCATGGAGTTAATTTAGAGTAAGTTAACAAAGGACTGTTTTGTGGGTAACCCTTGGTTAATGACTAGATCAGCAAGATTTTTCAATGTTTCCAACGTAACCATGAAAAGTATCCAAATTATGCTTGGAAACCATTTGTTCTTTTAGCTTTTTGGGGTTGTTTTTTAGCTTTTTATAAAACTCTGTTCCCATTCCAACATAATAGCAATGGCTTTTGCCATTGGAGGAATAACATGCTTGTCCTTATATCAGTCTCCTGTCTTGCCCATATCCTGCAGAATTTGGTACATCGATCCACACTCCAGAGTCCTGATGAAGCCTCGCCCAGCTTCCAGAAAGCTGGTCCTTAAGAACTCTCACACTTACACTAAATGACAGAATCAAAATCCGATTATGCCTTGTCAGATTAAACAAGATGCGGGGGAGTAAAGCTGCATGTAAAAAATTATGCCTAGTTCAAGGAGAAGATGTGACTTGACCCAAGCAGGTATGAATAAGTACACAGGTGGGGTTTCTAGTTTAACCTGGTGAATTAAAGATTTGTTTTTATCTCCTCCAAGAACATTAAAATGAAATTATGAAAAAAAAATTTAGTTCTGTTTTTAAGGAGAAAGAACTATAAGCAGACATGAGACTCTGGAATTAGGGTTCCATCCACAGGTAAGGGTAGGGTGAAATGCCAACAGAAACGGAGATTTAAGTGAAGAAGACACATTGGACAATGAAACATATGTGCACATGGAAGTGCACACACACACATGCACACACCCACACATGCACAACCATATTTCTCTAATTGCCAGGCTTTTCAAGCCTCAGCAGCCAGAACTTGGAAGCCAGGTTTATGTCCTGTAGGCAAGAAATTGAACTATTCCTCTCTGGGGAAACTAAATAGTCTAAGGGAAACCTGCCCCTATCCCTGCATGTACTGACATCTGAAAACCATCCCATGGAAGAATGAGATCCCTGCTGGACTATCCTTTAGAGAAGCCCACCAGCTAATAAATTCTACCCACTCATAACTCCCACTCAGCATTTCAGTGCCTCTGCCATAAAAATAAGCCACCAAGGCATTTGAGAATAGCCATGACCTTGAAAGAAATAACCCAAAACAAGACAACAGAAAAAGAAATTCAGAAGAAATAAATAAGGGAAAGAGAAAATATAAGGTTTTTAATTAAAATTAATCTCAGAGGGATAAAGAAGAAATCACAACCACAAACAGAACACTATTTTTAAAAAGAGAGGTTTTGAGTATTCTAAACGTGATAGCAGAGATGAAAAGCTCAATAGAAAGGTTAAATGATAAAACTGAATAAATCCCCCAGAAAGTACAGGAAAAAGACAAAGAGATTGAAAAGAGGAAAAAGACTTTTGAAAAAGGATTAGCCCAAAGATCCAATACCCAAAAAGAGAGAATAAAGAAAACAGATGGAGAATATCCTTGAGCAAGGATTTCTAGAGTAAAAAGGACTATTTATTGAGTGCCCAGCACAATAAATGAAAACCATCCCACTCCAAGGCATATCATCAGGAAATACAGAACACGAGGGACAAAAGAAAAATTCTACATGCTTCCAGAGTTGGGGCAGTGGGGCTGGGGACAGGTGGTACATACAAAGGATCAGGGAACACAGTGAGTTCAGAATTCTCAGCAGCAACGCTGGAAACTAGAAGATAATGGAAAAATGCCTTAGAACACTAGAAACTAGAAAAAAAAAAAAAATGCCTTAAAACTCATGTGAGAAAATGACGTCCTCAGTAAAAATATTAATTAAAGGAGAGAGTAAAATAAAGGTGATATTTTCAGACATACAAAGACTAAGGAAAAAAAAAATTATCAGTCTTCTCCTTTTCTCAGGAAGCTGTTGGAAGTTGCCCTCCGCCAAAACAAGGGCATAAAATAAGAAAGATGAAGACCATCAGGGAAATAAGAGACTATATCACATACTTGAAACAAGAACAGGAAGCTATAAAACAGAACATTCAGATTACCAACAAAAAAAGAAGTATTAAAAATTAATGAACATGATGACAGAAACGAAAACTTTAAAAGAAGGGCTGAAAGATAAAGTTGAGGCCTTCTTTAGAAAGAAGAGCAAAAAGACACAAGAAAAAACAGGAAAGAAAAAATGAGAAAATTAGATGACCCATCTAGGAGTTCCAATAGCTGATTAACAAGAGCTTCAGAAAGAAGGAACAGAAAACCAAGGGAAGGAAATCATTAACAAAATAACTCAAGCAAATTTCTCAGAAGTGAAAGATATGAGTTTTCAGATTTCCTGAAATGCCACTGAGGGCCCAGCACAATGGATGAAAATAAATCCATGCCGGGTGAGTCACTGAAAAATTTCAGACCACTGTGGACAAAGGGAAGATCCTTTTTAACCTGTAGTGAGATCCTCTAACTACTGGAGGATATTCTCCACCAAAACAGAAGAGTAAACCAAGAAAGAGGAAATGACAAGGAATCCAACTCAGGAGAAAAACAGGGAATTCCAAGGTTGACAGTGAAGGGAAGTCCCAAAAGTACAACTCTGCAACAGGCATGGAGCTCAACTGAACCAGGCAGAAGGGAGGATGGACTCTCTTCAATAAAAAAAAAAAAAGGGACTTATAGATTACCTAGTGCTGATTGACATTGTGTCTACTAAAAGGTGTCTATTAGAAGGTGCCTACCTCCCATTTGTCAGTTTGTTGTACTGCAGAGGCTTGCATGTTGCTATGATGCCGAAAGCTATGCCACCAGTATTTCAAATACCAGCAGAGTCACCCATGGTGGATAGATTTCAGTGGAGCTTCCAAACTAAGACCAAGTAGAAATAAGGCCTGGCAACCTACTTCCAAAAATTAGCCAAAGGATCATAACAGTATTTAGAAGTACTGAGATGTATATGCCAGAAGAAATGACTAAAAGAATCAAAGTAGTTGCATCTGAGGGAAATGGAAGTGGGGAAGTAGGAAAAGTGACAGGGAGCCATCGAGTTTTGTTCTAAGCCTCTTAGCAATATTTAACTTTTTAAATGATGTGCACATATACTTTTGCTGAAATAATTGATATTTAAAGTATTTTCTAAATAAAAAAATAAAACAAGTGTAAAGGACTATAGTTCTCAATTGCCTCAATGAGTCAATAGGTGATGGACTGTCAACTCCTCCATATAAGGGGCTGGACTATATGAAGAAGAATGAGGCATCAGCATTGCAGGAAGACTGATAAACAATCTGCGAAATGCAGATGATACAACTTTGCTTGCTGAAAGCAAAGAGAAGTTGAAGCACTTATTGACAAAGATCAAAGACTATAGCCTTCAGTATGGATTCCACATCCACATAAAACCAAAAACCAAACCAAACCCATTGCCATAGAGTCAATTCTGACTCATAGCGGCCCTATAGGGTAGAGTAGAACTGCCCATAGAGTTTCCAAGGAGCGCCTGGTGGATTCAAACTGCTGACCTTTTGGTTAGCAGGTGTCGCGCTTAACCACTACACCACCAGGGTTTCCATACATCCACATAAAGAAAACAAAAATTCACCAACTGGACTAATAAGCAGCATCATGAAAAATGGCGAAAAGATTGAAGCTGCCAGGGATTTCATTTACTTGGATCCACAATCAACACCCAGTTATGAAATCAGATGACAAATTGCATTGGGCAAATCTGCTGCAAAAGACCTTTTTAAAGTGTTAAAAAGCAAAGATGATGCCTTGAGAGCTAAGGTGTGCCTGACCCAAGCCATGATATTTTCAATCACTTCATATGCTTATGAAAGCTGGACAATGACTATGGAAGACCGAAGAATTGATGCCTTTGAATTATAGTGTTGGCAAAGAATACTGAATATACCATGGGGTGCCAAAAAAACGAACAAATCTGTCTTGGAAGAAGTACAGCCAGAATGGTCCTTGGAAGCAAGGATGGTGAGACTGTCTCAAGTACTTCGGACATGTTATCAGGAGGGACCAGTCCCTGGAGAAGGACATCATGC
This sequence comes from Elephas maximus indicus, assembly GCF_024166365.1. Lineage (NCBI taxonomy): Eukaryota > Metazoa > Chordata > Mammalia > Proboscidea > Elephantidae > Elephas > Elephas maximus. Next base: position 83,729,477 of record NC_064826.1, read on the forward strand.
TTGGTAAAGTAGAGGGTCAGTGAAAGAGAGGAAGACACTGAAAGAGATGGACTGACACAGTGGCTGCAACGGTGGGCTCAAGCATAGCAATGATTATGAGGATGGCGCAGGACCAGGTGGTGTTCCATTTTGTTGTACATAGGGTTGCTATGAGTCAGAATCAATTCAACGGCACCCAACAGCAACAACAGCATCTAGCACAGAATAGATATCTTTTTTGATTTCTCAATTGATTAATTGAAACAAGTTGTCAAAAATACAAATGAATATGTGTATAAGTATGTATATATGTGTGTACATATAAGTGTATGCATATGTTTATGCATCTTTGTGACTGTATGCACATATGTTCATATATATAATGAAGCACATGGGGGCACAGTTACAGATACTTTTTAGACATAACCAACACAGTCACAGACATAGTGTCCTGCGACATCTCGGTCAGTTGGCATAATATAGTTCGTAAAATTTTGTTCTACATCCTAGTTTGGTGAGTAGTGTCTAAGGTCTTAAAAGCTTGCAAGTGGCCATCTCAGATACAACTATTGGTCTCTATTCATCCAGAGCAAAAGAAGAAAGAAGGAAACCAAAGACTCAAAGAAGAAAGTAGTCTACAGGACAGTCTACACAAACCATGGCCTCATCTACCCTGAGACCAGAAGAACTAGATCGTGCATGGCTACCATTACCAATCATTCTAATCAGGGACACAATAGATGGACCCTGATAGAGTGGGAGAAAAATGTGGAACAGAACCTCAAATTCCTCACAAAAAAAAAAAATTCTAGACCTACTAGACTGGTTGAGACTAGAGTACTCCCCAAGACTACTGCCCTGAGATACTCTTCGAACTGTGGATTGAAATTAACTCCTAAAGTCACCCTGTAGCTAAATAAAAAATTAGCTAAAAAAAAAAAAAAAGTATCACCCATAAGTACTATGCTCCTTTAAAAAATCACCTATATGAGACAAAACAGTCAATAATTACTTTAAAACAAAGACAAGAATGTAAGGGGGCAAGGAAACTAGATTTGTAACCTGGCCCCAGAAACTCTCAGTGCCCCTACCTCCCCCGCAAGCATGCCTGCACAAAGGAAACTCCCCTCCTTGGTCCACCTGCAGAGGCCTCCTTTTACCTAATCACATAAAAGACCTGCCTCCTTACCATTCAGATCTGAGGACTCTCAGATCTGAGGACCTTCCTCCCTGCTCCTTGCTCTGTGCATTGCAAATAAAGTCACTTTCTTCTTCTCAAAAGCTGGTGTCCTGATTATTGGCAGGTCTGAGCATGCCAGACAAGGACCCACCTCCCTAGGTTCAATAACAATTTTGGTGACCCAGATGGGACATTAGAGGGTCACAGAGACCCTCCATCCAGAGCCCGGCACCCCCTCGACCACAAGTAGGAACTCCCCCTACGCTCAGCATACGCTGAACCTCTTGTTTGGGAAGATCAGGTAAAACTCCAAACTGCGACCAAGGCGACAAGCAGCCCGAGGTGCTTTTACTTTGAGGATTAGAAACTAGCTCAGGTTTGGACATCCACCAAGTAAGTGCCCTTGACATTTCTCTTCTTAAGTGTAAGCACTTGGGGATTTCAAGTAGAAGGGTATCTGGAAGGTTGAAGGTGGGACCAAGACATCCCTAGTAAGGGGGATTGAGGCCCCCTAAGATATTCTCCTTATGTGTCCTGCTGCCACTCTCCCTAGCTGACGGTAGAGAACAAGCACACTAGTTTCTGGACAACAGTCCTCATTCTGGTTCTAGAACTGGTTCCTGTTCTGGTTCTGAGTGAGAGTGTGTGTGTGAGATATGGAGAGTAAACTTGATGTCCCAGAGTATTCTCCTTTAGGCTGTACACTTAAAAATTGGTTTTCTTAAATGCTCACGATCATTAGCCATTAGCGAAATGCAAATCAAAACTATAGTGAGATACCATCTCACCCCAACAAGGCTGGCAGTAATAAAAAAAAAAAAAAACACAAAATAATAAATGTTGGAGAGGTTGCAGGGAGACTGGGACACTTATACACTACTGGTGGGAATATAAAATAGCACAACCACTTTGGAAATCAATTTGGCACTTACCTAAAAAGCTAGAAATAGAACTACCATACCAATCAGCAATTCTACTCCTTGGAATATATCCTAAAGAAATAAAAGACCTCACACGAACAGATATATACACACCCACGTTCACTGCAGCACTGTTTACAATAGCAAAAAGATGGAAGCAACCACGGTGCCCATCAATGGATAAAAGGATAGATAAACTATGGAACATGCACATAATAGAATTAAAAAAACATTTTTTTTCTACTCTACTACACAACAATTAAGAACAACAAAGAATCCGTGAAACATCTCATAACATGGAGGAATCTGGAAAGCATTATGCTGAGTGAAATTAGTCACTTGTAAAAGGACAAATATTGTATGAGACCACTATTATAAAAACTCAAAAAAAAAAGTTTAAACACAGAAGAAAATATTCTTTATGGTTATACAAAGGTGAGGAGTGAGGGAGAGAGGTATTCACTAATTAGATAGTAGACAAGAATTGTTTTAGGTAAAGGGAAAGACAACACACAATACAGGAGAGGTCAGCATAGCCAGACTAAATCAAAAGCAAAGAAGCTTCCTGAATACAACCAAACACTTCAAAGGCAGGGACAGGGGTCTGGGGACCATGGTTTCAGGGGATATCTAGGTCAACTGGCATAACAAAATGTATTAAGAAAATGTTCTACTTATACACTGTTGGTGGGAATGTAAAATGGTACAACCACTTTGGAAATCCATTTGGCACTTCCTTAAAAAGCTAGAAATAGAACTACCATACGATCCAGCAATCCCACTCCTTGGAATATATCCTAGAGAAATAACAGCCTTTACACGAACGGATACATGCACACTCATGTTCATTGCAGCACTGTTTACAATAGCAAAAACTTGGAAGCAACCAAGGTTCCCATCAACAGATGATTTGATAAATAAATCATGGTATAGTCACACAATGGAATACTACGCATTGATAAAGAACAATGATGAATCTGTGAGACATTTCATAACATGGAGAAATCTGGAAGATATTATGCTGAGTGAAATTAGTTGCAAAAGGACAAATATTGTATAAGACCACTATTATAAGAACTGGAGAAATAGTTTAAACAGAGAAGAAAATATTCTTTGATGGTTATGAGATGGGGCAGGGAGGGGTGGAGGGAGAGCGGTATTCACTAATTAGATAGTAAAAACCCACCCAGAATAGTAGATAAGTTTTATTTTAGGTAAAGGGAAAGACAACACACAGTGCAGGAGAGGTCAACACAACTGGACTAAACCAAAAGCAAAGAAGTTTCCTGAATAAACTGAATGCTTCGAAGGCCAGCATAGCAGGGGCACGGGTCTGGGGACCATGGTTTCAGGGGACATCTAAGTCAATTGGCATAATAAAATCTATTAACAAAACATTCTGCATCTCACTTTGAACAGTAGCATCTGGGGTCTTAAACGCTAGCAAGCAGCCATCTAAGATGCATCACTTAGTCTCAACCCACCTGGATCAAAGGAGAATGAAGAACACCAAGGACACAAGGCAATTATGAGCCCAAGAGACAGAAAGGGCCACATAAACCAGAGACTACATCATCCTGAAACCAGAAGAACTAGATGGTGCCCAGCTACAACCAATGACTGCCTGACAGGGAACACAACAGAGAACCCTTGAGGGAGCAAGAGAGCGGTGGGATGCAGACCCCAAATCCTCATAAAAAGACCACACTTAATGGTCAGACAGACAGGGACTAGAAGGACCTCGAAGGCCATGGTCCAGACCTTCTGTTACCCCAAGACAGGAACCATTCTCAAAGCCAACTCTTCAGACAGGGATTGGTCTGGAATATGGGATGGGAAATGATACTGGTAAAGAACAAGCTTCTCGGATCAAGTAGACACATGAGACTACGTTGGTATCTCCTGTCTGGAGGGGAGATGAGAGGGCAGAGGTGGCCAGAAGCTACCCGAATGGACACGAGGAAAGAGTGGAGGGAAGAACTGTGCTATTTCATTAGAGGGAGAGCAATTAGGAGTGTATAGCAAGGTGTATGTAAGTTTTTGTATGAGAGACTGACCTGATTTGTAAATTCTCACTTAAAGCACAATAAAAATTAATTTAAAAAAAAAAAAAAGAAAGAAGATGTTCTGCATCTCACTTTGGTGAACGGCATCTGGGGTCTTAAATGCTAGCAAGCAGCCATCTAAGATGCTTCAATTGGTCTCAGCCCGTCTGGAGTAAAGAAGAATGAAGAATACCAAAGACACAAGGTAAATATGAGCCCAAGAGATAGAAAGGGCCACATAAATCAGAGACTACATCAGCCTGAGACCAGAACTAGATGGTGCCTGGCTACCACTGATGACTGCCCTGACAGGGAACACAACAGAGAATCCCTGATGGCGCAGAAGAATAGTGGGAGGCAGACCTCAAATTCTCATAAAAAGACTAGACTTAATGGACTGACTGAGACTAGAGGAACCCCAGAGGTCCTGGTCTCCAGACCCTCTGTTAGCCCAAGACTTGAACCATTCCTGAAGCCAACTCTTCAAACAGGGACTGGAATGGACTATAAGACAGAAAATGGCACTGGAAAGAGTGAGTTTCTTGGCTCAAGTAGATACTTGAGACTACGTGGGCAGCTCCTGTCTGGAGGCAAGATGAGATGGCAGAGGGGAACAGGAGCTGGTTGAATGGACACGGGTAATACAGGGTGGAGAGGGGGCATGCACTGTCTCATTAGGGGGAGAGCAGCCAGGACTACGTAGCAAATTGTCTATAAGTTTTTGTTGAGAGACTGACTTTATTTGTAATCTTTCACTTAAAGCCCAATAAATAAATAAATAAGTTGGTTGTCTTTTAGTTATGAGCCTATGAAGAAGAAGAAACTAATTTCCTCCTGTTACACTGCCGACCCACAATACCAGCTGGGGTTCAACAAAAAGTGGCATGAGAATGGATTGTTGAGGTACCATACCACCTTACAGTTAAATCTGTTTTGCAAAAGAGAGGAAAAGTGGGATGAAATCCCCTCCATACAGACATTTCTGTCTCTCTGGCAAAATAAAAATCTACAAAAACAGTGTAAGATGATGGTGCAGACTGCAGGGGAAGAAGGAGGCAAAGATAGAAAATGCCTTCTGGGCTCAGAGAACAATCCATATCCCTTCAGCTCCTCCTTAACCACCTGGAGGTGTAGGACTGATTTCTGGCCAGGTGCCGGCCCCTACAGTCCTGCTGGCTGTAACACGTGCAGCCCCCGCTGCCTCACCAGCAGCAACTACTACGCCTTTGGTGGAACCCTCTGCCACCCCTCCAGCAAACTGCTCACCGGTCATTCATGAGTCAGAAACTCCTGGTCCTGCCCCAAGAATAGTCTTCCCAGCACACACCCTTAGTGGGGTGCAATTTGGGCAGGGATCCACACAAGTCTCTTCAGGGCAGTTTCCACTGAGACAAATGCCTGCTGGACTAGATTACAATGGCCAGCCTAGAGGGTTTTTCTGGGTACACACACTGTTCTCCACCTCTGGCCTGTACAAGTGGAAGAACAATCTCCCAGTGCATAGAGATGACCCAAAACATACCAAAGCTCTGTTTGTGTCCATTTTTGCTACACATCACCCTAATTGGGCTGATTGTCAGTCACTCCTAAATATTCTTTTAACTCCAGAAGAGCAGAGGATGGCCTTAGAAAAGGTACACCAAGAGGCTGACAGGCTACACAATCTCAACCATCAGAACAATGTCAGGCTCCCGGCTGCCCAAGCTATACATGCCATTGCTCCAAACTGGGTATTGAATGACCAGCGAGGGGCAGGGCAACTAAAACATTACCAAAACTGTCTAACAGTAGGTTTGCAAGAAGGGACCCCCCAAAAAAAGAGCCTTAGAAAAGTTCAGAATGTACAGGAAGGCTCCCTAGAATGGGTATACAAGGCATACTGACAGTTTACCGACATAAACCCTAACGTCCAGAGAATACTAGGTTAATAAATATGATTTTCATCAGCCAGCGCACCCCCAAAATCAGACGAAAACTTCAAAAGTTAGAAGGAGTTTTGGGAATGGATACTTCGCTACTTGTTGAGATTGTCTTTAAGGTCTTCAATAATCGAGACCAGGTACAGGAGAAGAAGGGAAATCGGAAGATGAAACAAGTTGCACTCCTGGCAGTGGCAGGGTTACTGAGTAGTAACCCACTACTCAGACAAGTCTGAGAAGGAATAATCAGCGGGGTAAGTCCCAGTGGGCCCCAGAAGGGCAAGTGTCCAAACCAAGCCCCCCAAAAGCTAGGCCCCCAACAGTGTACCTACTACAAACAGGAAGTTCACTGGAAATGGGAGTGCTCCTCACAACCCGCCCAACCTAAGCAAGAACCTAAAAAATAAACCTGTAACACAGCTCCCGCTGTCACCCGAAGACTCAGACTGACAAGACCCAGGAGCTCCTCTACAGTCCACTCAACCAATCCCCATCCTCCTCAAGGAGCCCCAGGTTACAATGGTTGTGGGTGAACAACTTAACTGAATTTTTGCTGGACACAGGCACAACCTATTCATTTTTAAATACCCTAAAAGGCCCGCTTTCTAAAAGAAATGTGACCATTACTGGGGTATCTGGAAAACCTGTTAGTAAACCATTCCTTCAACCTATGGACTGTCAAATCAGACGTACAGAATTGACCCATAGCTCTTCTACGTGCCTGAATGTCCCATTTCCGTTTTGAGGGAGAGATGTATTAACTGACCTAAATGCTCAAGTCACCTTTTCAGCAGATCAACTACAAGTAGGGCTGGAACCAGATAATGCCTGTGTTTTACAGGCAGCCCTTTTGCAGCTGGTTGTCCCTACGGAGTCTCAACTCCTACTCCAGCACACCCAGGACCAAGTCAATCCCCAAGTTTAGGCCACCGGAATCCCTGGTAAGGCAAAGACAGCAACCCAGGTCCAGGTGAAGCTTAAACCAAACCACAGTGTCCCACATCTCAAGCAGCACCCTTTGAAGCAAGAGATTAAATAGGCTTACAGCCTCTGATGGAAACCTTCTTGGCACATGGTCTTATGCATCCCTACAAATCCGCTTACAACACCCCTATTCTGCCCATTGTAAAGCCAGGCACTAAGGAGAATAGATTTGCGCAGGATCTAAGGGCAGTGAATCAAATGACAGAGGACACTCACCCAGTGGTACCCAATCCATACCCTCTACTGACAGTCCTCCCAGGGAATTTTGCATGTTTTACAGTTTTGGACTTACAGGATGCATTTTATTGTGTCTCTCTAGAGAAAAAGTCCCAAGAGATATTTGCCTTTGAGTGGGAGGATCCCATCTCAGGAACAAAGACTCAATACTGCTGGACTGCTTTACCTCAGGGGTTTAAAGAATAACCCCACTCTCTTTTGGGAGGTACTAGCCAGAGACATACAGGACTTGCATCTCAAGGAGAGCATAGTCTTTCAGTGTGTAGATGACATTCTGATTGCCAATCCCATCAAGGAACTCTCTGACAAAAGTATAGTTACAATACTGAGCTTTCTGGGAGACCAGGGGTACAAGGTCTCACAGAAAAAGGCTGAGATTTCCACCCCTAATGTTCAAAATATCACAAGGAAAAAGAGTTGTTACCTGACCAAAAAGAGGCAATTGCCCAGTGGCTTCCCCAGCAACTAAGAGACAGCTGCGAGGGTTTTGTAGAATCTGGATCCCTAATTTTGTACTCATCACCAAATCCTTATTCCAGGCTGTCCAATGGAGTGACTCAGAACCCTTGGTATAGACACCAAAATGTCAGATAACTTTTCAACAAATCAGAGACAAGCTGATGTCTGTCCCCGCCCTACAGTGGGTAGATCTCAGGGAACCTTTCACACTGAACACTCACGAAAGACAAGGAGTTGCCCTGGGGATGCTTACTCGGACTCTAGGGCCACAGAAACGACCAGTTTTTTACTTCACCAAACAACTGGACCCTGTGGCCCAGGGCTGGCCTACCTGCCTCCGGGCAGTGGCAGCTAGATGTGAACTCCTGACAGAGGCTGAGAAGTTCACTCTTGGCCAACCTAGAACAGTCCTAACCCCCTCCTGTGTGCTTCCCTTGCTTGAACAGAAAGGTGGTCTATAGTTAACATTAGGGAGGCTAAGCAAGTACCAAGCTATCCTACTCAACAATCCCACTGTAATACTGAAGACTGTCTCTACCCTAACCCCTGCTACCCTCATCATAGGATGAGAACCTTGAACATGACTGTGTCCAGGAAATTGAAAAGGTGTATTACAGCAGGCCTGACTTGTCTGACCAGCCTCTCACTAGCCCTGATTCAGAGCTGTTCACAGATGGAAGCAGCTTTGTGGAACAAGGAGTCCAAAAAGCTGGCTATGCCACTGTCACCTTTCATCAGACCAAAGAAGCTGAGGCACTGCCCCCTGGAACCTTTGCTCAAAAGGTAGAACTACTGCCTTGACTCGGGCCCTCCAACTGAACTCCAACCAACAAGCCAATACATACACAGATTCCATATATGCCTTTTCGGTACTTCGTGCCCACGGAGCCATCTGGAAAGAAAGAGGACCCCTAACTTCAGGTAAAAAGGAAAATAAAACACGCAGAGGAAATCTTAGCTCTCCAGAAGCAGTCACCCTACCAACAGAAATGGCAGTTACTCACTTCCCCGGGCACCAGAAGGGAGAGTCTCACATACTTAAAGGAAACAACCTTGCAGATCAGGCAGCCAAACAAGCTGCCAAGGCAGAAACCCCTGCCACCTGTCTTGCTCTGATTCCTGATCTCCAACTGCCAACAAACCCACAGTACACTAAGTGTGATACAAACAGGGCTGATGAATGGGGTTTCCTGTTAAATGACCTATGGTTCTCGAAAAACGGATGGCTTTATAATTCTTACAGGCAGGTGTTAGTGCCGGGACATTTGATGCACCCAGTGACAAAAGCAGCTCACGAGAATACACTCTGGCCAAGATGCTATGCTCCAATGGCTGACCAAAATGATTTAAGGGCCTAATATGCAAAGAAGTATTCGGAAAGTAGTGCAACAAAGTGCCACCTGTGCAAAAAACAATCCGAAAACAGGTCTACCACCTTCTATGCCTGGGGTACGAGCCCATGGAACTGGACCCAGAGAGGACTGGCAAGTAGACTTCACTGTTATGCCAAGAGCTACCCCTTGCCATCGAGTCAATTCCAACTTATAGAGACCCTATAAGACAGAGTAGAATTGCCCCATAGGGTTTCCAAGGAGCAGCTGGTGGATTCAAACTGCCAACCTTTTGGTTAGCATCCGAGCTCTTAACCACTGCACCACCAGGGCTCCCCCAATAGCTACAAGAGGGTTTAAATATCTCTTAGTGTTTGTAGACATTTTTACTGGATGGATAGAAATTTTTCCTTGCCTGACAGAAAAAGTATCAGAGGTAAGCAAGGCTCTTCTTAATGAACTTATTCCTAGATTTGGTTTACCTTATTCAATTTAGAGTGATAATGGGGGAGCATTTGTATCCAAAGTTACCCAAGAGGTTTCAGGACATTTAGGAATTAGGCGGAGGCTACATGCCTCCTGGAGACCCCAGTCAACTGGAAAGACAAAAAAGATGAACCAACTTTGAAAAAGACAGCGGCTAACCTCTACCAAGAAATGAACTTGTCTTGGATCAAACTACTGCCAATTGCTCTGTTGAGAGTCCAGGTGGCCCCTAGAGGCAGGTGCCAATTGAGCCCTTATGAAATGTTATATGGGAGACCTTTTCTTAAGGTAGCCTGGAGGCTAAGTTCCTCAGATGATCCTAAGGTAATCCAAGAATTTGATGTTTCCAGATATTCCTTAAAGGCTATTAACCAGTATGCTTCTAGTCATCTGTTCTTTCCCACAGATATCCCTCTCCATCTTTTTGCACCAGGAGATCAAGTCCTTGTAAAAAGGTGGAATGACCACCACCCCATCAGTCAACTCCAGCCCAAGTGGACCAGCCTCTATGAGGTTCTACTAGCCACCCATTCCTTGGTGAAGATAGCTGGAATAAAGCCTTGGATTCACCACACCAGAGTGAAACAAGCACCCCTTGATCCAGATGAGCCTTTGAAGACCTCACCTACTAGCACTGGTCATCAGAGTGTGGGCCATTCATGGAACTACAAAGACAACAAACCTCCTGAGCCAGAGTGGGAATGCGAGCCACTAGAGGACTTGAAACTACTCTTCTAAAAGATAGATAAGTAACATTCTTTTCTTCCATGTCTCCACCTTTGCAGATTAGAAGTCCTAGCTGTCCTTGTCACATGTGCTCTGTTGATCCTCTGTAACTTCTCTTGTATTCTCCCTACTGTGGGCATCACAGTAGGTGCTAAAATTAACTAATATGAGCCCTGTTGTGGCATTGTTGCTTTTGCTCTGCTTCAACCTATCATTTGTACCCAAGCTAAGTGGGAAGACAACCCATTCATCCAGCTTTTCAACTCCATTTCCGAGGGAGGTAATCTAAGTAATTGTTGGATCTGCCATCCATCCCTCACATCCTCTGCTGATTTGAAAGTTGGGGAAAACCCAGCCCCAACTGTTCCCGAATCTCTCTAATGCTGGGTGGGCCAAAAAAAGTGAAACAGTGTCTCTGACCCCTTAGAAGTAAGAGCACTCCCCATCAAAAAACTCTTGCAAGAAACCATGCTATGTTTCAAAGTACTTGCCTTGGCACGGTGAACTATAGTCGTCCCCAAAACCGCCTCTTTCAACAGGACCAAGTTCATAGATTTTGCATATTACCTTGGAAATCTCAGTACTTGGAGACACCTTTCTTCAATGGCTGAACTTGGTGTCTATCCAGGTTGCGATAGAGGGCACCAATTTCCCACCTTTGGGCTGACCGACTTCTCAACATGGCTCAATACTAACTACCCACCTCCATAACCACTTGGCAGAGGGTGGTTCTTTTTTCTGCACCCTGAGGAATCTATTTTCTGTGCAGTAATTTTATCTCCCCTAGCACCCAGTATCGCAGAAGCCTAGCTTACCCATGCCTAAACCCAAAAGAATCGATTGGCAATTGTAAAATAGGAGTTGTTGCTTTCCCCATGACCCTTGCGACCTCTGATAACCTTGTTGCCCTTATAAAACCTCCACCTCCCAATACACACAGGCAATGAAGAAGAGCTGCTGCTAACGATACCAGCGAAGGTTGGGATTTAAGGGAAATAGGATATAATTCCATCACAGAGACAAGAATAGGATAGTACACTTTAAGAATCCTAACCGTTATCCCACAATTAACTGCTTTACAGGATGCTGTGCTTAACCTCTCTGACACCATCTACCGTCTATCACCAGCGAGTAGGAGAGCCATAAAAGCTTAACAGTAGTCATAAAACTCTCTGGCTGCAGTAGTACTAGACCACCACTTGGTTCTAGACTATATCCTAGGTAAGGAAGGAGGAATTTGTGCAAGAGCTGGCATCTCCTGCTGTGTATGGGTCATTACTTCTCATGAGGTTGAGCTAAATTTACAGATAATTGACCAAGTGGCCAACTGTACCAGACTGTGGCCTGTAATAGAATCCAGAGGAACAACCTCTTGGTGGAATTGGATGATGTCCTTCTTTCCCCGTTTTAACTGGCTTTGGCACCTGGTGACTCCTCTAATTTTTATCTTCCTGCTATGTCTGATTCTACCTTGTCTGTTAAAGCGTTTAACCCAATTCATTTCAAAAAGGCTTCAAGATGCGGGAATCTTTTCCTTCCTGCCCCTACCAGATCGTAAACAAGAACAAACAAAAGATGCCAGGCAATTCCGCACCCTAAGTCCCAACTTTGCCCTGCATCTGCAGGAAGTAGCCAGATGAGTCATCAACACTGATCCCTTAAGATTAAGGTTTTGCTACAACTCCAGAGGGGGATTTTAACCTAGCCCTGCAAACCTCCCAGCGTGCCTGCTTGGGAAACCCCCCAGAGTGCCTGCATGGCAGAATCCCCCGACCCCCAGTGTACCTGTGCAGCCACCATCTTGCTACCTAATCACATAAAAGCCCACCTCCCCATATCTGGGGAGTCAGATCTAAGGACCATCCTCCTGGCTCCTTGCTCTGCACACTGCAAATAAAGTTACTTTCTTCTTCTCAAAGGCCGGTGTCCAGATAATTGGCAGGTCTGAGTGCACCGGACAAGGACCCATCTTCCTGGATCCGATAACAGATTAATGGAAATGGAAAAAACAGAATGGAAATAATGAGAATGTTCACACATTGTGAAGAATGTGCAATGTCACTGAACAACTTGTGTAGAAATTGTTGAATGGGGAGCCTAAACTGCTGTGTAAACCTTCACTGAAAACACCCTGAAGTATTATTTTTTTTTAGAAAATTAATGAACTTCTTGGGCTACATTAATAGAACAATTCTACCAAAAAAAAAGTTCATAGCTAACACTTATTGAACACTTACTATGTGTCAGGCTCTGTTCTAAGTGCTGGGCATGTATCCTCTCAATTAATCCTCACAAAAATCTCATGAAGATACTGTCACTACCCCCAATGTGCAGGTGAGGAAACTAAACATGGAGAGGTTATATAACTCACTCCAAGTCACACAATTAGAAGGTGTCAAAGCTGGATCTAAGCTCAGACTGGCTGGCTCTGGAATCTCTGCTATTAATTGCTAAGCTTTATAGCCAAAGAGGAGGTGTCCTGTCTGCCTGTTCTGATCAGGCTTCATGTAGAATACTGTGTCTCATTTTGGGTGCATGCACATGCATGTGTGTGCACACACACCCGTTTTAGAAGTGGCAGCGATCATGGGAGCTGAAGAGGAGGTGAGAAGACCAAAAACCATGAAAGTGGATGTGGGAAATAGGGATATTTAGTTAATCACGTTTGAAGAGGGTTAATAAAAAGGAGGCATTGGGCTTGTTCTATTTGTTCCAAGTAGTAAAACTAAAGCCAGTAATAGAGATTATCTGAAGCTATATTTCAGCTCAGTTTAAGGAAGAACTTTTCCACAGTTTAACTGGAAATCAACAGCTTTGGAAAATTGTCAGTCCCACTACTGAAAACCATGAGTTCATCAAACTCCAGACTTGGAGAAACCCTAAAGGAATTTTATCCAATCACTAGTAGGATGTTTGAATCACCTTCACACCATTCTCCCAAAAGGTCTTCTCAAACATTTCAGAGATAAAAACACACCAGACATGGCACTTATTGTTTTTTTTAAATCAAACTTAGACATGTACACAACTTAAAGAGTTTTGAATAGTTCTATAGTCCATTAAGAAAAACAGAAATTGTTCCCCGGAGGCATTCAGTTTTACTTGTTTTAGGTAATTCTTTTAGAAAATTAACCTCTATATTTCTAAATACATGTTTATATTGCTATTTCTTAGTTTTTCAGTATTAGACATTGTCCATTAACTTCTCACAATGTTAAATGAAGATTCTGTTCTCTTTCCTTCTCCACTCACAATATATTCAGCCTGAAAAGATTCAAAATTTTAGAAAAAGAAATTATCAGAACAATAACAACAAGAAAACAGTCTTTCCATCCTCTTATTATTCCAAAGTAGTTTACATAGCGATTCTGGCTAAATCAGTATTTAGTGTTTACATTATTATAACATCCAAACACTATTCAGAGCTGACTCATGAGGTAAACCATGATTATTTTTTCCTTTCTCCTGGAATGAATAAAAAGTCTTGCTGTTTTCTGTGTACTTATCAGCAATTCAAATCCCCAATTTTCTGCCAAATATCTAAATTTCCTCTCAAGACATTTAGACACGTCAGGTATTCTAGCCATTTCATCCCTTTGAAGATGTATCGCTCTGAATCTTCTGAGTTGTTCTAATGTGGCTGGTTACCCTCCACCCCCAGTACAGAATTGCATCTGGGAACTTCCCTTTACCATCACCCGGAGATTCCCTTCACCTTTCTCCTGTTTCCTGTGTCTCCTGTCTTTCTTTTGTTTGGTTTTCTCCATTGTTTTAGTGGCACTCACCCCTTGGTAGCTTCTTGAGAAACGTTGTGTGGGAGGTAAAATTTCTTAATCTTTTCAGACTAAATGGGCTTTTGTTCTACCTCACACTTGATTCAAAATAGCACTCTAATTCTAGTGTTGCTGTTGAGAAGCCTAAAGTTATTCTGATAACTGGTTTTTTGTGACCCGCTTTTTCTCTCTTGATGCTTTTAAGATCTTCTCCTTGACTCAAGTGTCCTGAAATTTTACAATGTGGTGCCTTGGGTGTGGGTCTATTTTCTTGCATTGTGCTGGGTGTTCAATAGGCATTTGAGCCAGGAAGCTCATTTCTCCTACTTCTGAGAAATGTGCTTGAATTCCTTTGTCAATTATTTCCTCCCTTTGGTTTGCTCTCTTGCCTCTTTCACTCTTGTTATTCAGATATTCTACTTCCTGGACTGGTCCTCTAATTATGTTACCTCATTTACTTTTTCTCTCCTGTTTTCTACTCTTTTTTTTAATTCAAATTTCTGAGAATTTTCCTCAACATTATCTTTCAAACTTTCTACTGAAATATTCATTTTTGATGTCATGATTAATTTCAAAAACAATTTTTGTTGTTGTTGTTGTTGTTCTGATAAATCCTTTTTCTAGCATCTTACTTTCATTTGGAAACCCTGGTGGCATAGTGGTTAAGTGCTACGGCTGCTAACCAAAGGGCTGGCAGTTTAAAACTGCCAGGCGCTCCTTGGAAAGTCTATGGGGCAGTTCTACCCTGTTCTATAGGGTCACTATGAGTCGGAATGGACTCAACAGCACTGGGTTTACTGGGTTTGTGTTACTCTCATTTGGTGGTTAAAATATTTGATCTAATATCTCTAAAAATATTAATAAAGGTTTTTTTTCCCCTTGAAAGTTTCTTCTCCTTGTGTAATTTATCCCCCCTCTGAGTTAGCTTTCACCAGTTGCTTGACTGTTTTGTTCTCTTTCATTTGAGGTTTTTCTAGGAGGTCTGGTATTCCTTGGTTGTCTGCTCATGTTAAAGAGTGAGGAATTAAAAAGCTGATTGGATGAGAGGGTAGAGGGGGTTAGAAGCTGGTAAAATGGACACGAAAAGAGAGAATGGAGGGAGGGAGCAGGCTGTCTCATTAGGGAGAGAGCAACTGGGAGTATGTAGCAAGGTGTATGTAAGTTTTTGTGTGAGAGACTGACTTGATTTGTAAACTTTCATTTAAAGCACAATAAAAATTTTTCTTTTAAAAAAAGCTCATTGGGCTGTAACTGTTGAATGGGGCTTGTTCAATTTTGGTTTTGCTGCAGTGTAATCTGGCTGGGTCATGTGTTGGGAACAATCACTAAATATCAATAGTGTGTCCTTTCAATCATGTGACAATCAAGACTGACCTCATGCATTTTGAAACACCTCCAGGGGGTAACTACCCCAGGTTAAGAGCTACTCTGACCCTTTAAAAAAAAAAAAAGTGGCTGCTAGACAGTGGGAGAAGAGTAGAATAGATGTTGGGGAAGTAACTACAGCATCTAGTACAGTATCATCCTCCTCATTTTAGAGGTGAGAAAACCAAGGTTCAGAAAGTCTAAATAACTTGTCTGAATCACTCCATGGTCAGAGAAAGTCACTTAACCTCCCCAATATTCAATTACTTCTTCAATTATGTTGTCGTTGTTGTGCATCATTGAGTTAATTACAACTTATTGCAACCCTGTATGACAGAGTAGAACTGCCTCACAGGGTTTCCCACGCTGTAATCTTTATGGAAGTAGATCATCAGGTCTTTTCTACCACAGAGCCACTGGCGGGTTCAAACTGCCAACCTTCTGGTTAACAGCTGAGTGCTTAACCATTGTGTCACCAGGACTCCTTTCCTCAACTATAAGAAGCTAATAATGTCATCAGGAAGTTTGTAAATATTTTGCTTTATACAAGTTGAACACACATCTGCATGAATATTTGTGTACACTTATACATCAACCTACCTCCACTCTAATAGAGAACAATAACAACCTTAGAGGTGACATCAAATGACCTCTCCCAAAATTGTCTCAAGTATTATGATTCACCTTCCTTCTCAGATGAAACACTGTGAGTTTGTGAATAAGTGAGTGTAGGGGAAGGAGGTAGAGGGAAGCCAGCAGAGGAAAGCTTTTCTAGTCAATTTCTGTCCTCAGTAGCCCTGGGGAAAGGATAACACTCAGTTAGTTGATGAACACAATAGGTTACCCAACAAGACATGACAGCTGAATTAGACGTGATCCCAAAGGGTGGAATATCTGAACACACTTGAAAGGAACTCCCCTCTAGCAATCTGGGCTCCATGTTCAGTCAGTAAGTACTGAATTAGCTCACCATTGAGCCACTTATCTCACTCTTCCCCTGCTAACCCTGGCCACTGCTTAGGCAAATCTGCTTTCTAAGTGCCTTCCTAGCAACGGTCTACTCATGCATAGGAACCTCTTCCAAAACCCCACCCAATGCCTGGAAAACCCTTCCCCGCCCTCTGAACAGTCTTCCTCACTGTCTATCACCCAGGACCTAGTTCCTGAAGCCCCAGCTCTACCAGTGGTCAAGGTTTCCCGGATTAATCAGAAAAAGAAGGTAATTTCCCAGAGTCTCTCCCATCGCATACTCATTTAAAAGGCCCTTAGTCCACTGTTCACAAACCAACCACAAGTATTTCAGAAACAATAGCTATCTACTGCTTGGTCTTTTACGTTTCTTTCCATAGTTAAGTCTAAAGATGGTAGCAATGATGCCCAACTTACTTTGCAAAATACCAGCACAATGCTACACTCTTCATTCATTCATTCACTTTACAAGTGTATACTAAGTGCAATGATGAAAAAAGTCTTCCAGGAACTTACAGACAAGTAGGAGATGAAGAATGCAGACAATTACAGTACAGAAAGACACTTGCCTCCATGGAGCTATGCATAATGGTATAAAAAGTTAAGGAAGACTTCACAAAGGAGGTAGAATTGAGCTGTTCTACTCTTTCTGGGTAGAGAATAAGAACAGGGCATTTCAGAAAAACTGAACAGCTGTATAAAACCATAAAAAAAAAAAACATAGCACTTAGCATATTTAGGAACTGTTTGATAGTTCAGCATTGCTGAAGCTCAAAGATTAAAGGGAGAGGATAAGGCAATAAGTCTGAACAAGTAGACAGGGGTCAGATCATAAAAAGCTTGCAGGACAGATTAAGGAGTTAAGATTTTATCTTATAGGTAATAGAGAGCCACTGAGGCATTTTGAATCAGAAAGTGACAGGATCAGATCTTATGTCAGAAAGATTCCCCTGACAAAAGCAGGAGCTCTGGTGGCACACTGGTTAAAGGGATTGACTGCTAACATAATAATCAGTGGTTCAAGACCACCAGCAGCTCTGTGGGAGGAAGATGTGGCAGTCTGCTTCATAAAGATTTATAGCCTGGGAAACCGTATGGGGTCACTATGAGTTGGAATCAACCCAGTGGCAGTAGGCTTGGGCTTCTTTTTTGGGTTGGCAGTAAGAGTAGAACAGGTGAGGGAGAACAGAGCAGCAAGGCTCTATGACAAGATCTGGCAGAAGATTAACCCCGTTCCTATTGCCATGGAGTCGATTCCAACTCATAGGGTGGGAACTAAAATAAGGCAGTGACAGTGCAAGTCACAGAGGGGAAGGGACAGATCAATGAGAACTTGATAAGGCAGAACTCACAGGTAAGGGTGAGGGGAAGCTTAAGAATGGCTCCAGGGTTCTGGGTGTGGTACCATTCACCAATGTGCAGAAGGGTGAACAGATTTGGAGGACAGGAGGGCCTGAGCTCAGTTTGGGATCTGTTGACTTAGGGGTATCTGTGAGACATGCAAGTGGTGATATCCAGGAAGGGTGGACTAGAGTCAAGGGCTCAGTCCAAGGCTGTGTTGAGATGCACATATGTGGGAGTCACACCCTTAGAGATGATGACTGAAGCCACAGCAGATGATAAAATTCCCCAGGGAGAGTGTAAGGGGGAGGGGAAAAGAGAGCCTAGGATGGATTCCTGGGAACACACAAAGAAGTCATCTGGAGAAAACAAAGGGATTGAGACAAACAATAAGCATAGTTGACTCATTTGGATCTTGATACTATTGCTCCTCTTTTACACAACGTAGGTTGTGGACAAATTGGACCAATAATACTTGCACATTTTATATTGTCAGGTATAAAGCATTGTGTAGTCAAAATTACAGCCAACTGGGCTTCCTTCCCTGCTCTAATCAAGGTATAGCATTCTTTGCCTATAGTTATACTATTTGCATAAGAGCTTGGCTCCCCAAAAATCACCTTTTGTTTCCAACCAAAGATGTCTTTGCTCAGGCCCAGTTGCATTCTTCTCCGTAAGGGTAAAGTCAAAGAAAGACACAGAAGGACTATTTCCCTTTCCAGATCTGGATATGGAGCTGAAACCCCCAACTCCTTGTAGCTCAAGGCATTGAGCTAAATGACACAAGATGCTAAGAATGAGAGAAGAGTCTCCAAGGACAGGCAATTCTGAGAAAAGAGCAAAGGTATCAGCGGCATATCAAGAAAGGGGTTTCTTTTCTCTTTAGTGTAATAGCTGAGTATATGTTGTGTGTGTGTGTATATGTATGTGTGTATCCCCAGCTGGAGCTGATAGGGCACTCTTAAAACCTTAAGTCCCACCAAGTGGTGACCAATCGCTTGCTAATTCATTTAAATCTTGATGTCTCTGCAGTAGAGGCTTTTCCATTCACAAGAATTTCAAGAATGGGTAAAACTAATCTCTACTGATTTTATATCATGAAAGTGGTTACCTCTGGAGGATGATTATTAACTTGAAAGGAACCCAAGAGAATTCTATGGGTAATGGAAATGTTCTATATCTTGATCTGGGTGGTGATTACATAGGTGATACATATGTAGAAATTCTTCAGGCTATACATCTAAGATTTGTACACTTTACTATATGTAAATTCTATATCAATAAAAATAAAAAACCAAACCCGTGGCCATGGAGTCAATTCCAATTTATAGTGACCCTATGGGACAGAGGAGAACTGCCCCAAAGGGTTTCTAAGGAATCGTTGGTGGATTGGAACAGCTGACCTTTTGGCTAACAGCTGTAGCTCTTAACCACTGCACAACCAGGACTCTGCCAATAAAAATAGGTAATCTAAAATAAATATTGCATTCCTCCCCATACACACACACACACACAAACCAGAGAGAGAGGGATGGATACAAGATAGGGCCTATATTGCCCAGGAAAGAAACTGAAATCAGAAGGGGACTGATCCACTTGAAAACCATGGAAGTCGAAGGAATGGAGCCCGGTGAGATCAAAGAGCTGATGTAATGAAAAAGGAAGTGACAGGGCAGGGAAATCAGAAGCTGTGATCAGATTGAGTGTTAGCCTTTAAGACATCATGGATAAAGCAGCTCTGCTGAATCGCAAAGCTAAGATGGGGCTGGTAGTGTGAAAGATTAAAATGAAAAGGAGGTTGTTATGGATTGCATTGTGTATCCCAGAAATAAGTGTTGTAAATATTAACCTCTATGTCTGTGGTTAAATCCCATATGGGAATGGGCTGCCTTTGTTATGTTAATGAGGCTGTATTAATGTAGGGTGAGTCTTGAGCAGTTTCTTACAAGACATAAAATGGACAGATTACGTAAACCCAGATAGGGAAAGATGGATGACAAACTACATGGAGATCTCCAAGGAACCGGGAAACAGAAACTGAAGAGACAACGACCTTCTCCCAAAGCTGACAGAGAGAGAAAGCCCTAGAGCTTTAATTCTAACTTCTAACCTCCTAAACTGTGAGAAGATAAATTCCTGTTTGTTAAAGCCATCCACTTGTGGTATTTCTGTTATAACAGCACTAGATAACTAAGACAGAGGTGAACGTCATTGGGATTGAGGAGGTCCCCAAGAAAAGGAAACATTAGAAGGCTCAGCTACATGGTCACTAAGGTGTCCCAAGAAGACAGCAGGAGTAGGAATTCTAGGTATCAACAACCTAAAAGCATCTGGGGAAGTGGTCATCAAGGAGATGACCAGATGACAGCTTGAGGTGACAGCAAAACACTCAAGTGATTCATGAAAGTCTTCTAATAATGATAGAAAAAGGGAAAAATTGAGTAATTGGTTTAGGATCAGGTACTCTTTGAAAAATGGCATCTTTGAGGGAAAATGGAAAATCTAAAGGTTAGTGTTCCCTGGACACCCTGCTAACTCAGAATTGGAGCCACTCCCAAAGCCCATTTTTCAGCCAAAGACTAGACAGACTAAACAAACAGTAACACACCTGAGGAAGTGCTTCGTAGTTCAATCAAGTATATCAGACCAAATGTGCAACACCTGCCCAAAGGCAAGATGAGAAGGCAGGAAGGGACAGGAAAACTGGACAAATGGACACAGGGAACCCAGAGTGGAAAGAGAGAGAGTGCTGTCACATTGTGGAGATTGCAACCAATGTCACAAAACAACTTGTGTTTAAATTTTTGAATGAGAAACTAATTCCTGCTGTAACCTTTCACCTAAAGCACAAGCCCATTTCCATCAAGTCAATTCTGATTCATAATGACCTACAGGACAGAGTAGAACTGCCCCATAGGGTTTCCAAGAGTGACTGGTGGGTTCAAACTGCAGACCTTTTGGTTAGCAGCTGAGCTCTTAACCATTGTGCCACCAGGGCTCCTAAAGCACAAAAGCACAATAAAATTAAAAAAATAAAATAAAGGTTAGTGTTATATTCTAGGGAGGGAGGGAAGAAGAGATGAGTTTAGGTCACCTTCTCTTCGCTCCTACAGACCTTTGTGATATCAAAACCTAACAAACTAGCTAATATTCTCTCCAGTGTCCCCCTGAAACCACAAGTTCCTTAAGGACAGTGCCTTGCACAGTGCCAGAGGCACAATAAATTTTAGTGAATGAAAGGAAAAAAGAACCAAAGGAATGAATAAGGAAGTAAGAAGGCAGGAAAGTATCTAAATTTTAAAGAAAACATAAAAAATGAAAACAAATTTTTCAAATACAATTAAACCACAGAATGATGAGATAAGTGGGGTTCAAAAATTTTAATGTGGTAAAGTGCATAGTTATGATACTGAAAATTTGTTGGAAAATAATAATTTAAAATATAAAAATATTTGAATTTTTAAAACTTTTTTATTTATTAGATGTGTAAATGTGTAGGCATTTGATTAATTAATGAACTGACAAAGTACCAAATAATCAGGAGGCAGTCACTTCCTAGCCCCTCCCCCAAAAGGTAAGTACTATAACCAACTCACCCTCCTTCCCCCATAAAGCAGGGTAGAGAGTAAGCTGGGAGTTAATCGGTATTTGCATTATATCTGATGTCATGTTATCATGAGTAAGTGATCACCAAGGTTTTACTGGATCAAGCAGAGTGTGATCCAAAAAGCATCAACATCATCATCATTTGTTGCCCCTGCTACCTCTGCAATATGAAAGTGTAGAGGACTTGAAACACTTACGGATGAAGATCAAAGACTACAGTCTTCAGTATGGATAACACCTCAACATAAAGAAAAAAAGAAATCCTTACAAACTGGACCAATAAGCAACATCATGATAAATGCAGAAAATGTTGCAGCTGTCAAGAATTTCATTTTACTTGGATCCACAATCAATGCCTATGGAAGGATCAGTCAAGAAATCAAGCAATGTACTGCACTGGGTAAATCTGCTGCAAAAGACCTCTTTAAAGTGCTAAAAAGCAAAGATGTCACTTTGAGGACTAAGTCTTGGTGTTTTCAATCACATGTGAAAGCTGGGTAATGAATAAGGACCACCAAAAATTGATGCCTTTGAATTACAGTACTGGTGAAGAATATTGAGTATACCACAGACTGCCAAAAGAACAAACAAATCTGTCTTGGAGGAAGTACAGCCAAAATGCTCCTTAGAAGCAAGAATGGCGAAACTTCGTCTCACATACTTTGGACATATTATCAGTAGGGATCGGTCCTGGGAGAAAGATGTGATGCTTGGTAAAGTAGAGGGTCAGTGAAAAAGAGGAAGAACCTCAATGAGATGGATTGACATGGTGGCTCCACAATGGATTCAAGCATAATAATGATTGCAAGGACAGCTCACGACCGGGTATGTTTCATTCTGTTGTACCTAGCATCACTATGAATTAGAATGGACTCAACCACCCCTAACAACTTCAGCAACAACCCCTACAAAGAATACGCATCCAATGTTCCAAGTGAGACCAGATGGAAATCAGAATCTGCTTAAGCCCGGGCTGGAAGCAGAAGTTTAACCTGCAAAAAGTTCTTCAAAGTCTTCAGATAACCCCTCAAAATGACTGTCTGGTACAGGGAACATAATATAGACAGTCAAATGAGGCAAACAGAGAAGATAGAAACTCTCAAGAGCCTGGCTTGAGACAAACCAGTCAAGGAGATTTCACCTCAACATGGTCTTCTCATAGTTTTCCAGGTCTTTTTACCTCTCCAGCTCTCTATCTTTCATTACTTTTTCTCATCAGGACAGAAATCATTCTGATAAATCAAGGAATTAGAGGGCTATCTGATGACGAAAATTAATCTCTAAGGATGAATTTTAGGCTCTAAGGCACCCAGACCCAAGAGTTATTTGGGAGTTTGGAATTGTGACATGTAGCCATCCACCTGTCATACTGTTTGGATCAGTCCCTCAGTGTCCAACAGTCTTGCACAGAGCTCAGTCCCAGTTGTTCCAGCCCCTCTACAACTGGGAACTCTGTGAGGGTTTAATTTCACAGCCTACTTTCCTATCAAGCATATCCTTCTTTCCAACTTGCACTAGTTAAGGTAAATTGTGTTTGGAGATTTGTTTTTTTTTTTTTTTTTTAAGATGTCCTTTGAAGTAAATGAAAACACACTTTCATGAGGCCCCACAAAGGCAAGAAACTTTTGCATTTAGTATCAACTTGAAGCAGCATTCCAAAATCTGTAACAAAGTCAGTTCCCACTTATATCTTAGAAATTATGGGAGGAGGCGGGGCCAAGATGGCAGAATAGTCAGACACTTCTGGTAATCCCTCTTACAACAAAGGCCTGAAAAAACAAGTGAAAGGATTATATATATGACAAGCTAGGAGCCCTGAACATAAAAGACGAAGTTAGGAAATCGGACTGAGTGGCAGGGGGAGATAGAGATGGTTCAGAAGCAGCAAGGAGTTGCCAGACCTGACTCGGAGGGGACCAGTGCCCTTCAGACACAAACCCCTGGATTGACCGTGGTGGGGCTGGCAGTAGTGTTCCGAATGTAGTTTCCTCAGGGAGAGATAGTGAGCCACACAGTCTACTCACACCTCCAGACCATAGAGGAACAGCACTCTCGCCAAAAGCTAAGTACTTGCATTTATTTTACCATTCCCGCAGCCCCCAATCCTGCTTCAGTAGCTGTAAATTTCTCTGGGACTGAGATAGGTCCTGCTGCGTGCCCTGTGCCATTCTCCCAGCCCTGGAGAAGAAATGAATTAATGATTGGTGGAAAAGATAATCTGCCAGCTCCATGAAGCTGGGGAGTTCAGGAAAGAAGTAGCTCCTGTCCAGGCACAAACAGCCTGTGGACTTTGAATACCTTTCACCCCCTCACAGATCTGTGTGGGCCCACTTCAGGAGATTAGGGCCTTGTTACTGCAACAGTGTATGTGCTTGAGGTCCGACTTCAACAATTTCAGCTGTGCGGTGGAGAGGTGGGTTTTTGATGATTGACATCGCTTTGCCTATTAAACAGGGTCCTCACCTACCCACATCAGGGGACTGACGACTGGTGACCCCACCCATGTCACCTAGCCACCCGGGACAAGAGTCCAAGGATAAGTGGTGCCTCCCAGTCCTTACAACCAAAAGCATTGGGTGCCCATGGTCTGGCTGCAGAACCAACCTATCTACGCACTCTAGGGAACAGGGACGCGCTTTCCTTACAGGTGGTTGTCAGTCCCCTGCCTTGTTCAGAGCGTGACCTCCCTGCTGCAACCAGATACCTGTGCCTACACCAATCACGCTTGCCCCTCTAAGCCTGTAGGATCAAGCCTGTACCACACACTTGATGAGCAACTACCTGGACACCTGAGCTGAATTCATACAAGAAAAGTAAATAGACTTCTAGGCTCATATATCTGGTAACAATTCTAGCCATCTGGTGATGGGACATTAGAGCTTCAAAGGCAAAAATAATCAAGCCAGCTCACTCAAGCAGCCTATGTGGGCATATCAAAACAAATCAAAGCAAGAAGCTAGGGTACAGTAAGCAAACATAAATTAATACAATAACTTATACATGGCTCAGAGAAAACAGTCACTATCAAATCACGTAAAGAAGCAGAACACCATTGCTTCAACAAGCTCTCAAAACAAAGAATCAAGGAACCTTCCAGATGAAGATAGATATACTCCTGGAATTACCAGAAGTAGAAAACAAAAGATTAATATATAGAACTCTACAAAAGATCAGGAATGAGATCAAGCAAAATGCAAAACAAGCCAAGGAACACATATATAAACCACTTGAAGAAACTAAAAAAGGTTATTCAAGAACATGATGAAAAATTTAATAGGCTACAAGAATCCATACAGAGATAAAAAGAGAGACAGCAATCAGAAATTCAGAAGATTAACAATAAAATTACAGAAGTAGACAACTCAATAGAAAGTCAGAGAAGCAGAATTGAGGAACTGGAAGGGAGAATTAGTGAGACTGAAGATAAAATTTGGCACCAATATATTTGAAGAAAAATCAGATAAAAGAATTTTAAAAAAAGAAGAAACCCTAAGAATCATGCGGGACCCTATCAAGAGAAATAACCTACGAGGATTTGAGTACCAGAACAGGGAAGGATAACAGAAAATACAGAGAGAATTGTTGAAGACTTGTTGGCAGAAAACTTCTCTGATATCATGGAAGATGGGAAGACATCTATCCAAGATGCTCATTGAACACCACATAAAGTAGATCTCGAAAGAAAGTCACCAAGACATATTATAATCAAACTTGCCAAAACCAAAGATAAAAAAGAATTTTAAGAGCAGCTAGGGATAAACAAAAAGTCACCTACAAAGGAGAGTCAATGAGAATAATCTCAGAGTACTCAGCAGAAACAATGCACGCAAGAAAGCAATGAGATGTCTTATATAAAGAACTGAAGGAAAAAAATTGCCAACCAAAAGTCATATATTCAGCAAAACTCTCTCTCAAATATGAAGGCAAAATTAGGACATTCCCAGATAAACAGAAGTTTAGGGAATTTGTAAAAAAAAAAAAAAAAAAACCATAAGAAATACTAAAAGGAGTTCTCTTTTAAAAAATCAATAATATCAGATATCATCTCATGACTAGAACACAGGACAGAGCAGCCAGATATCAACCCAGATAGGGAAATCACAAAACTAAATCAAGATTAAAAAACGCCCAAAACAGGGAAACAACGATGTCATTACGTAAAAGATGACAACATTAAAAAAATAAAGAGGGACTAAAAAATGTAGTCATAGATCTTTCCTATGGAGAGGAAGTCAAGGCAATACAAAGAAATAAAAGTTTGGTCTAAACTTAGGAAAATGGGGGTAAATATTAAGGTAAGAACACAATCCCACACATCAAAATAAAATACCAGAAAAACATAAAGACTCAGCAAAAACACAATCAACAATAAGAGAAAAAGACAATATATAAACTACTCAGCACAAAGAATTAAGTGGAAAAAAGAAACTGTCAACAACACACCAAAAAAAGACATCGAAATGACAGCACTGAACTCATAAAAAAAAAAAAAAAATTTTTTTTTCTATAATTACACTGAAATTAAATGGACTAAATGTACCAATAAAGTGACAGAGAGTGGCAGAATGGATTAAAAAACACAATCCATCTATATGCTGCCTACAAGAGACACACATTAAAGACAAAAACAAACTAAAATTCAAAGGATGGAAACAAAATATATCGAGCAAACAACAATCAAAAAAGAGCAGGAGAGGCAATATTAATTTCTGATAAAATAGACTTTAAAGTTAAATCCACCAAAAGAATAAAGAAGGAAACTATATAATGATTAAAGGGACAATATACCAAAAGGATATAACCATATCAAATACTTACATGCCCAATGATAGGGCTGCAAGATACATAAAACAAACTCTAACACATTGAAAGGTGAGATAGACAGCTCCAAGATAACAGTAAGAGACTTCAACACACCAATTTCGGTGAAGGACAGAACATCCAGAAAGAAGCTCAATAAAGACAAATGAAGATTTAAATACCACAATCCACCAACTTGACCTCATAAAGGCATACACAGAACACTCCACCCAACAGCAACCAAGTATACTTTCTTTTCTAGTGCACATGGAACGTTCTCTAGAATAGACCACATATTACATTATAAAGCAAGCCTTAGCAGAATCCAAAACATTGAAATATTACAAAGCATCTTCTCTGATCATAAATCCATAAAAGTAGAAATCAATAACAGAAAAAGCAGGGAAAACAAATCTAACACTTGAAAATTGAAAAATACCCTACTCAAAAATAACTGGGTTATAGGAGAAATTAAGGAAGGAATAAGAAATTCATAGAATCCAATAAGAATGAAAACACTTCCTATCAGAACCTTTGGGACACAGCTAAAGCAGTGCTCAGAGGTCAATTTAAATCAATAAATGCACACATACAAAAAGAAGAAATGGCCAAAATCAAAGAATTATCCCTACTACTTGAACAAATAGAAAGAGAAAAACAAAAGAAACCCTCAGGCACCAGAAGAAAACAAATAATAAAAATTAGAGCAGAATTAAATGAAATAGAGAACAGAAAAAGAATTGAAAGAGTTAAGAAGAACAAAAGTTGGTTCTTTGAAGAAATTAACAAAATTGATAAATCACAGTCCAAACTGACAAAGGAAAAACAGGAGAGGGAGCAAATAACCCAAATAAGAAATGAGATGGGCGATATCACAACAAACCCAATTGAAATTAAAAGAATCATAACAGATTACTATGAAAAACTGTGCTCTAACAAATTTGCAAACCTAGAAGAAATGGATGAATTTCTAGAAACACACTGCCTACCTAAACTAATACAAACAGAGGTAGAACAACTAAATAAACTCATAACAAGAGATTGAAAAGGTAATAAAAAAAAAAAAAAACTCCCAACAAAAAGAAGCCCTGGCCCAGATAGCTTCACTGCAGAGTTCTATCAAACTTTCAGAGAAGAGTTAACACCACTACTACTAAAGGTATTTCAGAACAAAGAAAAGAATGGAATACTCCCAAACTCATTCTATGAAGCCAGCATATCCCTGACACCAAAACCAGATAAAGACACCAATAAAAAAGAAAATTACAGACCTATATCTCTCATGAACTTAGATGCAAAAATCCTCAACAAAATTCTAGCCAATAGAATTCAACAACATATCAAAAAAATAATTCACCATGACCAAGTGGGATTCATACCAGGTATGCAGAGATGGTTCAACATTAGAAAAACAATCGATGTAATCCATCACATAAATGAAAAGAAAAGAACGAGATGATCTTATCAATTGATGCAGAAAAGGCATTTGACAAAGTCCAATACCCATTCATGATAAAAACTCTCAGCAAAATAGGAATAGAACGGAAATTCCTCAAAATAATAAAGGGCATTTATACAAAGCCAATAGCCAACATCATCCTAGATGGAGAGAGTCTGAAAGCATTCAGCTTGAGAATGGGAACCAGACAAGGATGCCTTTTATCACCACTCCAACATTGTGCTGGAAGTCCTAGCCAGAGCAATAAGACAAGAAAAAGAAATAAAGGGCATCTAAATTGGTAAGGAAGAAGTAAAAGTATCCTTATTTGCAGTTGATATGATCTTATACATAGAAAACCCCAAAGAATCCACAAGAAAACTACTGGAACTAACAGGAGATTTCAGCAAAGTATCAGGATACAAAATAAACATTCAAAAATCAGTTGGATTCCTCTACACCAACGAAGGCAACATTGACGAGGAAATTGCCAAATCAATACCATTTGCAATAGCCCCCAAGAAGATAAAATACTTAGGAAAAAATCTAAACAGAGGTGGAAAAAGACCTGTACAAAGAAAACTACAAGACACTACTGCTGGAAACCAAAAGACACCTACATAAGTGGAAAAGCATACCATGCTCATGGATAGGAAGACTCAACATCGTAAAAATGTCTCTTCTACTGAAAGTGATCTATACAGTGCAATTCTGATCCAAATTCCAAAGACATTTTTTACTGAGATGGAGAAACAAATCACCAACTTCGTATGGAGGGGAAAGAGGCCCTGGATAACTAAAGCATTACTGAAAAAGAAGAACAAAGTAGGAGGCCTCACTCTACCTGATTTTAGAACCTATTATACTGCCACCGTAGTCAAAACAGCCTGGTACTGGTACAACAACAAATACATAGACCAATGGAACAGAATTGAGAATCCAGACATAAATCCATCCACATATGAGCAGCTGATATCTGACAAAGGCCCAAAGTCTATTAAATGGAGAAAAGACAGTCTCTTTAACAAATGGTGCTGGCATAACTGGATATCCATCTGCAAAAAAAGGAAACAAGGCCCATACCTCATACCATGCACAAAAATGAACTCAAAATGGATCAAAGACCTAAATATAAAATCTAAAACAATAAAGATCATGGTAGAAAAAAATAGTGACAACACTAGGAGCCCTAATACATGGCATAAACAGTATAGAAAACATTCCTAACAATGCACAAACACCAGAAGAGAAACTAGATAACTGGGAGCTCCTAAAAGTCAAACAGCTATGCTCACCCGAAGACTTCACCAAAAGAGTAAAAAGGTTACCTACAGACTGGGAAAAAGATTTTAGCTATGACATTTCCGATCAGCACCTGATCTCTAAAATCTACATGATACTGCAAAAACTCAACAACAAAAAGACAATTAGCCCAATTAAAAAATGGGCAAAGGATATTGTCATGGATTGAATTGCGCCCCTGAAAAATATGTGTATCAACTCTGGTAGGCCATGATTCCCAGAACTGTGTAGTTATCCTTCATTTTGTGATTGTAATTTTATGTTGAAAGGATTAGGGTGGGATTGTAACACCACCCTTACTCAGGTCACCTCCCTGATCCAAGGTAAAGAGAGTTTCCCTGGGATGTAGCCTGCACCACCTTTTATCTCCCAAGAGATAAAAGGAAAAGGAAGCAGAGAGTAGGGGACTTCATACCACCAAGAAAGCAGCATCAGGAGCAGAGCACGTCCTTTGGTCCCTGCACCTTAGAAGCTCCTCAACCAGGGGAAGACTGAGGACAAGACCTTCCTCCAGAGCTGACAGAGCGAGAAAGCCTTCCCCTGGAGCCGACACCCTAAACTTGGACTTGTAACCTACTTGTAACCTACTAGACTGTGAGAAAATAAATTTCTCTTTTTTAAAGACATGCGGTATTTATGTTATAGCAGCACTAGATGACTTAGACAGATATGAACAGGCACTTCACCAAAGAAGACATTCAGGGAGCTAACAGATACATGAGGAAATGCTCACTATCATTAAAACTATCATTAGCCATTACAAAAATGCAAATCAAAACTGCAATGAGATACCATCTCACTCCAACAAGGCTGGCATTAATCCAAAAACCACAAAATAATAAATGTGGGAGAGGTTGTAGAGAGACTGGAACACTTAAACACTGCTGGTGGGAATGTCAGATGTAAAATGGCACAACCACTTTGGAAATCGATTTGACGCCTTTTAAGGAAGCTGGAAGCATTATGCTGAGTGAAATTAGTCGTTTGCAAAAGGACAAATATTGTATGAAACCACTATTACGGTTGCAAAAGGACAAATATTGTATGAAACCACTATTATAAGAACTCAAGAAAAAGTTTAAACACAGGAAAATATTGTTTGATGGTTACAAGGGTGGTGAGGAAGAGAGAGGGGGGTATTCAGTAATTAGATAGGAAACAAGAACTATTGTAGGTGAAGGGAAAGACAACACATAATACAGGCAAGGTCAGCACAACTAGACTAAACCAAAAGCAAAGCAGTTTCCTTAATAAACCAAACGCTTCGAAGGCCAGAGTACCAGGGGCAGGGCTCTTCGGACCCTGGTTTCAGGGGACATCTATGTCAACTGGCATAATAAAATCTATTAAGAAAACATTCTGCATCCTACTTTAGTGAGCGGCCTCTGGGGTCTTAAACACTGCAAGTGGCCATCTAAGATGCATCATTTGGTCTCAACCCACCTGGAGCAAAGGAGAATAAAGAATATCAAAGACACAAGGTAATTATGAGCCCAAGAGGTAAAAAGGGCCATATAAATCAGAGACTACATCAGCCTGAGATCAGAAGAACTAGATGGTGCCCAGCCACAACCAACAACTGCCCTGACAGGGAACACAATAGAGAATCCCTGATGGAGGACAGCAGTGGGATACAGACCTCAAATTCTCATACAAATAATAGACTTAATAGTCCAAGACTGGAAAGACTCCAGAAGTCATGGTTCCCAGACCTTCCATTAGCCCAAGACTGGAACCATTCCCAGAGCCATCTCTTTAGACAGGGATTGGACTGGACTATAAGATAGAAAATGATACTAATGAGGAATGAGCTTCTTGGCTCAAGTAGACACATGAGACTATGTGGGCAGCTCCTGTCTGGAGGGGAGATGACAAGGCAGAGGGGGACAGAAGCTGGCTGAATGGACACGAGGAATACAGGGTGGAGAGGAGTGTACTGTCTCGGGGGGTGGGAGAAACTAGGAGTATATAGTACACAGCAAGGTGTATATAAATTTTTGTATGAGAGACTGACTTGATTTGTAAACTTTCACTTAAAGCACAATAAAAATTAAAAAAAAGAAGAAATTGTGAAAGCTTTTATTTGATGTTTGAAAATATGGGAAGATAAACCCAACCTAACATGTATGTAAGAACATTCCCTAATATAGCAAAATAAGACCAAGAAATTAAGATCGAACAGTTATTATTTTCACATGTATTCAGTCTGTTTTTGCTTAAAGCAACTAGAATAAAAATGTCTTAGACATAAATACAAAGCATTTCTTCCTAATTAAATTGATGATGCAGTAGCCTTTATACTATACTCCTATAACAGAAAAATATTTTCTTTTAAAAGCTCCCAAATTCATAAGCTTATATCATGTGGAAAAGAGAGAATTCCAGATCAAGAATTTGGTTGAAGCAGCAATAGAGAAACAAATTGAAGAAACTCCTTGATTACTGTTGAGTAAAACGACAATCCTAGCAAAGGATAAAAAAAAAAAAATTCATTTCCTCAAAAACATAGATGTCAGCAAAATATTATTAAATAAAATATTTACTTTTCACACACACCTCAGCCAGAACTCCAGTTTCTTCTTCCTTGATTTAAACAAAGGGAGCATACTAAATAGGCTTGGTGATTAATCTAGGAGGACTGTACTATATACAAATAGTACTTTAGAACAAGGAGTGCCTTGTTATATTAGCTCTGAGCAGTATTTTTATACCTGAAAGAGTTATGTGATACAGTTGACTAATGTAATAGCCCTAGCTATACAGTTAATGTTTCTTAAAGGGTGATTTACCAAAAAAAAAAAAAAACCAAACCCAGTGCACTCTAGTCAATTCCGACTCATAGCGACCCTATAGGACAGAGTAGAACTGCCCCATAGAGTTTCCAAGGAGCACCTGGCAGATTCAAACTCCCAGCCTTTTGGTTAGCAGCCGTAGCACTTAACCTCTATGCCACCAGGGTTTCCTGGTAATTTATGGACCTCCTATTTCAAAACTACAGATCTCTGGGCCGAACCCCAGTCCCTATTTATGAGAATTTCTGAAGGTAGAGCCCAAGAAATTGCATTTTCAAAGGCATTCCAAGTGATTCTTACGAACATTAAAACTTCAGAGCTACTAAGTCTACATCTCTTTCTTTTTCTATCATACTTTAGAAGAAGGTTTACAGAACAAACTAGTTTCTCATTAAACACATAGTACACATATTGTTTTATGACATTGGTTAACAACCCCATGACATGTCAACACTCTCCTTCCTCAGTCTTGGGTTCCCTATTACCAGCTTTCCTGTTCTCTCCTGCCTTTCAGTCCTTGCCACTGGGTTGTTGTGCTCCTTTAGTCTAGTTTTGTTCTATGGGCCTGTCCAATCTTCGGCTGAAGTGTGAGCCTCAGGAGTGACCCCATTACTGAGCTGAAAGGGTGTCCAGGGGCCATACTGTCAGGGATTCTCCAGCCTCTATCAGGCCATCAAGTCTGGTCTTTCTTTTTGAGTTAGAATTTTGTTCTACATTTTTCTCCAGCTCTGTCCAGGACCTTCTATTGTGATCCCTGTCAGAGCAGTCAGTGGTGGTAGCCAGGCACCATCTAGTTGTATCATACTCAGCCTGGTGGAGGTCATGGTAGATGCAGTCCATTAGTCCTTTGGACTAATCTTTCCCTTGTGTCTTTAGTTTTCTTTATTATTCCTTGCTCCCAAAGGGGCGAGACCAGTGGAGTATTCTAAATGGCCATTCACAGGCTTTTAAGACCCCAGACACTACTCACCAAAGTAGAATGGAGAACATTTTCTTTATAAACTATGTTATGCCACTTAAGCTAGATGTTCCCCAAGACCATGGTTCCCAAAGCCCTCAGCCCAGCAATTCCATCCCTTAGGGAGTTTGGATGTGTCTATAGAGCTTCCATGAAGTCTATGTATATTTCTTTATATTCCATTTGGATTTCACAGAATAATGAAATTTATAACTCCTACTACTTCCATCACTTTATAAAATACCAGGGGAGGGGAGGAGTAGAATTAGTTTAATGTCACGGCTGTAATGGGGTGGCTGTGTGATGGGATAAACAACTTGTGTGTCTTCTGAATTTTGGTTTCCTCACCTGAAAATATGCATAAGAATAGATATGATTCTTCATTTTACAGATGCAGAAACTGAGGCACAGAGAGGCTAAGTAACTTACCCAGGGTGACACAGCTAGTAAGAGGTAGATTGGGATTTGTGCCCAAGCAGTCTGGCTCTAGACTGGCTTCACTACTTCATAGGGGTTTTCAGAGGATTAAATCATACAATACATGCAGATTAAGTCATGCTGGACACAAAATGGTAAACAGTTTCACCTTGAGCTACCGGAAGAGATGTCCCATGACTTTACATGGGAAACGATAAACCCTTCATGATTTTGCTCAGTGTGCAATCTGTCCTTCACTTTAACTCTAACCACAGCCAACATTCCCAGTAAATACTGAACCAAGACAAGAATGCTCAGAACCACTGTAAATATTTAACATTTTAGAAGTTTGAGTAGTAAGAAGAAAAGAAAAAATATGTATTGTCACAAAAGAGGCCACAAAAATATTGTTGGAATGATATGATTACTAGTTTCTTAGGCTTGGTTCTCTAAAGAAGCAAAACCAGTAAAGTATATAAATATATGTAGACAGAGAGATTTATATCAAGGAAATGGTTCATGCAGTTGCAGAGGCTGGAACATCCCAAATCCGTGGGCCACACTTTTCCTGATGCACATAGCCACAAGGGCTGGTGAACCCAATATCAGCAGGTCAGAGAGCAGGGCTTCTGTTTACAGGCTGTGAAGATCGACAAATCCCAAAGATTGGCAGGCAAGACTGCAGGTAAGCTGCTAGCTCAAGTCCAAAGAACTGGAGATCAGATGAACAGAAGCCAACCACAGAATCCAGAGAGCAAATGCCTCAAGCCTTGCCAGAATATCCACTTACATTCAATGCAGACCACACACCCAAGGAAACTCCTTTTCAACTGATTGGCTACTCGTAGCAGATCCCAGCATGGAGGTGATCACATAATATCAAATCTCATCATGCAAGTAATCACACCATCATACAACAATCGAATCACTGAGGATCATGGCCCAGCCAAGGTGACACATAACCTCAACCATTACAGTTCACCCCTTCCTTGTCAACTTGGCACCTGTACACATCTCCTCAAACCATACATAATCTCTGAATAAAGGCAACTATAAAGTCATACTTGCACCTAACATGACACAAGAAACACACATACAAAGCAGAAATACTCATAACAATTACATTGCTAGTTTCTGCAACTGGCCATGTGGCTGTAACTGGTATTTAGAACTACCTTATTCCACTATCCATTCCATATTCCCCTTGCCCTCAGCAAGCACCTCAGTGGTTGTGGTTCTTTGCCTGGGAGGGGTGACCCAAACCTTCATTCCTGAAGGGTCTGGGTCATTTGTAGTCATGTCAGAATTGGGTTGCTGCAGTTTCCATTGACTAATCACAGGGCATCATAGTACTAGGAGATGCCCTAAGGGATCTTCTGCATTCCAGACATACTCTTCTTAACCTCCATTACGTAACATCAATCCAATTGCCCCTTGGTAATCAGGATCGATCACACCAGTCAGTATGGTAACTACCTTCTTTGCCTGTTGATCCATAAGCATAAGGAGCCCAAAGTGGCCAGGTGGCATTCTTAACTTCCAGTTCAATACAATCAGTGGTGTGTCTCCAGGTGGGAGCATTCCTCCCTTTGGAACTAAGATCTCTAGACCCGCAGAGCATAAGGTCACAGGGACAGGAATCAAAAATCTTGAGAGTGGGTCACTTAAGGTAATAGTGAGTGGTGCTGCTCCCATTTCCACCCTTTGATTCCTGGACCCATGAATCCTGGCTATGGGAGAAACAGCACCACACATCGAATGCTGATTTAGAGCATATACAGTCTCCTGAAGAACACTGCCCCAACCCTGCAGGGATTGCCACCTAGCTGGCTCCGTAATTGTGTCTTAAGAAGGCTATCCCATCATTCTATCAAGCCAGCTGCTTCAGGATGATGAGGAACATGGTAAGACCAGTGAATTCCATGAGTGTGGACCCACTGTCACACTTCATTTGCTGTGAAGTGAGTCCCTTGATTTGAGGCAATGCTGTGTGGGATACCATGATGGTGGATATGGCATTCTGTAAGTCCACAGATGGTAGTTTTGGCAGAACCATTGCATGCAGGGAAGGCAAATCCATATCCAGAGTGTCTATTCCAGTAAGGACAAAACAAAATGCTGCCTTTTACATGATGGAAGTGGTCCAATGTAATCAACTTGCCACCAGGTTGCTGGCTGATCACCCCAAGGGATAGTGCCACACTGGGGACTCAGTGTTGGTCTCTGCTGCTGGCAGATTGGGCACTCAGCAGTGGCTGTAGACAAGTCAGTCTTGGTGAGTGGAAGTCCATGTTGCTGGGTCCATGCATAACCACCATCCCTACCACCATGGCCACTTTGTTCACGAGCTCATTGAGCAATGACAGGAGTAGCTGGGGAAAGAGGATGACTGGTTTCCACAGAACATGTCATCCTATCCACTTGATTGTTAAAATCATCCTCTGCTGAGGTCACCCTTTAGTGCGCATTCACATGAGACACAAATATCTTCACTTCTTTGGCCAATTCAGAAAGGCCTATCCACAAACCTCTTCCCCATAAATCCTTGTCTCCAATTTTCCAATCGTGTTCTTTCCAAGTCGCTGACCATTCAGCCAAACCATTGACCACAGCCTATGCGTCAGAATATAGTTGCACATCTGGCCATTCCTCCTTCCAAGCAAAGTGAACAACCAGGAGCACCGCTCGAAGCTCTGCCCTTTGGGAGGATTTCCTTTCACCACTGTCACTCAGGGAAGCCCCAGAAAGGGACGTGTCATGGATTGAACTGTGTCCTCCTAAAATATTTGTCAACTTGGTTAGGCCATGATTCTCAGTATTATGTGGTTGTCCTCCATTTTGTGATTGTAATCTTATGTTAAAGAACATTAGAGTGGAATTGTAACATCCTTACCCAGGTCACATCCCTGATCCAATTAAAGGGATTTTACCTGGGGTGTGGCCTGCGCCACCATTTAGCTCTCAAAAGTTTAAAAAAAAAAAGGGGAAGCAAGCAGAAAGAGGGGACCTTGTACCACCAAGAAAGCAGTGCCAGGAGCAAAGCGCATCCTTTGGACCAGGATCCATAGAGAAGCTCCTAGTCCTGGGGAAGATTGATAAGAAGGTCGACAGAGACAGAAAGCCTTCAGCCGGAGCTGATGCCCTGAATTTGGACTTTCAGCCTACTTTACTGTGAAGAAATAAATTTCTCTTTGTTAAAGCCATCCACTTGTGGTACTTCTGTTATAGCAGCACTAGATGACTAAGACAGGACCTAGTGCTGCTGCTGTCCACTTTCAAGTGGTGCCTGCATATTGTGCGGAAACATCTTTAAACAGGCATGAGTTTTCTTTTCTTCAATCAACTGATCATAAGGAATTCTGCATGAAGCCAGAGGTGCAGACTGGGAGGCCAAAGGTAATGTGACAGGAATGAAGACTATGGGCATTTGGGCCACTTCCTCATGCAACTTACTTGTGCCATCAGGTCCTGCTCGGGCCCGATCTCATATATATCACTTCCATTTAACGATGGGGTGATGCCGTACATGTTTAACTTTATGACTCTGTGGGTCAGACAACACCCAGTTCACGATAGGCAGCTCAGGCCACATGGCATCTTGGTGTCCCATAGTTAAGCATTCAGTCTCTACTAAGGCCCAGTAACAAGTCAACAGCTGTTTCTCAAAAGGAGAGCAGTTATCTGCATAGGATGGCAGGACTTTGCTCTAAAATCCAAAGGGTCTGCACTGTGATTCACCAATAGGGGCCTACCAAAGACTCCAAGCAACATCTCTATCTTCCACTGACACTTCAAGCACCATTCGATCAGCAGGATCATATGGCCCAAGTGACAGAGCGGCTTTCACAGTAGCCTGAGCCTTTTGCAGAGCCTTCTCTTTTTCTGGGTCCCACTCAAAACTAGCAGCTTTTCGAGTCACTTGACAAATAGGGCAGATTAGCACACTCAGATGAGGAATACACTGCCTCAAAAATCCAAAAAGGGCCACTAGGTGTTGTGCCTTCTTTTTAGTTGTGGGAGCAGCCAGATGAAACAACTTACCCTTCACTTTAGAAGGAATCTCTTGACTTGCCCTACATCATGGGCCCCTAGAAATTTCACTGAGGTGGAGGGTGCCTGAATTTTTGTGGGATTAATTTCCCACCCTCTAGCATGCAAATGTTTTACCAGTAAGCACAGAATCATTGACATTTCTTCCTTACTAGGTCCAACCAGCATAATGTCATCAATGTAATGGACCAGTGTGACATCTTGTGGAAGGGAAAGGTGATCAAGGTCCCTGTGAATTAAATTATGACATAGGGCTGGAGAGTTAATGTAGCACTGAGGTAGGCAACTGAAGGTGTATTGTTGGCCTTGCCAGCTGAAGGCAAACTGCTTTGATAGTCCTTTGAAATAGGTATGGAGAAATAGGCATTAGCCAAATCAATAGCTCCATACCAAGTACCAGGAGGTGTATTAATTTGCTCAAGCAATGAAACTACATCTGGAACAGTAGCTGCAATCGAAGTCACCACCTGAATTTTTCGATAATCTACTGTCATTCACCAAGATCTGTTTTTTACACAGGCAAAAAAAAAAAAAAAATTTTTTTTTTTTTTTAAATAGGAGCGCTGAATGGGGATGTGGTGGAAATCACCACCACTGCATCCTTCAAGTCCTTAATGGTGGCAGTAATGTCTGCAATCCCTCCAGGAATGTAGTATTGCTTTTGGTTTACTATTTCCCTAGGCAGAGGCAGTTCTAATGGCTTTCCCTTGGTTTTTCCTACCATAATAGCCCTTATTCCATTTGTCAGTGATCCAGTGTGGGGGTTCTTCCAATTGCTGAGTATATCCATTCCAATTATGCATTATGGAACTGGGCAAATCACTACAAGATGGGTTTGGGAACCCACTGGACCTGCTGTGAGACAGACAGGAGCTAAGACTCCATTAATAATCTGGCCTCCCATATGCCCCCACTCTGACTGGTGAGCCACAGTGACATTTTGGGTCTCCTGGAATTAGTGTCAATTCAGAGCCAGTATCCAGTAATCCCTGAAAAGTCTGATTATTTCCTTTTCCCCAATGAACAGTCACTTTTGTAAAGGGCCTTAGATTCCTTTGGAGAAGACTGGGAGAAAGATTAAGCAGTAGAAGTTCTGGGCAGTGTATTGGAGTCCTTTCTCAAGAGGACCCGGCCTCACCTTCATTCAAGGGGGGTTGTGGGTCTTTAAACTTGCTCAAGTCTGGGAATTGATTGAGTGACCATGACTGGCGATTCGAGTTAGACTGTTGTTCACTTGACCTAGAATTCATCCGTTTGTACAGATCAAGTGAATATTTAGTAGATTCCCTATCTATTTCACTTCTAAGGACGCCATAACAAAGTAGCCAATGCTATATATAAGTCCATAAGAGTCACACTATTCTGATTACTGCTTTGACTCCTCTGTCCATTACTGTAACCACAGCCACCTTGTCTTTGTCGATTGAGTGCAGCTACTTGGTCTCTACTACCACAGGGTCCAATCAGCCCTATCGTAGTTAGGCGTCTTAACTCAGGGCAGTTGCCACTGTCAAATCTGATTTACATAAAATAGCAATCACAGCAGTCTTCAAGGATGCTGGGGCTCCCTTCACAAATTTGTTCCTCACAGTTGTGGTAAAAGGTGTGTCCTCTGTGTACTCCACGTACGGGTCTGTGGGTCTAACCTGATAAATCCATTCTAGCATCCCAATTTCCCTAAGCCTCTGGATACCTTCTTTTACAGTATACCAAGGCAGGTCTGGTACTTCAATTTGATTTAGTATAGGCCACCACGTAATCAATGCTTCAGGAACCTAAACAAATAAACTATTAGATCCTTTCCTAACTTCTCGAGGTGAGACATTGAATGAAGAATCTGTGCTTAATGAACCCATATCAATAAACTCAGACCGATCCATCTTTATGTTCCGTGCACCATTATCCCACACCCTTAATAGCCATTCCCACACATATTCCCGTTTCTGTTTGTACACATTAGAAAAGTCAAGTCAAGCTTTTTTTTTTTTTTTGGAGTGTAGCATACCTCCTCCTGGGTCACAGTTTGTACTTCATCTTTTGGGACTCACTGGGACTTAAGTCTATTTATAGGTCTAGAACCAAAATTGGTAGTGGGGAAGAGTTTTGAGAACATTCAGCATTGTCTTGTAAAGCATCGGCCTCAGGCGATATCCCCAGGCAATGACTCAGACAAGGGCTCTTTAGAGACAGCTGGGCTATTCTCATTAGATGGGAATGCAGAGGCTAACGGTTTTACTGAGCAGGGTGGTTTAGCACACAAACATGGAGTAATCTCTTCAGAGTGAAGTGACAAGGCTGGTTCTGTTGGTGGGAGTGATTCAACAGAATTTAGGGGCTCAATGTCTTCAGCTTCCTGGTTATCTGCCTATATGTCCCCATCTCAAGTTTCAGGACCCCATTTCTTCCCAATTGATGCCCTCACTTTAACTTCAGACACCTCTGGAGGTTGGCAGTTGAGTTGGCGTTGTAACTCAGGCACTGTTACAATAAGGACTGGGTTTGGTTTTCGGAAATATCAGCTCTGTTACTACAAGAAATGAGGCTTTCTTTCAAAGCACAAGTGGAAACTTTGAGGTTGGTTATGTCACACTTGACCTTTGACTCTGAAACCCTGAGTGCATCTCTGTCTTTCACAGGTTTGTCTAGCCAAAGTAGGACCAGCTTCCTTATGCTTCTTATTCTGACAAAATTGTAGAAAGGTGTCACACATGCAATCACCCAGAGCCTCACCTTTCACCAAGTGGTGATGATATTTTGTGTATTTGAATTGCTGCCTCACACTATGGATTAGCAAGCAGTGCCCTCCTTACTAATGGAAGCAGAGTCATCAACACCTTTAAGACTAACTAGACTGAAGAACCAATTTAGAAAACTCATCCTTACAATTTTGTTTCCCTAGAGACACTCTCAGTACCAAATGTCTTAGGCTGGGTTCTCTAGAGAAGCAAAACCTGTAAAGCGTATAAATATATATAGAGAGAGAGATTTATATCAAGGAGATGGTTCACACAGTTGCAGAGGCTAGAATATCCCACATCTGTGGGTCAGGCTTCTCCTGATGCATGTAGCCACAGGAGCTGGCAAACACAAGATCAGCAGGTCAGAGAGCAGAGCTCCTGCTTACAGGCCGTGAAGATCGACAAATCCCGAAGATCAGCAGGCAAGACTGCAGGTAAGCTGGTAGCTCAAGTCCCAAGAACCAGAGATCAGATAAACAGGAGCCAGCCACTGGATCCAGAAAGAGCAAAAGCCACAAGACTTGCCAGAATATACATGCAGAATATCAACGCAGGCTACATGCCCAAGGAAACTCCCTTTCAATTGATTGGCTACTCACAGCAGATCCCATCATGGAGGTGATCACATAACATCAAATCTTATCATGCAAATGATCACACCATCATACAACTGTCAAATCACAGCCTCACAGGCAGCCTCGACCATTACAACTAGTAAAAATCATATTAAGTAAAACAGTTTTTAGTACAAATAAGGGAGCTTGATAAAGCAACCAGTCACAAAATACACATAAAGAAAAAGCTTTCCTCCTCATAAATTAACAGCAAGTTTTAAATACAATGGAAAATACCCCATTCCCAAAACACACACACACACACAAACCGCATAAAATACATAGGAATATCTATAGATGGAAATATATAGAACCTATTTTTTTTATATATATATATTTAAGGTCATTCAAAAGTGGCTGCAGCAGTATAATCTGACAGGGAACTGCCAGAAATTCAAGCTGGATTTAGAAGAGGATATGGAGCCAGGGGTATTATTGCTGATGTCAGATGGATCTGGACTGAAAGCAGAGAATACGAGAAAAATGTTTACCTGTGCTTTATGGACTATGCTAAGGCATTCAACTGTGTAGATCATAACAAATTATGGATAACGCTGCAGAGAATGGGAATTCTGGAACACTTAATTATGCTCATGAGGAATCTGTACACGGATCAAGAGGCAGTCATTCCAACAGAACAAGGGGATATTGCACAGCTTAAAGTCAGGAAAGGTGTGCGTCAGGGTTGTATCCTTTCACCATACCTATTCAGTCTGTATGCTGAGCAGATAGTCCAAGAAGCTGGACTATATGAAGAAGAACGGGGCACCAGGATTAGAGGAATACTCATTAACAACCTGTGATATGCAGATGACACAACCTTCCTTGCTGAAAGTGAAAAGGACTTGAAGCATTTACTGATAAAGATCAAAGATCACAGCCTTCAGTATGGATTACACCTCAGCATAAAGAAATCAAAAATCTTCTCAACTGGACCAATAAGCAATATCATGATAAAGGGAAGCAACATCGTGATAAACGGAGAAAAGATTGAGGTCGTCAAGGGTTTCATTTTACTTGGATCCACAATCAACACCCATGGAAGCAGCAGTCAAGAAATCAAAAGACACATTGCATTGGGCAAATCAGCTGCAAGAGATCATTTTAAAGTGTTAAAAAGCAAAGACGTCACCTTGAGGACTAAGCTGTGCCTGACCCAAGCCATGGTGCTTTCAATCGCCTCATATGTATGCGAAATGTGGGCGATGAATAAGGAAGACTGAAGAAGAATTGACGCCTTTGAACTGTGATATTTGTGAAGAATATTAAATATACCATGGACTGCCAAAAGAATGAACAAATTTATCTTGGAAAAAGTACACGAAGAGTGCTCCTTGGAAGCAAGGATGGCAAGATTGCATCTCACATACTTTGGCCATGTCGTGAGGAGAGATCAGCCCCTGGAGAAGGACATCATGCTTCGTAAAGTAGAGGGTCAGCGAAAAGAGCAAGACCCTCAACGAGATGCATTGACACAGTGGCTGCAACAATGGACTCAAGCTTAGCAACAATTGTGAGAATGGTACAGGACTGGGCAGTGTATCATTCTGTTGTGCATAGGGTCACTATGAGTCGGAGCTGACTCAACAGCACCTAATAACAACAACAACAACATATATTTAAGGAGCCCTGGTGCCACAGTGCTTAGGAGTTTGGCTGTTAACCAAAAGGTTGGCAGTTCAAATCCATCAGCTGCTTCTTCAAAACCCCACGAGGCAGTTCTACCCTGTCCTATAGGGTCTCTGTGAGTCCGAATCAACTCAACAGCAATGGATTTTTATATATTTAAAAAACAAAATTTTATTGAAGTTTATAAAATATTTGATAAACAGACATAAATTAACTGGAATGAGGAAAGTCCACATTGTAACACTGCCAATTCATTCTACAATTATTTATAAATTGAATGAAATTTCAATTCAAAATATTTTCTGACGTTTGAAAAAATTATTTCAAAGTTACTGAGATAAGATATCTAAGAAAATAATAAAAAGGAGTAGTAACAAAGGAGGAATCTTCACTGCCAGACAGTAAGATATATTTTAAAGCTACAATAATTTAAACAATGTGGGGCTGGTCTTAGAAGAGCTAGTGTGCCCATAAAAAACCTAAAAACTGACAAATATACATAACTATTCACCAGATAATAAAAGTAGTATTTCAAATAAATAGGAAGATAAGAGATTATTCAATAAAATTTTATAAACAAACAAGTACTGGGATTTTAAAAGATAATAACTTTGGTATCTTATTTACTAAAATAAAATAATTTTGGTATCTTATTTACCAAAATTAATTCCCTGTATATTGAACAATTAAAATTAAATCCTAGATGAAAACATGGTTAACATTTACATAATTCTGGAATAAGAAATGATTTTATATGCATTACACCAATGGTGGAAACCATAAGTACAAACAAATTGATGAAATTTGATTTCTAGATTGTGACGGTTAAGATTGTAGGTCAACTTGGCTGGGCCATGATTCTCAGTGTTTATATGTAATCACTCCCATAATGTGATCTGCTGTGAGTAGTCAACCAGTTGAAAGGGAATTTCCTTGGGCATATGGCTTGTATCTGAATATAAGCAGATATTCTGACTTTTTGTTTGCTCTGGATTCTGCAGCTGCCTTCTGTTCATCTGGCCTCCAGTTCTTGGGACTTGAGCTGCCAGCTTATCTGCCAGTCTTGGGATTCGTAGATCTTCACAGCCTGTGAGCAAGAGCCCTGCTCTCTGATCTCCTGATCTTGCATTCCCCAGCCCCTAAAGCTACATGAATCAGGAGACGCCTCTACCTTGGTCCACGGACTTGGGTCGTTCCAGCCTCTACAATAGCGTAAGCCATTTCCTTGATTTCTCTCTGTATATATATGTTTATATGCTTTACTGGTTTTGTTTCTCAAGAGAACCCCACCTAAGACACTGATTTTGGTAGGTGAAAAGCCATACACAAAATTAAGAAAAACAAGGGAATATATTTGCAGCATGTATGACAAAGTGTTAATATTCTTACGATATAGAAAGTATCTTAAGTATATATAATAACTGAGACTTACATAGCAGTTACTATGTGCCAGATACTGTTTTAAGTGCTTTGCATATGTTAACTTATTTAATCTCACTACCACCCTCTGAGGAGGGTATGATTCTTCATTTTACAGATGTGGAAACTAAGGCACAGAGAAGCTAAGTAACTTACCCAGGGTGACATAGCTTGTAAGAGGTAGATTGGGATTTGTGCCCAAGTAGTCTGGCTCCAGGCTAGTAAACACTCTGCCACATTGCCAGTGAGTAAGTAGTTTATGTATCATCACGAAGCAATA
Source organism: Elephas maximus indicus (assembly GCF_024166365.1). Lineage (NCBI taxonomy): Eukaryota > Metazoa > Chordata > Mammalia > Proboscidea > Elephantidae > Elephas > Elephas maximus. The sequence goes on from NC_064826.1 coordinate 83,773,234, forward strand.
AGAAAAAGATGACCAAAACAAAGGACCCAAAGAAACAAATTACAAAAAAAGTATGTATGACCATGAAATACTATAAACATATTCAGTCTCACAATCAAAGAAATATCATGTAAAACACTGAGGTACCATTTATACCTCTCAAATGGACAAAGATTAAAAAGTTAAGGGTCCATTATTGGCCACAGTCCTATAATATGGACACTTTCATACACTGCTGGTCAAAGAGCAAACTGGTAGCACTTTCATGAAGGACAATGTGACAATATTTATCAAAAGCCTTAATGTGTGCATATATCTAGGAATTTATTTTGAAGAAAAGGTAAAATGAGTGCAAAAATGTCTATAGAGTCATGTTCACTGCAATATTACATAAAAAAAATAGAAAAAAAGAAAATAATTAATCTATGTCCATAAAATACTACTGAGCTAATAAAAATAATGTTGTAAAAGATATTTTTGACATGAATGATATGGCAAGATGAACATAACATATTGCAAAATTTTAAAATGTTATAGGACAGGAAGCACAGTGTGATAGCTCTTTTTGAATATAAATTAAAATTGCCTGGAAGGAGAGATAGGTAGGTAGATAGGTGGGTAGATGGGTGGGTGGATGAATGGATGGATGGGTGATAGATGGATGGATAGATGATAGATAAATAGATGATAGATGGATGAACAGATAGATGGATAAAAAACCAAAAAACCAAACCCAGTGCCATTGAGTCAATTCCGACTCATAGCGATCCCATAGGACAGAGTAGAACTGCCCCATAGAGTTTCCAAGGAGTACCTGGCAGATTCGAACTGCCGACCCTTTGGTGAGCAGCCGTAGCACTTAACCACTATGCCACCAGGGTTTCCAGATAGATGGATAGGTAGATATAAAACCAAATCTGTTGCTGTCAAGTCAATTCCAAATCATAGCAACCCTATAGGGCAGAGTAGAACTGCTCTACAGGGTTTCCAAGTAGCGGCTGGTGGATTCAAACTGCTGATCTTCTGGTTAGCAGACAAGCTCTTAACCACTCTGCCACAAGGGCTCCAGATAGATGTAGATATACTGAAATATTAATAGTAGTGATTTTTGAGTAGTAAGGTTATGGCTATTTTTCCCCTTGGGCTTTTTGATGTTTTCCAAGTTTTCTCTATCGAGCATGTTCTGTAAATCTGGGGAACAGGAATCATTCTTCAGAAAAAGGAAAAAAAAGCAGGAAGCAACTTTTGCAGCCAAGAGGAATGCACAAACCACAGTGTCACACTGCTGGAGGAAAAGGGGACTGAGCAGGACAAGGCTGCATATAAAGAGACCAAAAGCCATTTCTCAGTAATAAATGACAAGCAGCACGCTTAATGCAGACTCCTTTAACGGGAGGCTAAGACTCCTTACCAATGCAGTTGATCAAGACTCCAGGAAGAACTTTGACAGAGCTCACAAACAGACAATGAAAGCAAGATTCCTCATTCAAGAACTTGGCCATCCTGACTAGCACAGCACAAGAACAGGTCAGCAGTAATACAAAGCAAGTTAAGAAATCTGAGTCAAAATAGAAAGAAGGCAATTCTCTTCTTGAACCATACGTGGATAAGGAATTGATTCACCAATGCCTTAGGTGGGGATGAACAGGAAGTTGGTATCAGTAAACCAGTTGCAGGCTTGTTTCCATCCCCGGTCCCCCAGTTTCTTCCCCAGAGACAATTACTTCTCACTATTTTGTTTCTTCTGGCATTTACAGTACACCTTACCTTATTTCTAAACTGTTGTCACTGTATGCCATCAAGTCAATTCCAACTCCTAGCAACCCTGCAGGACAAAGCAGAACTGACCCATAAGGTTTCCTAGTCTGTAATCTTTACAGGAGCACACTTCCAGGCCTTTTCTTCCGAGGAGCCGCTGGGTGGGTTCAAACTGCTAAACTTTTGGTTTAGCAGCTGAGTGCTTAACCATTGCACCACCAGGGCTCCAATTTCTTTTTCTTTCTTTCTTTCTTTTTTTTTTTTTAATAGAAACCAAAGAGTATTAGTGGTTACCAGGGTGGAAATTGGAGTTCTTGCTTATGGAATATTGAATTTCTCTTTGTAGTGATAGAAAAATCTCATTGGTTAATGGTAGGATTGCACAGCCGATTATTGTAATTGCTGTCAATAAGTTGTACGCCTATAAAATGTTGAATTGGTACAAGTCCTGAGATAGACATATTTACAACGATGACAAAAAGTAAGAAAGTAGCTGCTGAGGCTGCTTATGTATAACCAAAACACCTCATGGGATTTGGTTCCTTGGTTTGGAAGTTTAGGGTCATGGTTTCATGAGACATCTCAGTTAACTGGCCTGATAAAGTGCTTGGCGCTTCTATTCTACCTCCTAATTAATTGAGTAGTGCCTGGGGCCTTACAAGCTAGCAAGCACCACCAAAGGTACACAATTGGTCTCTATCTACCTGGAGGAACAGAGGAAGAAAGTCAGGAATAGGAGGAAACGGAATGAGTGGCTAATTGCCTCCATGAACAACTGCTTCCTTTACCATGAGAAGAGAAGAACTGGGTGGTGCCCTGCTATCATTACAGAATGTGTTTTTTTGCTGTTGTTTGTTTTAACCATGCCTAAGTTTTTGTTTGTTTGCTTTTTGTTTTGTCGTCGTTGAAAATATACACAGCAAAACATACACCAATTCAACAGTTGCTACATGTACAATTCAGTGACATTGACTACATTGTTCTCACTCTCCATTTCTGAGTTGTTCCTCCCCCACTAACATAAACATAAACTCACTGCCCTCTTAGTTTCTTATCTAATCTTTCGAGTTGTCACTTTGATCCCATACACAGAGTTCTTTTTTTTTTTTTTTGGAGCATTTTATTGTTGTTTAGGTAACAGGGCCCCTATGTCTAAACTAGCATTCTCCAATAGAAATATAAAAAAGCTAAATATGTAATTGTAGTGCTGATTAATTACTTTTGTACATGGTCTTTCTAGTGGTCTTGTAACTCCCACCCAGGTGATTGTGTGACTACCAAGAGAATTGGTCAATTTTGCCTTAAAAGAGAGCCAATTCCAGAGCAGAGAGGAGCCCACCACCACTAAGGAAAGTGGGTCCAGCAGGATGGACCCAGCAGCAGAGACCTGGCACCAGGAGATGGAGTGGTGGGCTTCCCGGCCCATGGAAGAGAGAAAGTTGAGTGCCTTTGGGCAGAGACTAAGGGCCAGGGAGAGGCCTGCTTGCAAGCACAGCTGGGGAGAGGCTATCCTGATGGAAGAACTGTATCCTGAGTGTTCTTGAGCCTGAATTGTAACTGTTACTTCCCTAATAAACCCCATAATTGTGAGTATGGTCTTTGAGTTCTGTGAGGCCATTGCAATGAATTATTGAACCCAGTAGAGATGCTGTGGGAAGGACAGTTGGTTTCAGAAATGGTGTCAGACTTAGTAAAGATAGTAAAGATTGCAGAGAGAGGAGGCATATTTGACCTCCACCTCATTAGAATCAGCCTTGGGCTGTTGCTCCTTCTCCCTTGTGCGGTTGAGGTCAGACACTTCCCCCATGCAGTTTTTACAGTAATTTTAAATTTTCTAGTAGCCACAATTAAAAAAAATAAAAAGAAACAGGTGAAATGAGTTCTAATATGTTTCATTTATTCCAATATATTCAAGATATTATCATTCCGACATGTAATAAATATAAAAATTATGAATAAGCCATTTTCCACTTTTTTGTAGTGAGTCTTTAAAACTCAGTATGTAGTTTGAAAAAAAAATACTAATAGCACATTTTAATTTGGATCAGCTCCATTTCCAGTGCTTAATAGCCACATGTGACTATCACATTAGTACAGATCTGGGAATATGGCTGTCTTTTGATTCATTACTGACTTCCCATTATGTGTGAATGAAATCCAGCTCTTCAAACATTGTCATCCTTTCTCTTTCTCAGAACCTCATAATATATTATACTTTTGATTAAGCAAATAATTAAGTAAGTATTGGTGGTGGTGGTGGTAGTGGTGGTGGTGGTGGTGGTGGTGCTGGCGGCATTAGGTGTCATCGAGTCAGATCCGATTCATAGAGACCGACTCTATGTACAACAGAATGAAACACTGCCAGTCCTGCACCATCCTCCCAATCCTTGCTATTTTGGACCCCACTGTTGCAGCCACTGTGTCAATCTATCTTGTTGAGGGTCTTCCTCTTTTTCGATGACCCTCTACTTTACCAAGCATGATGTCCTTTTCCAGGGACTGGTCCCTCCCGATAACGTGTCCCAAGAACTTGAGGCAAGTCTTGCCATCATCACTTCATAGGAGCATTCTGGCTGTACTTCTTTTAAGACATATTTGCTTCTTCTTCTGGCAGTCCATGGTATATTCAGTATTCTTCACCAACACCATAATTCAAAGGCATCAATTCTTCTTTGATCTTCCTTATTCATTGTCCAACTTTCTCATGCATATGAGGTGACTGAAAATATCATGGCTTGGGTCAGGCAAACCTTGGTCCACAAAGTGAAATCTTTGCTTTTTATCACTTTAAAGAGGCCTCTTGCACCAGATTTGCCCAATGCAATACACCGTTTGATTTCTTGACTGCTGCTTCTGTGGGCAATGATTGGGGATCCAAGTAAAATGAAATCTTTGACAACTTAAATCTTTTCTCCATTTATGATGATGTTGCTAATTGGTAGAAATACATTATAAGCCCATTGCCGTTGAGTCGATTCCAACTCACAGTGACCTATAGGACAGAGTAGAACTGTCTCATAGGGTTTCCAATGAGTGGCTGGTGAATTCATACTGCGACCTTTTGGTTAGCAGCTGAGCTCTTAACAATTATTCCACGAGGGCTCCAAATACATCATAAGCCTGTGCAAATATTAATCACAGCTAACTAGTGTGTTGTGGCAATACTTCCATTCTTGTTTTTCATTTTTCCTGAATTTAATAATTGCCTTTTTTGTTTAGTTTGAGTATCATTATACCTATTATACTAACTTTTTCACACCATCTGATATCAGCCTTTCAGTACAATGTTCCACGAGTCAACCCCATCAGGTAATCTATTAGTTCCCAGCTGTCTCCCATCTTCCACTTTCTGGCTTTATACTCTCATTTTGGTCAAACTCATCCTCCAGCAGTTTTATCTAGTTAAAAAGACAGTGCTATGGCAGAAGACTTGATGATGACAGCTCCCAACCCACCTCCTGAGTCACACTGATCCAATCTGTACTGCTTGCCTTCTGCATCTCATGCATAGCTGTCATCCTGGGATCTCCCTTCACCACTGCCCAGGAGACTCCCTTCCCTTCTACCCAGTGATGGGTCTCTTGGTTTCTATATTCCATGCCTTCCTCTTTCTTGTCTTATCCATTTGTCTATATTATATATGTATCCTCCATGAGCTTTATGAAAGGGGAGACCTTTTTCTTTCTTTAGAGATTTTCATGTCTGAAAGTATCTTATTTTCACCTTCTCACTTGAGTCATAGTTTGACTCGGTATGAAAATTTAGGAAACTAACATATATCCTTTGTATTTTTAAAGCATTGTCCATTGTTTTCTACTTTCCAGTGTTGCTGTTGTGAGGTTCAAAGCCCTTTTGATTACTGAAACTTTGTACGTGGCCTCTTTTTTCTCCCTGGAAACTTGTAGAATCTTCCTTATTCCCAGTGTAATGGAATTTCACAATTATGCTCTGGATATTTTTCATCCATTGTGCTGGGCAATCACTGGGTCCTTTTAATCTCAAAATCTATGTTCTTTAATTCTGGAAAATGTTCTCACCTCCATGTTCTCTGTTCTCCTTTCTTTCTGGGATTTTTATGGTTGGGTTGTTGAACATCCTGACACATTCTCTAATTTCCTTCTCTTTGCTCTTCATTTTCAACTATCTCCTTTTTGCTCTACTTTCTGGGAATTTTCTCAACTTTATTTGCAACCATTCTTTTGAGTTTTTCATTTCTGTTTCCAATCTACAAGAATTATTTTTGTTTCCAAACATCCCTTTTCTATAACATCCTGTACTTATTTCATGGGAGAAAAATTTTCCCTGAGGATATTAAAATTCTTGCATTACTACATTTTTTCTCCTTAATTTTTTTTTGATAGCATGTGTTTTCAATATTGGAATATATGCTTACTAATTGAGTGTGTTTGTATTTTTGGTTGGTACTATGGTTTTTGAGAAATATGATCTCGTAATACAAGCCACCGATGAGGCAAGTGGCACCGTGGCACCACCGATTTGTGGTATGACAATATACCAATGTACTTGGCTGTTGTTGTTGTTAGGTGCCATCAAGTCAGTTCCAACTCATGGCGACCCTACACACCACAGAACGAAACACTGCCCGGTCCTGCACCATCCTTACAATCATTGTCGTGCTTGAGCTCATATGAGAGCTATATAAATAATTTATTGTGGGCACCTTTTCATTAGGTTACATGGGGCACCTCTGGTTTTCCAACTACGAGACAGAACAAACAAAAACAAACCCATAAGGAATCCCTAACTATAACACAGAAAAGCCATAATTATTCTTAAAAGCCTTATCTCACGGAAATAAAGTGGAAAAAGGCAAAAGTTCATAAAACTAACACATCCAGGAAGCATCACCTAACAGAATGCTCAACCTACACAACATTGAGGCTCCAACTCCAGTTGGCTGAGCCTCGTACATTTTAAAAGGGACCCACCTTGACGTTAAATACATTAGACCTGGAATAACACCTTACGTCTGAGGTCCAGAGGCATAAAAAGGGGCTGGTACACTGTTAACCCAATAGTAACTAAAGAGTTAATGTCAGGTTTTCTTCTACCTGCAGAATTTTTTCCTCCAAGTTGCTTTTCTGTTTGTCTTGGATTCTCCCATGTTGGAGGATGTCCTGACATAACTGGTCATCCTTGGTTGTCTGCTCATGTTCAAAAGAGACCAAGTGGGGAAAATCTTCAGTCTGCATGTGTTCATTTATCCCCCTGTTTTCAGGACAGACTCCATGCCTGCAACTGTACCTTGCATTTCCCAATCCAGGCACCCTGCTCCCCAAGCCCCCTACTCCCCACTTGGCTCCTTGGGCTCAGCAGTCAAGCCTTCACCTTCTGGACAGGGTGTGGAAGAGTAACGCTAGGGAATCTGACTTATGCAAGGGTGAAGACATAGAAATACTGACTCTGTGTCACCCAGATCACTATATAGTGAAGCTCAGTCAGTAAGCCCCATTTTCTAACTTGAAGCTTCCAACCAACACTTTAATCGCATTCTTTTGAACATAAGCAGACAACCAAGGATGACCAGTACACCTTGCCTCCTGAAGTACCTCTGACCAGACTGGCCTGCTCCACTAATTGTGTTTTTGTCCTGCTTCTCCCATCAGCTCAGACACACACCCATAGTCAGGCCTTCCCAGCTTAGCTCAGTGAAACAATGAACATACATCACATAGCCAAGGTTGCTGCAAACCTAGTCTCATGGAGCCTTCATTCTTTCAACAAATATTTATTCGTGGCAGAAGAACAAAACAATGAAGGTAGAAGCTCTGCATCCAGATTGATTTGGTTCAAATCCTGGCTCCACTACCAACTAGCAAATTACTTAACCTCTCTGTGCATCAGCTTCCTCATTTATAAAAAAGGAATGATAATGATATCTGCCTTCTAGGCTGTTAGGAGGACTAAGTGAATTGATGCTTGTAAACTGCTTATTGAGCATTTACTGTATACCAGAGATGGTTCTAGGTCCTGCAAACGAAGATGTCATCAAAATAGAGATTCCTGCTCCCATGGAGCTTAGGGTAGAGTGGGAAAGTCAGAATTTGGTTTTAAAAAAAGACACGAAACACAAATAATTATACATTGTGATAGGGTCCACAAAGGCAGAGTAAATGTGTGGTGAAAGTTACAACAGAGGACCTAGTCGTCAACAAATTCTCATAGCTCAGTCAGGAATTCAGTGGTTACACAACAAAGGCACACGCACACACAAAAGCTTCTTCTTTCCCAACACTAGAAGAATGCTATAGATTGTTCTACTTAAGATTGCATTTTAAAAGAAATGTCCTTTTTCTTTTTTTAAAGGTATGCCAGTCTTCATAGACAGATGCCAATGTACATATGCTTTGGAGAAAAAGAAAGCTGTGTAGGTTATTTCTTTCCTGAACTAAAGCATGTATCCCTGTTTGCTTTCTACAGTAATAGAATAATGGCTAGCATTTACTAAGCACTAAGTGTTAAGGCATTGTAGGCCTTATCTTGAATAGTCCCTAGTTTCACAATGCCAACTTTCTGGTTCCTGGGGACACTCACAGATGCCTCAGAGTCTTCCTGCTCATCTCCACCTCAGGCCAATAGTTTGTTTGGCCTGTTCAACATACGTTCATGAAGTACACTACACTGCTAAACTCAACCATTTTCCAATCTGAGGTCCCATCTAGGTATATGCTGAACTAGAGTTTAAAATAATTTGTAATAATGTAGTATGAAATCCATGAGATTATAGCTCAAAAGGTTTCAGTACCCAAATGCTATGATTTCCACAGCTAACAGATTCAATGGACTATGAATAGTTGTTGATTTCCATCTTCTTTTCCTAAGTAATCTAGGCTGAAGCCTAAATGCTAACCAGCTTGACTCTGTCTCTGATTTTCACGGTCAAAGGGATTTCCCCAGGAGTTCAGTAAAAGAGAGAGAGGAAGGGAGATTTACTAAGTACTTCCCTTCCTTTCAGTCATGAGGCCCCTGCTATTTCCTATCTGAGATGCTCAGATTAGAAAGTATTGATGAAGATGGCGGTGACAGAATGTAAAATTACGTTACGATAAAGGGAATATATATGACACATGTATTTACATGTGCCCGGCTAAATGTAAATGTACAAAAGATGGGCCAGATGAGATAGATCAAGAAGATTTAAATAAGAGTTGAACACAAACATTCATTCATTCATTAAACAATTTTTTATTAAGGACTTTCTGTGTGCCTGGCACAGCTGGATACTGAAGGAACAATATGAGCAAAACCAGTCATGATATCTGCTCTCATAGAGCATCCGATATAGTGAGAAAGACAGAAATTAATTCAATAATTATATAAATGGGTGTATTAATTACAAACTGTGATAAACATACTTACAAAAAGAAAATCGTTCTAGAAGTGTCTATTACAGAAACCTGACAAATTTGGAGAAGTTAGGGAAGATTTTATGAAGAATGCTAACCTTGTGCTGAGACATGAAGGATGAATAGGAGATGACCAGGCAAAAGACAGAAAATATTCCCAGGCAAAAGATCAGCATGTGCAAAAGTCCTGTGGTAGGAAGGAGCTGGTACATTCAGGGAAATGGCAGAAAGGACACAGAGAGGAGAAGAATGGCGCAAGACTGAAGAGCCAGAGCTTGCAGGACCCTGGAGGCCATGTCAGGTTGGATCTCCAATCCAACAGCAATAGGAAGCCACCGACGGTTTTTAAACCAGAGGTGGAGAGGGGGCAGATTTACATTGTGAATAGTTCACTCTGAGACCCAACAGAAAGTTTTCAGTTGTCTGGTTGATAGATGATGGAAGATTGGAATAAGGTGGTGGCAGTGAAGACAGAGAAAAGTAGATAAATTTGATGTAATTTACCAGATAAAATTACAGGACTTCCAGAAAATTACACATGGGATGAGGAAGAGGAAGGCATCTGCAATGACTCCTATGTTTTTATCTGGAGCTTGAGGAAAAAGGGAGTGGCACTGGCAAATGCTGGAAGGAAGGAGGAGCAGTTGAGCTGACATACTGTGAAGCTGAAAGGTGGGTCATCTAGGATCTGTCTTTCTGAAGAGTAACACTTGAGCTGCTTTATAAAAAAAAGCTTTATAGTAAGAGACAATACCAGAGGACACTCCCTCCCCACCTCACCCTCAGCTGACCACTGCTTTTGTGGACAGAACGTTGGACCAGGACTCAGGAAACTAGATTAATTTTGAACTTTGCCACTGATTAGTTGTATGGGCTTAAGCAAGTCACTTCATCTCTCCAGATTTAAATATCCTGAAATCTTCTTCACATCTTTCTCCCATATCAGAATCTCCTGAAGTGTTTGTTAAAATACACACTGATGGACATTTGTCTCCACTGGACAATGAAAAAGCACAGACTTAAAAGAGATGCCTAAGGTCATATAGGTGGTAATAGAATGAGGGCTCAAATCCAGGTCTCACTCCTCCTAGAACTGCAGGAGATGAGACAGAAAGGTGAGAATGAAGAAGGTCCCAAATAGTGCTCCACAGTATCACCAGTGCTATGTAACAGGTCCAGATTTGAGGTACAGCTATAGCTTTCCCTCCATTGCCTGTTTTGACAATACTACAGTCATTGCTGTTGTTAGGTGCCGTGGACTTCGTTCTAATTTTAACCCTATGTACAAAAGAACAAGGCACTGCTCGGTCCTGTGCCATCTTCAAAATTGTTGTTACGCTTGAGCAGATTGTTGATACTGCAGTTGAGTTTCACTATTTCATCATTTCCTCTATTGACCCAGAGCAGGCAGCACTGCACTCTCCACCAGAGACACAAACGAGACTCTGACATTTTACAAAATGACCCTAAAAGAAACCTAAAATTTCCTTTTGAAACCCATTGGAAGAACCAAATCTACCTCAACTCTACCTGAAGCAATTTTTAACCCAGATAGTAACATTTTTAAAAGAATTTTAGGATGCTGACTCTATAGAAACCACAGAAAACATGACATTGTAACTGAACTTTTGAAAAATGAGGTTTGACATATCGACGTGTCATATGACTGAGATGCTGTAAAAAGAAAGCCATGTGAAATTAAAGAGAGTTCTTCAAATCATCAAACTCTCAAGAAGAAATTATTTCATTGGGATCAATTTTTTAAACATTATCTGCATAAATCATCTCTCAAAGTATACCTGGGTTTCCGGGCACTTAGAGCTTTTGAAGGTCTTCATTGTTTCCTGATAGTTCCAAATGGGTTTGTTGTGTTTTCCAACTAGTCTGGGATCAAGTCTCATGCTTCCCGTTACATTCCCTCCAGTGTCCGGTGTATGTTAAGCATCTAACAGTACCTGGTGCATTATAATAATGCTGACAGCAATAGTACTTAACTGAACACTAAGTACTTTATTTGCATTACATCTAATTTGATTTTTACGTCAACCCATATAAATGGGGAAACAGAGTTCACACAGCTAGTAAATGGCAGAGGAGGAATTCCAATGCAGGTCTATGGGAATCCGAACACCCAAGAACTTATTCTGGTACTCACCAAATGATCCATTTCCTTCCTTCTTATTTCTTCCTCTCTATCTTCCAAATGTATCATGGTGCTCTCTTAATCTCTGCATAGTTATAAAAACCATTATCCTAAGGGAAAACTGTCACTCGCATGCCAGTAGATAGGACTATAAAGTAGTAGAATCTTCTTAGAAAATTTGCTAAATGCACAGGTCATTTAGTCCAGCAATGCCATTGCAAGAGATAAATCCAAAGGATATGCAAAAAAAACTACATACAGTAACGTTCACCACAGCATTGTTTGTACAGAAAATGACGGGAACAAAATGCCCATCAGTAGGACTCTGACTAAATAAATTGCTTTATTTTTTATGGAATATTACGTAGTTTTTAAAAATGAATAAAGTAGATATATGAGTGTGGTAAGATTTTTAAGAAATATTAAGTTGCAATAGAAGGAACAGAGCATAATATGAAGTATGACCTCACTTTTGCTTAGTTAACTACATAAGAGATATACACACATAAGGTGTCATTTTCAAAGTACTTCCCAATTTATGCTCCTTTATCAGCAAGCTTGTTTTCTCTCTGATCTCTGCACCTAATTTAGACTAAGAAATAGCACTGAAGTTGGAATGGAAGAAGATATGTCAGAGGAGAAACCTGCCTCCCAAGCCAAAATCCCAGAAGGTTAGTGTTAGGTTGAAGGGAAAATGAAAAGGAGGGAGCATCTTGCTTATTTTCCATTTGAGACACTGGAAGACACTATCTCACACAGTACCCCACATATTGCATCAGGGGAAAAAAATCCACCAGGAGGTGTGATAAAGCAGAAGAAGGGCTTGAGTTTAGTAACCTAGGGACCCCCCTGCCCCATGCACCATGTGATATGAGAATGTACCCAAGTTCCTGTGTGCCTTGGAAGGTGCATAGAAAGTGGCTAGTAGTGCTGGCTGACCAGCTTACAAAGGAGGTTCCCGTGGAAGGCGTCTGGGGATTTGGGAGTGAGGAACCATGGGAAAGGGGGAGTAAGTAATCATGTTACTGAGAGCTTCCAGGCTGACCCCAGGGGAATCACAGATAGGTCAAGTCAGCAGAGAGGCCCAAGCTGAAGGAGCACAGCCTCAGGGTCCACTAGCTGCAGGCTTCAGGAGCAGACACCAACAGGCTGACTAAGGAGACAAAGCAACCAATGACACATGCTCAAGCCACAAATTCCCAGTAAATACATGGATACGCTCAACTGCCATCTTGGGGAGGAAAAAGGAACAAAATAGAGTGCTGAAGCATGGAGCATTTCCTAGAAAGGTGCTGTGTCAAAACAAAAGGAGACTGTTTAAAGCAGAAGAGACTGAGTTTCCATTAACTGACAGGTTTAGGCTTCCTTGCTGCCTTGTGGAAAAGGACTTTGTATGAAAAAAGATGTACAGCATCAGTTGTGCAAACCAGTTCAGGGAGACTAAGATCACCCACATCTAATGCCAAATTGTGTAGTAGATAATAAATTCCATTCCTTATGCCAGCTGCATCCTATGAAAATCTCAACTTCCTTTCCCTGTTCACTTCAGACCCCAGTTGCCTGCCTACACAGTCCTTCTCTTTCTCATCCCTAACTACCCAGGGCTAAGTCAGTGAGTACCATTTGAAAGCCCAGGAGTCCACATGACACCCTCCACTTCAGACGAGCTGGCCCCCACTACTCCGTTGGGTCCTATAACTCACTGGAATAACTCACAGAGTTCACAGGAAACTCTACACCTGCAATAATAGCTTTAATATAACAACAACAACAAAAAGAATGCAAATGAAGAGATGCATAGAGCAAGGTATATGAGAGCTCCTCCCAGCAGGGAACTTCCCAAGAAGCAGCTTACCTCTAACTCCCCACCCCCTCTCCAAGAACAGATGTTCACTCTTACCAACCAGGAAGCTTCTCTGAACCTTAGGGCTCCAGGCTCTTATTGGCCTCACCACTATAGCCATGATAGAGTACTTCATGCCTTGTGAGGCTTAGTCAGCATCCGGCCCCCAGGTGGTCCCTCTTGTCCTAGAGTCAGCTCCTATTCATCAGCCTCAATTGTAGTCCAGGAATCAACAACAAAAGCCAAAAGGCTTTCTGCAAGGTGACTCCACACTCACATGTGCTTTGTTCATCCAAGTATAGGGAGTAAGTTAATCTGTGACCCACTACATAAAGATATTAAATGTTGAACAAACTTTCCTGAACTCTTAGGAGAGGTTACCTCTGGGGAGTGAGACTAGGAGTCAGTAGGTATGCAGGGAGGGAAACTATTACTTTTGTAATAGATATTTTAAAAAATATTTTAAACAGCCATCGCCGGAAGTACTGGCAATACAAAATTAAATAGTCTCATTTCCCATTTATATTCTATTTCTGCACAGAAAATTAAAATGGTACTTTCATGGAAACCAATGATTTCTTCTATTTTATTGATGATTGATGAACTCTCCTATCCCTTATCCAAACAAAAAGGGATTCGAACTCTTAAGAATCCATCACATTTAAATCCCACTGAAACAGCAGTCTCGGATTAACTTTTCTACCATACATATCAGAAACAATTCCCTAAGTGAAGGACTTAAAGTCATCAAAGGTTCATCTGTTTATTCATTCAATCATTAAATACTTATTGAGAGATTATTAGGTACTGGGCACTTTTATAGGAACTGGAATATAGCAGTAAATAAAACAAAGTCCCTGCCTCAAAAATTTTTCTATAATTGTAGGAGAGATGGACAATGAACATGTATGCAAATAGATAAATATAATTTCACATAAGAGTAAATGCTATGATAAAAATATATCAGGGTAAGGGAAAACAGAGTGATCAGGAAGCAACACAGAAGGAATGTGAGCTCAAGAGTCCTGTAGAAGATTAACAGTGCAAATTATGGGAGGATGGGGCAGGGCGATTACCTGAAGTTCTATTGGAATTTTGAGCTCAGTGGAGCATGAAGTTAGCACTTTGTGGTCTACCCAAAGTCACAATGAGGTGGGTATTCTTATGGCCAGCATTATTTTATAGATAAGGAAAGGGAGGTTCAAGATATTCAGTGATCCAGGCAAGCGGCCACAGCTGGGATGTGACCGAGCTGGGGCTCAGACTCAATTTCAAGCCTCATGTTCTACAGCACTCTGTAGGCACATGTGTATGAAAATAAGGGTTTTATTTAAATTCAAATACATTAAGCTAGGACAGAGGGATTTGGTGGTAATGTCTTGAAAGCCTTTTGGTTTGGCCAAGGACTGTTTGCTTTGTTTTTACTTTGTTATGTTTTGTTTTAAAGTCCATACCTGGAAGATCTCAGGTCATAAAGTCCTGTTTAATTCCTCAACACTCATTCCCAGAACCCATAGAGATGACACCTCGTAGATGCACCCCTAGGCAACCCCAACTTGGTGTACTAAAGAGGCTGTTAGAATTATGTCTCTAAGAAAAAATTCAACTCCCATGGGTGAGATGTTTATTGTCCCAAATCTTAAGTTCTAGAACCTTTCCTAAAAGCATGGGTTTTGGAATCTCAGACTTGGATTTGAATCTAGCTTTGCTACCTTCTGGCTGTGTGATCAGAGGTGAGTTGATTGACCTCTCTGAACTTTAGCATTCCCATCTATAAGATGGAGATTATGGGTTTGTTCATCAAAATGTTTCTTGCACATTTATTATATGCTGGAGATACGAAGATGAGTAAGACATAGTCCTCTACCCTCAAGAAGAACCCACTCCAGTGGGAGAGACACACATAAGCCAGCCTTCTAGTACCACACAATAACTACAATAGACATATAGAGAGTAGTGGCATCTCACCTGCAGTAGAGGCTTCTAGTGCATACCTATGTCCAGGTCTCCTTTCCTATTGGCCTTATGAGAGAATTATACCTTCTGCCCCCTTGCAGTTAGTCAGAGCCAAGTAACACTGCTGGTCAATGTGTGGGAGTTAGTCAGTTCTGAGCCAATACATTTCATGGCCAGCACAATACTCTCCACTACTCTCTCCTCCTGCCACATAAACCAAGGAAGCTGTGTACTCCAGATAGTACAATTATAGGATGGTAGAGCCTCTGCCAGCCAGGGTCATTGAGATAAGCTGCCCTGGAGAATGACCCACACTTACAGCAGACATTGCTTGACCAAGCACTAAACTTGTATCATGTAAAACCAGTGAGATTTGAAGCTTGTAAGTCACTGCAGGAGCTCTGGTGGTACAGTAGTTAAGAGCTTGGCTGCTATCCAAGAAGTCAGCAGCTCAAATCCACTAGCCACTCCTTGGAAAGCCTACAGGGCAGTTACACTCTGTCCTACAGGGTTGCCATGAGTTGGAATCAATTGATGGCAATGGGCTGGGTGAAGTCACTGCAGCATGACCTATCCTGACTAATTTATAAACCACTCTGCAAAAGTTGTTTTGAAAGAACCAAAAATTGACTGATTGCTAATAGATGAGCGAGAGAATACCCAGGAGAACAGGTGAGGAAGGACAATCAGAACAGAGGGAAAGGCAAGAGCAAAGACCTAGAGGCTAGAAATGGTCCGGTATATATGGAGGGTAACTGCAAATAGTTTAGAAGTGCTGGAATGCAAAGACCTAGGCAGAGGGACAAGAGAGAGACTGAAGAGGTAAATGAGACCAAACCATGGAGGGCCTTGTGGACCACATTAGTAGCATAGTTTTTATCCTGGAGGAGATGGGAACCATGCAGCATTTTTAAACAAAGGAGTGACATGCTCATCCGTGGCCAGGCAGAGGAGCGACTGAGGCAAGATAGAGGCAGGAGAACAAAATGAAATTAAACATCTTATTATTATTTTTTTTTATGGAAAGTACCTAGCACAGTACCTGGCACACAGAAGTACATTACTTCCCTCTTCCCATCCCCTGCTGATAAATTCATGTAGTTTTAGAACTAGCCAATACCCCGGAGCTTGGCAATCTTACTTTTAAGACTCTAGAAATAAATGCTTTATTATTAAGAACATATATACAAGGATATCTCCTGCCACTTTGCCTACAGAATAAGAAAACTGAAAACAACATGAATGTCCATCAAGATGGAGTTGGTTGAATAAACTGTGGAACATACTATATCACCTACAATTAAGAAGAATGAAAGCTATGCTAACTGACCTGGAGAGGGTATCTGAAACAAGTTTCAGGATAATGTGTATTGTATGATTTCATTATTGAAAAAAATAAACCAAACTCCCAACCCTATATACATAGTTGGGATACCTGTCTGTACCCATTTGTGTGAGCTGTGGCAGGGTATTGAGGGCCACAATACCGTGTCATCTCAAGCGACTGACAGCCTTGCCACAGTCACAAGTACATGCTACTTTTTTAATTGATTTTTAATTAACACAGAAATTAAAAGAAAAACACTATCCTGGAGAACTGTAGTTAGCAATGCTCTTCCTATCCTGATTGTTACTAATTGCAAAGGCATAAAAACAATCTTTCAGCCAGAGGTTGAAGTTTCCTCTTTCCTCTGGAATGCAACTGTTTTCAGATCCAATGTCCTACTTGTGTTCTCTGTGATTACTAATTCCAATGGATTGGACCAGACTCTCAGGAGAGTTAAATGGTCCAGACCTTCAGCGCTAATTACTCTCTATGAGGAAGCCCCTTCAGGTTTAGGAAATGAATGAGTCTTCCCATCAGGATAAGCAAATAACCTCAACCTATTCTTCCCAAAATATTCATTAGCCTTAACAAAAGGACATGCAAATCAAGCTGAATCACTGAAAGTACCTTAAGGGCGGGGACCATGGCCTATAGTTGATGCTCAATAAATGCTTGTGAATTAAATCTAATTTAATTAATGCAAAGCACTAACCTCAGATATGAAATACCAGATCTCAGTCCCGATGTGGTCATCTGCCAGTCTTTTTATACCAGGCACTATGAAAAATAACAGCCCCTGTCTTTCCAGGCTCACAATGTTAGGAGATATAAACCCACTGAACCCACTGCCATGGAGCTAATTTCAACTCATAGTAGCACACAGTAGAACTGCCCCATAGGGTTTCCAAAGAGTGACTGGTGAATTCAAATTGCTGACCTTTTGGTTAGTTGCCATATCTCTTAACCACTGCACCACCAAGGCTCCACTTTAGAAGATACAGGTGTGCTGAATTTCAGGTGCTGTGGGACGCTTAAGTGGAAATTTCCAGTGAGCTGTCTAAAGCACAGGGGAGAGATCTGAGCTAGAGACATAAATTTGGGAGCTGGCTGTATAAAAGAGAAAGGGCAAGTAAAGTCTTGCAAGAATGAGTTGGGCCCCAGAAGGCACAGAGAGTGGTACCCAGAACAGTTTAGTGTAATCATTAGACATGCATTTTAGAGTGGGTTAAAGCGCCCAGAGTCCCTGGGTTCAAATCTTGGCCGTATCCTTTTCTAACTGGGCCCTCTTGGGCACGTCACTTAACTTTTCTAATTCTCCATTTCCTCATCTGAAGATTCCAGTTGGTAACTGTCACTCCTGTAGAAGATAGAGGTGAAAAGTTTCAAGCATGTGGCCTAGAGCAAGCCCTTCATGATGTTACCTATTATGGCCTCTGCTAGAATAGCCTGAGGAGCATCTGAGACTAGGAAGATGTGAGGTGCTGGCAAGGAGGAGCAGGACAGAGAGAAAAGTAGCCCAGTCCAAGAAGGAAGGAGTGGTCAGGAGCGTCAGGTATGCCAGAGATAAAGTAAGATTAGGACTAAAATTTTTCCATAGGATTTCATAACAAGAAAGTCATTAGAACCGGATCAAAGCTGTTTCAGGGCAGAAAGCAGACAGTTTCCAAAGCCCAACAGGCAACGTTACAGGTATCTGAGAGACCCAGGCTTCAAGTGATATCTTAAGGGAGGTAAAAGTAAACTTTTATCTAATTAGCTTCTTTCTAAGTGCCAAAGTAATACATGATTAATGCAGAAAACAAAGAAAAGTACAAACAGGAAAAAAGTAGCACTTAATCCATCACTCAGAGATACTTGCATTTTTCTACATCAGGTTTACATTGGATAAGCTACAAGAATAATTTATGTTGTCACATGACATAGTCTACTTGCATATTACTTCAAAACCTATTATTTAAAGATATTAGAAGAAAATTTTGGAAAATATTTTTATGGTATCAGAGTAGACTAAGCCTTTTTAAGTATGCTACATTTTCTAAAAACCATAAAAGAAAGAATATAAAGTCTGCTTCTTATAAATCAAAAATTTCTGCATGGCAAAAATACCCTATTAACTAAGCACAAAAATGAATGAGAAACAAAATACCTGTGAAGGACAAAAGTTTATTTTCTGGAGAGTATCAACAGCTTCTTCAAATCAATATGAAAAAGATTACTAACCAACAGAAAAATTGACAAATGATATGAACATAGAATTCACAGAAAAGGAAATAAAAATGGCTCTCAAATATCAGACCAGATGTTCTGTCTTACTTATAACAACCCAAACCTGTTGCCATCAAGTCGATTCCAACTTATAGCAACCCAATACCAAAAACCAAACCCACTGCCGTCGAGTGGATTCCAACTCATAGCAACCCTATAGGACAGAGTAGAACTGCCCTGTAGAGTTTCCAAGGAGCGCCTGGCGGATTCAAACTGCCAACCTCCTGGTTAACAGCTGTAGCACTTCACCACTATGCCACCAGGGTTTCCAGCAACCCAATAAGAGAGGTGCAAATTAAAGCTTCACCCAGATCAGTTTTTCACTTATCAGACTAGCAAAGGTCAAGAAGACTGATCACATCATGTGCTGAGGAGAGTACGAGGAACAGGTGTGCCACACCGTGCTGGAGCAGGGTGTAAATTCGTACGACCTCTCTATATGTCTCTATCAAAATTACCTGTATCTTTTTAGTCAGTAACTACATTTCTAGGAAACTATCACACTGATAAATTCACATGTGTGAAATCACACACAGACAAGATTATTCACTATAGCTTTATCTGTAATAACAAAAGACTGGAAACAACCTAAAATTTTCACCATAGGGAAATGGTTAAATAAATGGGATACAAGTGCAAAAAAGGAGGCAGCCCAGTATTTCCCAATCAAAAATGTTTGCTAAAACACATGCAATAACAGAAGCAAGTCACAGACGGTATAATCAGTGTGCCACCATTTACGTAGAACAATAAAAATAAATCATGGGTGTCTTAGGCTGGGTTCTCTACAGAAGTAAAACCAGTAAAGCACATAAATATATATAGATAGAGAGAGATTTATATCAAAGAAACAGCTCACACATTTGTAGAGGCTAGAACGTCCCAAGTCTGTGGATTAGGATAGAAGTTTCTCCTGATTCACGTAGTCACAGGGGCTGGCAAACCCAAGATAGGCAGGTTGGAAAGCAGGGTTACTGTTCATAGGCTGTGAAGGTTGATGAATCCCAAGATCGGCAGGCAAGACCGCAAGGCTTCTCCTGATTCACGCAGCTGCAGGGACTGGCGAACCCAAGATCGGCAGGTCAGAGAGCAGGACTCTTGCTCACAGGCTGTGAAGATCGACAAATCCCAAGATTGGCAGATAAGCTACTAGCTCAAGTCCCAAGAACCGGAAGTCAGACAAACAAGAGGCAGCTGCAGGATCCAGAACCAGCCAAAAGCCTTGGCAAGGTGAACAGGAAGGAAGTAGGTGGCAGAGGGCAGAGAGATGAAGGCTGAAGGGGCAGTGAGCTGCCACAGGCCCCATCTCCACTGGTACCACTCAGCAGATTCCATCATGGGGGTGATCACATATCAAATTTCAACAGGGAAGTGATCACAAAATTATACAACTGCCAAAACACTGAGAATCATGGCCCAGCCAAGTTGACACACAATCTTAACCATCACAGTGGAAAGACAAATACGCTTATAGGTGAATGGAGTATTTCTTGAAGGAATCACAAGAAACTAGTAACAGTAGTTGCCTCTAAAGGGATGAACTGGTTGGCTCGGAAGTAGTGGAAGTGACTGACTTTTCACTGAGTCCCCTTTGGTAGCTTTTGAATTTTGTGCTACGTGTATCTGTAACCTCTGCCAAAAAAAAAATATATATATATATATATATATATTACTTGTAACATTTAAAAGCAAAATGCAATCTATGAGCCACTTTATTTCCTTGGGTGGGGGGTTGTTTCTTTTCTTTTTTTTTAACTGTCTTTCCTCTTCTTGCTTTGTCTACTATGATTCTTTTCTCTTTTTCCTTTCTCTTCCCTTCTCTTTGGTCTTAGACAATAATAATAACAAACATCTCTTTCTAATATAATAGCAAAAACAATTAGGGTCTACTGACAATCTAGTATATACCAATAACTGTGCTGTATGGCTATGATTCCATTTAATTATTGTCACCACCCTCCAGAGGTGAGTTTGATTTGCAGCAGTTTACAAATAAGGAGACTCAGGCACAGGGAATCAAGGCCTTGGCCAAGGCCACACAGGCATTAAATATTAGAGCTGGGATTTAAACCAAGTCTTTCTGTCTCTGAAATTCCTGCTTTTTCTTATAAATGACACTGCCTGAGACACACAAGAAATACATATTTTTTAAAATGTGTTGAATAAAGTATTACAGCCTATGTTTCTAATTTGCAAATTAGGTGAGTTTAATATTTTGTGACTTTTACAAAGTGCACATACAAAGAAAATTTGATGAATTAGGTTGTTTTTTACTTCCAAACCTTTGATGGTTACTTTCAACCCATCAGCATAAAGGAGACCCCACCTTTCGTTCATTCATTAATCCTAAACACCTGCCAAGTATAAGCCTCTGTGCAATACGTTGGGATTAGAAAAATGGAGCACTCATGAAACTCTCAGTCAAAAATGGAGAGAGATAGTAACAATAACAATAACAATAATAGCCAATATTTGTTGAGCCCCTACTACATGCCAGGCAGGGTGATATGTATGTTATATAGGTACCTACAACTGTATGATGTGAGGTATTTACACCTCCATTTTACGAATGAAAACAATGAAGCCCAGATGTTAAATAACTTCCCAGTGTCCCACAGCTTGTAAATTACAGAGCAGGAATTTGAACCCAGGCAGTTAGGCTCCGGAGCCTGTGCCATCTCAGCACTTTCTGGAAGCAGACTGGTACAGTACGTGACACTGCAGGAAAGCCCAGAGGAAAGGCTGCTCACGATTCCTGGAAATGGATCAGAGAAGGCTTCCTGAAGGATTGAGGCATGATCTGAATCTCGATGGAAGTTTAGATCATACCAACGTCAGGGCATCCGCAAGATGTCATTCTACCATGCACCAAAACTGTTCTGAAAAGACTGACATCCTTTGGAAAGAAAAAAATAATTGTAGCACAGTGTCATGTGACCTGCCTGGGAGCCATGCCATGTAATGGAACCAAGTTTCTATCAGGGAGTTTTATATTTTACTCAATATTCTGACGTTTGGCTATGATACAGTCAAGTATCAAGCAGGTTTCTGTCATCAGTGGCTACCAGTAGAAGAGGGCAAAGGTTGGATTTAAGGGAACTGTTTGTGTTCCTAATGCAATGCCCTAGAAACACTCAACAGAACTGTAGCGGAGATGAATCAGGAGGACGCAGCACAATAAGACTCAATGCCAAAAATAACATTGGAAGTGATTCCTTGCGATACTGATACAGTCAAGAGCTAAACTTATGATGCAAAAACAAGTAATCCTTCAGGGACTCTGAAAATCCTTCAGGGCTCTCATCCTAGCCTCTGAGAATTTGGGGCAAAAAGCAGCCTTTTGATTCATCCACTCCTGTTGGGACCGGGACAGTGACAAAGCAGAACCTCCACTCCCGGGCTGCCACCTTCCTGCAGCTAATTCCCTCCCTGTGACCCATCTCTAGTCCCTAACTTGTCCTATGGCTTAGATGAGCTGGACTCAGCCTCTGCCCTAATCTACCAAGGCAAGATCCAGTACCAGGCTGGGGAAAATCCAAGAATTATCTATTTCTTTACAAGAAGTTTTAGCCTGTGCTTAACCTCACTCTCCCTAACTCAGCTGGTAGCTTATGCCTATCTGTTAACAACCAGTAGCATCCTTCATTG
Source organism: Elephas maximus indicus (assembly GCF_024166365.1). Classification (NCBI taxonomy): domain Eukaryota; kingdom Metazoa; phylum Chordata; class Mammalia; order Proboscidea; family Elephantidae; genus Elephas; species Elephas maximus. The sequence continues at coordinate 83,795,520 of NC_064826.1, forward strand.
AGAGGGTAGAGAATGAGTACACATTAACCAGAACAATCTCTTTCCTTAAAAAGCTTTATGAAAAGCAGGGGCAATGCTGTCAGGCCTAGCTTTTAACAAAGGATTGTCTAAAATAATAACAAAAGCACAAACAGCAAAAGACAAAATATATAGGGCTTCATAAAAATTAAAAACTTTTGTTCATCAAAAGATTTTACTAAAAAAGTGGAAAGACTGAGAGAATATGTTTGGAAACCATATATCCAACAAGAACCTAATAACTGAAAATACATAAAACTTCAACAACTTAACAAAAAGACAACTAACCCAATCATAAAATAGGCAAAGGCCTTGAATAGACATTTCACCAAAAAAGACATTCAAATGGCCACAAAACACATGAAAAGTTGCTCAGCGTCATTAGCCATCAGAGAGGTGCAAATCAAAACCACGATGAGATACCATTTCACTCCCACTTTTTAGGATGGCTAAGATTTAAAAAAAAATAAAATAAATAAATAAATGTTGGCAAGGATGTGGGGAAATTGGAACACTTACCCATTGCTGATGGGAATGAAAATGGTACTGCCATTGTGGAAAACAATGTGGCAGTTCCTCAAAAAACTAAATATAGAACTACCATACCCGATATGACCCAGCAATTCCAATCCTAGGTATATACCCAAAACGCTTGAAAGCAGAGGCTCAAAAAGAGACTTGTACACCAATATTCATTGCAGCACTATTTACAATAGCAAAAGGTGTAAACAACCTAATGCCTATCAATAGATGAATGGGTAAACAAAATGCGGTATATACATACAATGGACACTACTCAACCAGTAGGAGAAATGAAGTCAATATATGCTACAATATAGATGGAGCTGGAAGACATTACACTAAGTGAAATGTCAATCACAAAAGGACAAATGTTGTATGACCTCACTTATATAAAAAGAAAAGAAAAGGCAAATACACAGAGAACAAAGTTTACAAGCGGTTACCAGGCGTAGGAGGGAAGTGGAAAGAGAGGGTTAATGGTGATGGAAATATAGCGTTCATTAAAGGTAGGGTCGCACAGCCAATTATTGTAGTTGCTGTCAATAAGTTGTACATCCGTAAAAAGTTGAATTGGCAAAAGTTGTGTGATAGATATACTTACAACAATGATCAAAAAAATAATAAAAAGAGTAGCTGCTAAGGCTGCTTATGTACAAACAAAAACCTCATGGGATTAGGTCTCTTGGTTTGGAGGCATATGGAGTGGGTTTCAGGGTACATCCCAGTTAATTGGCCTAATAACATGTGTAGTGCCTGCGTTCTACCTCCTAGCTCACTGCATGGTGCCTGGGGTCTTAAAAGCTTGCAAGTGGCCATCCAAGGCACAACAGTTGTTCTCTATTCACCTGGAGCAACAAAGGAAGAAAGACAGTCAGGAATAGAAGGAGGACATGGAATGTGTGGCTAATTGCCTCCATGAACAACTGCCTCTTTTGCCATGAGACCAGAAGAACTGGATGGTGGCCAGCTACCATTACTGAACATTTTGATCAAGGATTCTATAGAAGAATCCTAATCAGAGTGGGGTAAATGCAGAACAGAATTTCAAATTCTCATGGAATCCAGACATTCTGGAGCCATTGAAGCTGGATGAACCCCTGGAACTATTGCTCTCAGAGTATCTTTAAACCTTAAACCAAAAATGTCCCTGAAGTCATCTTAAAACCAAACAATAGTTCAGCTTAACTAGTAAAAAAGTTTGCCTTGAGCATTATGCTCTTTTAAAAACTGTCCATATGGGATCAGAATGACAACAGCAAATTGAAACAGTAGATAGGAACCTTAGGGGGCAGTGAATTTATGTTAATTGGGGAGTACCAACTCAGAAAAGGAGGGTAAGAATGGCTGCATAACTCAAAGAATGTCAGTGTCACATGTAGAAATTGTTGAATTGGTGCATGTTTTGCTGTGTATATTCTCAATGACAAAATAAAAAAATTTTTAAAAGCTTCACAATTGTTTTTGAAATGTAAGGAGAGCAAATAGTCCCTAATGCCTTTGATGTATCCTTTTCCTACTCCCCAAATACCAAAAAAAAACCAAACCCAGTGCCATGCAGTTGATTCTGACTCATAGCGACCCTATAGGACAGCGTAGAACTGCCCTATAGAGTTTCCAAGGAGCATGTGGTGGATTCGAACAGCCAGCCCTTTGGTTAGCAGCTGTAGTACTAAACCATTACGCCACCAGCGTTGCCACTCCCCAAGATAGTACCCTTATAATAACTAATCTCTGGATTCCATTGATTTTGTCTCTATTTCCTTGCACCCAGTGGTTACATTCTGGTGTGTTGCTGTTAGTTGCTATCAAGTCTGCTCTGACTCAGGGTGACCTCATGTGCAACAGAACAAAACATTGTCCAGTCCTTTGCCATCTTCACAATCGCTGTATGTTTGAGTCCATTGTTGGGACCACTGGGGGCTCATTTCCCAGCACTATATCAGACAATATTCTGTTGTGATCCATGAGGTTTTCATTGGCTTATTTTTAAAAGTATGTCTCCAGGCCTTTCTTCCTAGTCTGTCTTAGTCTAGAAGCTCCACTGAAATCTGTCCACCATAGGTGACTCTGCTGGTATTTGAAATACTGATGGCATAGTTTCCAGCATCACAGCAACACACAAGCCACCACAGTATAACAAACTGTCAGGTTGTGGCATTTGCCAGTTTCCATGGTATATATATTCTTACCATGTCCAATTCCAAGCAACCAACAGGAGTCAATGAATGCAGAGTTGGAAAGGGATACAGGCAATTAGCTTTCTTGAGCCAGCTCCAGCACACCCCTGCCTGGGCCCCACCCTGTTCTTAAGCCAAAATGGCTGCCACAACCTCTGAGTCTGCCTCCTTGATCCCAAACCCTCAGGGTCTTCTGCCTGCTTGCTCAGATTAAATACTTTCATTATGTCACTGCCTAGCTCAAACCATCTTCCTCGGCTCCCTATTTCCTTGTGTCTAGCTCTCAGCATGTCTCTCCCCCTCATAATCTGGTCCCACCTAATTAGGGCAGTTAGATTTAACAAATAAAAATGTAGGATTTGCAGTTAAACTTAAATTTCAGATAAACGAGGTATAATTTTAGTATAAGTATGTCCCATGCAATATTTGGAACAAACTTATACTAAAAATTGTTTGTTGTTTATCTGAAATTCAAATTTATCTGGGCATTCCATATTTTACCTGGCAACTCTACACTTATACTGTATTTCTACACAAATAAAGCGCACCTTCTACACTTGTTTGCCAACCACTCCCTCCCCCTAAAAGGTATTTTTGTAAGTATTTTATGTTAATTTTTTTCTTACAGCTGCTTTGCTCAATCCAACCATCTTCTTTACAATATCAGGAGCCTGCATGATCTTAGGTAAGTCAACTAACCTCTCTGAGCTTCAGTTTCTCATCCGTAGTGCAAAGATAATAATACCCACTTCCAGATAGTGAAGTTTAAATGAATTAACATGTATAAAGCAGCTAGCCCAGCACCTGGCCCTCAACAAATACCTGATTGATCCTAGATGTCAATCCTTAATTACTCCGAGTATTTTAGAAGTAAAACAACATGGAGATTATGGGATACAGGACCAGCAGACCTCACAGGAGGTCACTTAATATATCCAAACGTTCCCAAATAGGTGCTTGTGATTGTATTTTTATAGACAGGAAAACTTAGTGGTTAATAGCTATGGCTGCTAACCAAAAGGTCAGCAGTTGGAATCCACCAGGCACTCCTTGGAAACTTTATGGGGCAGTTCTACTCTGTCCTACAGGGTCACTATGAATCGGAATCGACTCAACGGCAAATGGTTTGGTTTTGGTTTTGGTTTTGGTAGGGGAGGGGGGAATGGTGAAAGAGCTCCAGAAGTAGCCCATTCCAGCATTGCAGAGTCCTTAAGAGGGGCCATGACTGTCTATCTCTCACCCAAACACCTTCCCCAACCATCATCAAGGGAGGGTATCTGCTTGGTGCTTGGTCAAGCTTCACCTTCCACAGGAAATGCAGTTTCTCTTGTACAAACAATTCAATCACAACATGTGAGAGGTTGCCTGAAGGAGGCACAACCAGAACTAGATACGGAAAGGGGAGAAGCATCATGAGACAGGAAATTCTTATCAAGATGTACATTTTTCTGCTTCATAAAACAGGGCCCCAACAAGGAATTCAAGGTATGAGAAGAAATGAACCACAGGAGATGAGGAGAGATGATGACACCATTGCCCACAACAATGACATCATATGTCCCACCACCAATGAGGAGCAATGTGCTACTGATACCTGCCCCGAGGTCCAATCAGAACTTGACTATGTCAAATTACCAGAACCAGGTATAAAGCAAAGTTAAGTTGAACTTCAAATTTAATTTAGATGATGCCAATCAGCATGACTCGTTGTTTTAGGGATTATACTACCCTATACTACTGGGTTTTATACCACTGATCATTACTCATGATCGGGTTTTTATACTACCGATTATATACTATTATACTACTCATGAACAACCATAACCCATTGTCATGGAGTTGATTCCAACACACAGTGACTGTATAGGACAGAGTGGAACTGCCTCATAGGGTTTCCAAGGCTGTAAACTTTACAGAAGCAGATTGCCTTGTCTTTCTCCTGCGGAACTGCTGGTGGGTTCTAACGGCCAGCCTTTCAGTTAGCACCTGAGAGCTTAACCAGGGTCCTTTCAACAACCACAAACACCAGAAAACTTAGTGATTTTTTTTAATGTATCTTTTCCCCATTAAGATATGAACTCTTTCTCTGTCTTATAAAGTAAGTAGTGTATATATGCAGGCATCACCTATAAACCTCATTCAATGAACTACAACCATTGTTTATATCACCACCACTCAAAGAATTACCCAGAATGTTATGCATAAAAAGCAGTGTAATAAAGAAAAGTAGGTTATAAGACACTATGTATGGTATTTTCCTATTCCCCATACAATTATACGTATAAAAACAAAAAAAAATTATATGTATAGCTACATATTTTTTTTTTATAGCTACATAGAAAAATGACTAAGATGATTATACCTGTACTCGTTGCTGTTGAGTCGGTTCCAACTCATAGCAACCCTATAGGACAAAGTAGAACTGCATCATAGGGTTTCCAAGGAGTGGCTGATGGATCTGAATTCCAACTTGTTGGTTAGCAGCCAAGCTCTTAACTACTGTGCCACCAGGGCTCCAGAATGATTGTACCATAATGATAACAGTGGTTACCTATGGGTAATAAATTATGCAAAATTGTTTTTGTCCATTTTGTTTATCTCTGGTTTATCCATTTTCTACATTAGGCATGTATTATTTGCATAATTATTTCTTTTAAGCTATAAACAATTAATTTTAAATATTAATCTGTTCCTGTTTGGATGACAACTGAGAATCTGATAACTGCTACCTCCTTGCATTGATATGCCTGGGCCCTGGCATCTTCTGAACCAGTTTGGCCTGCGGGCACCAAAATTTGGGGCATGTCAAAATGGATGGCACCTTAACCACCCACAACAGGTCTACAAACTGCTCTTTGGGTGTGAACTAAAAGGACGGCATCAGGATTTTGGACATTAGAGAACTATTTCTCAATTTAGGGTCTCTTTTTACTCCTGTAGTTCTATCAAGAGGAGGCTCTGGATTACTAAGCATGGCTAATGAAGATCCAGGAAACCCTGGTGGTGTAGTGGTTAAGTACTATGGCTGCTAACCAAGAAGTCAGCAGTTCGAATCTGCCAGGTGCTCCTTAGAAACTCTGTGCGGCAGTTCTACTCTGTCCTATAGGGTCGCTATGAGTTGGAATCGACTCGATGACAGTGGGTTTGGTTTTGGTTTTGGAATGAAGATCCACAGAATCAAGGAGTCACAAAATGCTCAAGCTAGGAGGGAATTTAGAGAGCATTTCTCTGCCCATCTCATGTTACAGAGGAGGAAACAGAGCCCTGTTAGTCATCATCTCAACACTCATATCTGCCAACAGCTACACTCCCAAAACACAAGAAACCAAAGATTCAGAAATGCAGTGAAAAGACAAGTCTAATTCAGGGAAACCCTACATTCAGCCAAAAGTTTCTGCTGACAGCGTAAAGCCCCAACCTCCTTCTGAATCCTGTATTCTAAGTCAAGAAGGCCTGTGGGGCCTTCACAAGCCAACAGAGTGGCCATACAAGGCCAGGCTGAAACAGCCCTGCACCCAAATCTACTAATGACCCCTGACTGCCCCAAACTACACACCTGGTACCTTCAACAGCTTTACTGGGGACATAGTAAACAAAACTGGTCACAGAGAAAGGAGTATATATGAAAGAGTCCCCAGGTGGTGTAAATAGTTAACAAGCTCAGCTACTAACTGAAAAGTTAGAGGTTTGAGTCTACCCAGAGGTGCCTCAGAAGAAAGGCATGACAATCTAATTCCAGAAAAATCAGTCATTGAAAATCCTATGAAGCACAGTTCTACTGTGACACACATGGTGTTACCATTATCCAGGATCCACTCGAAGGCAACTGGTTTGGTGTTTATTTGCTCGTTTGTCCGTCCATCCATCTGTTCGCTTAGGACAGGGGAACCTGAGGCATTTAGCAGCAATAGCTTAGGCACCAAGCTCCCAAATAAACCTTTGGGAATGCATTTCCCTTTTTAAAAGTTCATCACCACCACCCCCACCCCCCCGCCCCGCCACCTCCAGGAAAAGTCTCACTGTGCACCCCAAAGGACAACTTTAAATCCCGGGGTAGAGGAAAGGGTTTCCATGCATCCTGATCACCTGCCAAGCTGCCTGATGCAGCAGGTTTTGGCTTCCCTCCTGTCACCACCTCCTCCCCGCCATCTCACCCACAGGAAAGCAAACCATAAGAAACATGTGCTACAGGATGGGGATTATAGGGCTGTCATCCCAGGGCCCTTGGGGAGTACAGTACTGCTGCATAGACACAGACTACTGGAGGACCCAGCACCACAGGCCTGACAGACCAAAGCAATGGTCAACAACTAGCACAAGTTCCCTGGATAACCAACTCCCATACAGCACCCCTTTCCCTCAGGTAGGTCTGTAGGTCAAGGGCTATGCTTTGCATTGCACACATCCACACACATACAACACAGAATTCAAGCTAGAATTCGATAGCTTGGAAGAAATCACCTGATTCTTGGACCTTCTTACCTGGATCTGAATTCTTCTGTAACACTTTTAATCAATCAAGATGGACCCTTCTTCAGGAATAATAAGCCCCAATATCTCGGAATTGCAAAGCTCTCATTATGTCCAAAGTACTTCATGGAAATCCTTCCATCATAAAGACTACAGAGATTTCCATCCCTTCATGGATTCACCTTCCTAAGGAGAACACATTTGAGACTGCATCCAGGGGATTAAGCCACTCTCTTTTTAACAAATAAGTGGGCAAAAAGGCAGGGGAGGGAGGTGAAATACATCATAACCAGGCCAGCAGAATCCCCTGGTCTTGCCAGTACATGTGATGCTTTCAAATGCGTTTTTGTACCTTAATTTTGAGAGGAAGGGTGAAGGGAACCAGCCAGTGCTTTTGCATGCTTAGTTTCTGTCTATGACACTGAATCAAGAGAACTGAGAAACCAAAGATGGTTCAAATGACTCTTGTGAGAACAAATGAACTTACTGACAAGGTTAAGTTTCTTAATTGTAAAGCAGAACCAGCAGCCACCAACAGAGAAGGCCTGCCCCACAGATGGAGAAGAGACAAAGCACCAAAACTCAACCTCAGGGATCTCCCCAGCTGGGAGGAGGCAGGGCAAATAGGCTCCTTTGGGATCAACAAAACATTTCTCAACAAACCAGTTTCAGGGCAGCTGGTTTATTAACATCTTCAGATCGTGGCATTCTCTTGGCCTGTCGACATGGGGGGAGAGGTAAGAGGGAGGGTCCCAAGGCAGGGGGAGTCTACATTGTTGCCCCAGGAGAGGCCACTTCCCTCCTAAAATGCCTGGGATTTTCCACTCCAGCAGGGGAAGGTAACTCAGCACACAGCAGAACAAGTGGCCTCCCTTCATAGCCTTGAGTCAGAAACACAGCAGGGCAGATGTACCACTTTCCTGGCCTTGGGGGAGCTAGGCCCAGCCCCAGATCATCCTCCTTCTCAGAAAAACTGAGGCCAGACCAAGACATTGCCAGCAGCCACAATAGGGCAGTGAAGACATCAGAGCTGAGGCTCTGAGAGCCAGGACCAAGGCTGAACCAGGCTTTGGTCTCCAAGCCTGGCTGCCCTCCAAGATCAGCTGACTCTTTCCAAATAGATATACCACATGTCCCTAATATTCTCTCTCCAAGAACACCAGCATTTTTCCCAAAGAAGAGACATTTCCCAAAGCCTCACAGGTCTGGTCTCTGTGTAGTGGCACTCAGTCCCAGAAGGAGCTGTTGAATTACCCACTGTTTCAGTTTGCAAACTTCTTATGACATGTGGCAAGTGAAACTACACTCTGACAGCAACAGCAAGTTCCCTAGTACCCGGCGACTTCCCCCTTTTTTTTTTTTCCTTGTTGTTTCTCCTATTAAATTACAGACCTACTCACCCCCAGCCCCAGAATACATGCAGAGGGCAAAACACACACTTTAACTTGGGAGTTGTAGAGAACACCTTTCCTCCTGAGAGCTTAAGTACCAAAGGGAAGGTCATTTTCCCCCCTTTACCTTGAATGCATTAATGGATCCTATGGTTGGACTCCATCAACATGTAGGAAAGCAACCAGGGGCAATAACTCTTGAGAAACACAGAAAGGACCAACCAACCATACAGAAGGTGGTAAAGGAAACACAGCTGCCTTGGTTTCCCTTCTATATATTCCCATTTGCCTGTTCCTCTTGGTCTCAGCCGATAGTTGCTTCAAATCAGTAATGGTGCAATCCAGTAATTAAGGTATTAGTTCATAAAGGCTGACAGCATAGCCTTCCTGATCATTCGTACATATTAACATATGAGGGATGAGCTTTCCAAACGGAAAACCCACTGAAATGTAAAATAAGGAAGTTATAGTGAAATTATGGATGTTGCATTAACACTTCAGGGTAAAGGAGAACCCATTTCTCCAACAAGCAAATGCCAGCCCAAGGCATTGAGGGTAAAAAAAAGACCCATAACAGCAATATACAAGGGGGCAGACTGTCACTCCCAAACCCTCCTCCTTCACCCCACCCCACTACACAGATACATTCCCACCCACATACAACTTTCCCTTTTCTGGCTGCAGAGACACAAGGTCTGGAGTTAAGCCTGGCCCTCTCGCCCTTGAAAGGAAATGACCTGAAAGATACTCTCAGAAGTCTGAAGAATGATGACAACCAGGCACAGAGAAAAATGCTGACTGTTGACATGGACATACTCAGCAGAAGGCCTTAGAAAGGTCTAGGAACAAGACAGGAGCTGGGTTAACCATCTAAATGGAGGGACCTGGTTTGGAGATCTTAATGGTCTCAAAAAAGGAGAAAATCACTTTTTTTTTTTTAATTTTCTACTTTGTACCATATTTTCAAGAAAACATAGATTTTCTTTTCTTTGGGAGAAAAGTAATTGGTAAGGCCAGCTTATCACTAGCACAGTGGTCTGGCTCAGTCATGGCTCCTCTGTAGGCAAGACACCAGGAGAACTGACAAACCTGAATTGGAAGAATGCTCCAAAGCAGAGCTCAAGCCCAGGAATGCTACAAAGAGCTAACGTGTATGTGCTAAGAATTTTTCAGACTTCCTTTCATCCAGCCTTCACAACAATCCTAACAGAGAAGAACCACTATTATCCCAATTTATAGATGAGCAAACAAGGGCATAGATCCTTGAGGTAACTTCACCAGGGTCCCACAGCTAATAAGTAGCAGAGCTGGGCTTTCAACCGAAGCTCTGTCACCTTCGAGTCGATCCCGACTCATAGCAACCCTACAGGACAGGGTGGAACTGCCCCATAGCGTTTCCAAGGAGTGGCTGGTGAATTCCAACTCCTGACCTTTCAGTTAGCAGCCCAGCTCTTAACCGTTGGGCCACCTGGACTCCACACATATATAGAGAGACCAATAATGTAAATACAAATGTGAGTACCTGGGTAGCCAAGAAAACCCCTCTCAGATTAGGGTAACAGAGGATTTCGTTGAAAATACTGTAATGTAGGTGCTACCTCTGGGGAAAAAGCCTGGAAAGGAAGGAGACTGACTTTTCCCTGTAGACCCCCATGTCCTGTTTGAACACTTTATCATGTACACATACTTCCCATCAAAAAGCACTTTTAATTGGAAAGATAGATCTCTCTGTTGTTCAGTCACTATGTTTAAGTATTTGAAATTTACTGAGTTGTAGTTTTTTAAAGAAAAAAAAAGATATTTGAGAAAAGCAACCCCAAACTACAGAGGCTTATCACAGGGCAGCAGCAGGGGCAGCTGAGAGGGGTGGAGCCATTCAGTGAATGAGCAGGGAACACTGCTTCAGAGTCCCTGAGTCACTGGAGACCAAAGAGCACTAAAAACAAAACCATCCAGCAATCCTCCCCATTGCTCATTTTCAAACTAAAAATCCAGCTACGGCCACAGGACCCCTGCTTCTCTCTTTAGGCAGTCAGTAAAAGGATGGGTGACCTCGCTTTCCCCAAAAGGCATGTCCTAAAATGTTATGAGCAAAACAAAACTTCAGCAAATTGATTCATATCTTAAATGCCCTGCAAGTGGTCATTGTTTTAGCAATTCCAAAGAGATCTTTTTTGCAAGGCAAATACCTGATTAAGATGTTAATACCATGTTTTGTAAATAATGTTTCGGTACAGTGTAAGGGTCCCAGTTTGGGGCTGGAGCCAATCCCCAGAGCTGCCTGGGTGTCTGGGAGACTGGTGGGGCGGCCAACTCTAGAGTCCATTTGCATGAGACCAAGGACCTTCCTGCAAGGGCAGAAAAGGTCTGCACAAACTTGATCCATTAACGAAGGTCCTGGCATTAGAAGGGAGGCATGATTCAAAGCCTAAAGCCCTGTTTTTGTCAGTATATTTCTTCCCAGCCACCTTTGGAGTCGAGTCATACAGGGAGAGGGAGCTGTGAATACAAGCTCCAGAAGATGCCACAGCCCCTCCTTTGATGTCCCTATTAAAGAGGTGAGTAGTGTTCTTCCCACTTCAGCCCCAAACCAAATGGCCATTGGTGCCTTGAGGGCTCCAGCAGACGCAACACCCTATAGGCACCTCTGGGGCTCCCCAACAGGAGCAGGATGGCAGGGTTGCTGGGCAGTTGTGGAGACATCCAGATGGCACTGCTGTCACCACCAGAGCACAAGGCAACCCCCTTGCCACTGAGATCAAAGCCTTCATGGGGAGGATCTTCAAGGGGCCACTAGCGACAGAGCAGGGCTGGAGCAGGTGTGGAGGAAACTAGCAGATGCCATACGGAAGCAAAAAGGAGTCATTTATGTGTGCACCGAACACTCTACCTAGAGACTTCTAGAAACAACTGCATGAGATTTAGGGGTGACCAGGCAGTTCTGCACCAGCTGGTCACAGTGACAGCCAGGAAATAAAAGAACAGCAGATTACTTGTGGTATTATTTTACTTGTAACCCCAGGCCGGTGGGTTGCAATGTGGTCTGAGGAAATTCAGGTCAGAACATCTTAGGTTTTTTCAAATACAAATTAACGGGAATACTATATCCTAACCTGTTAATCTGATAATTGAAGTATTTTTTTAAAGCATAGTCAACTTCAGCTTTTTTTTTTTTCTTGTAAGACTTCGTGCATGACTCCAGCTTTACTTTCTTTCTCAAGAGAGACCAAAGTGCTGAGTCACTAAAAAAAAAAGAAAGTAAAGGAAGAGTGATCTTGCTTCTAGGGCTAGCCTCGGTGATGACCTCAGCAGCACTTTTCCCCCCCGGTTGTGATTTCTGTGATGCTAAAGGACGTCACATTGCACAATCTTAACAAGGTTTCCAATCAACCCCACCCGCCCTGGCCCCACACCCACCCTCCAACAAAGATTTATCAAATGTGGGATTTTCCCATGAGTCTCAATATTAGAATCAAACCCCAATAAATAGAAGACTGGGGATGTCTGAGGCTCATTCTGCCCTTCAGCCCACCAGGAACAAAAGAGAGCTCCATCTGCCCTCCAGGAGCCCAACTATGAACTCCCTCTCCACAAGTAAGTGAAGGAAATCCCAAGCCCTGGGACTGCCCGGCTGCCGAGTGCTGTGTGAGGGAGCGTGTGGTGTATTCAGCGGTGGGGCTGGCGGCCAGCCAGCAGTCAGCAGCACAGCTCCCCCAGCCGTGCAAGCAGCTCACTCGCGCTCTTCTTCCCTCCGGCACAGGCGCCTTCAGTCCAGTTGCCTTCTCCCTGGGGCTGCTTCTGGTGATGGCTTCTGCTTTCCCCAACCCAAAACCCCTGGAAGGAGATTCCAAAGATGATGCCACCTCAAACAGACCATCACTCACCTCTCCAGACAAAACCGAAGAACTCATAAGGTTCATCCTCGCCGAAATCTCTGTTCTGAGAAAGAAGGTGGGTAGGCTTGACTGTGGTGAGAAAGTACTGGTGTAGGACATTCATTTTCCTTGTGCCTGGATGTGGACAGGGGCATTGGGAGGTCTTTGATATGTACTGGGACAGGTTAGATTCGAGGCCAAAGAGGGCCGATTATCTTCTGTATTCCTCCTCTGCTGCTGGTCTCTGGAAATTGCTTTCCTTTCTGGGAAATACAGAATGGAGCTTGAGTCCATGGCCCCTGGCCCATTCCCAGCTCCACACTTGGCATGAGCTGATAGTGTTTCTCAGGACTCCTTTCCCCTCAGCCAAAAATAAGGCCTGTCAGCCTTCTTTTTGCCCTTAGGTTTTGGGAGGACTAGAAAAGTACCACTTAAAACGAATCTTCAGCTTCTCAGGCCAACTGCAGTACTTTTCGGTTTGCGTGCTCAGTGGTTAGGACTTCTAAAGTTATTCCAGCTAAGATGCATACCATATAGCCCACAAAAGTGGAAACATCAACAGCAGGTTACAGCAGCCCCCAAGCATTCTTTTTATTATTATTTTTTTAAATACTAACTGATTATGGAAACCCTGGTGGTATAGTGGTTAAATGCTACAGCTTCTAACCAAAAGGTTGGCAGTTCAAATTCAGCAGGCCCTCCTTGAAAACTCTATGAGGCAGTTCTACTCTGTCCTATAGGGTTGCTATGAGTTGGGATCAGCTCGATGGCAACAGGTTTAGTTTTTTGGTTTAATTGATTATGTTCTCAGCAAAAGCTTACACAGCAAATTAGGTAGGTTCCCATTTGGTGATTTCTATAGATATTGTTCAGTGACATTAGTTACATTTTTTACAATGTGTCAGTATTCTCTTTGATTATGTTCTGGTAGTTCCGTTAGCCCCCAAGCTTTAAATGCAAGGTATCTGGCTCTTGTCTGGTAGCAAGGAAAGAACACAGAAGAGGGACTGGAAGCCTGGATTCTAGTTCCTATTCTGCTGAACCAGCTTTGTGATCTTGGGCAAATCCCCTACCACCTGTGGGCCCCATCCGTAAAATTATGGGGTTGGACTAGCTGATCTCACAGGTCTCTCCTACTGGAACATTCTGTGGCTTGAATTATATTCACCACATTATCATCAAAATTATCACCACTTACTAAGTACCTATAGGGTTCCTATGAGTCGGAATTAATTCACTCAGTGGCAGTGGGGTTTTGGAGTCCTGGTGGCGTAGTGGTTAAGAGCTCGGCTGCTAACCAAAAGGCTGGCAGTTCAAATCCACCAGCCGCTCCTTGGAAACACTATAGGGCAGTTCTACTCTGTCCTACAGGGTCACTATGACTCGATGGCACCTAAAAACAACAAGTACCTACTATGGGCCAAGTACTTTACATAAATTTGTCTAATTCTCCCAACAAATTACAAGGACAGTGTTTAATTATCCCCAATTTAAAGATAAGCAAACTCAGACTCAGGACAAATAACAAGTCTGAAGTCACAGGTGAGCCAGCAATTGAACTCAGGCGTGCCCAATTCTACTCTACCTTGCTTGCTAGGATGCTAATGGGTTGTGACTTTGTCCTTGGAGAACTTCCTGGCTGTGGTAGAATATGAATGGCCCTCTGGTGGTGGTTGTTTTAGAGGCACTTATATAATAAAGATTTTGATATTCCTTCCCAGATGTGTGACAAATATGACAAGTGTGAAAACAGCAGGGAGGCACTGGCAGGAAACAATCTGAAGCTTCCACAGATGACAGAAGAAGATGGATGCTTCCACTCTGGATTCAATAAGGTATGAACTCACACATTCACTTTTAGCTAGTCCTTGGGCAAAAACTCTCCCTCTTGCATGCAGTACCTATACTCACAGATACATGCAGGCAACAAAGTAGATGTAAAGTTCATTATGTAACTTTCATGAAGAGGGAATTTAAAGCTTTTTTAAATGCAATTTATTTTTGAACAGGCATGGTTAGAAATGACCTCTCAGTTTTCACATCTGGCAAGTGTTAAGAGTGAAAACCCAGCAGGTTTAGCTAGTTTCTCCTGGATAAGGTGGTCCAGTGACCTTTCCCTTCTTTTGCTGCCCTGGCAGGATCCTGGCCCTCCCTCCCTGCTGAGGTCATTCTCTACAAAGCTTCTCCTTCCAAACAGTGAGATAAGCTGCACTGACTTCTGATTATTCCTTAAAAGCAGGTCTCAGCCCAATACTGGCAAGGGCAGGAATGCAGCCAGAGGGAAGTGTACCAAGGAAAGAATTAGAAAAGGGTTCTGGTTGCCATATTCTAGCACCTTGATGGTCTTTGGGTGAAATTAAATAATGCCTGTGATTGCCCAGATATGTAAAATTGGGCAGTTGATGTTGTCTGATGTCCCAAAACACGATGCTTAAGAAGTACTTGAAGTTCTCTGGAGGGGCAAGGAAAGAAAATAGCCAAATCATACCTATTTTAACTTTTAAAATCTTTATATCTTCCTAATAATAACCATTTTTTCCACCATCTTTTCTCTTAGGAGACTTGTCTGATGAAAATTATCACTGGTCTTTCGGAGTTTCAAATATACCTGGATTACCTGCAGAACAAGTTCGAGGGCAGTAAGGCAAACGTCATAGTTGTGCAGAACAGCACCAAAGCCCTGGTCCAGATCCTGAAGCAAAAGGTGAATGTCTGCCAGCCCTCACCTGGCATGGGGAAGAGAGGTTCAAAGAAGGCTGCCTAGAGAATTTGGGGATGCCATGCTGATTCAGAAAAGATGGCTACATATAAAGAAAGGATCTAAGAAATATTTCCTGATAGCTAAACATTTTTTTAGTGTTTTTTATAGGATGCCTTCTGCAATTTTTTCTGCAAAGGGCATCAAAGGGCATTGATAACTGCGTTTAAAACTACATTAAATGAGGTGGATTTTAACATCAATACCTAATAGCTTAAGAAATTAAAAAATATCTGCAGAGGCAGAAGGAGGCACATCCAAGCATGCTCAGTGATCTATAGTAACAAAGAGCAAAATTTATTTTAATATCTCAATTATTGCCAAGTGACATTCTTGTCATTACGGCAGTTTCAACTCCTTTTTCCTACTTTTTGCTAGAAGAGTTAATGCAGAGAAATGGTCAAAAGCTGAAGGGTGCAGGAGGAGGTACAAAGGGCTCTGATCACCCACCAGCTACCTATTCAAATGCCAAGTGATGGGGAGTTGACGGCACAAGGTGTAAATGAGCTGCTGGGCCTTTACTAGCTATTTTCCTTAAACCACTTCTCAAGCTTGAATGTGCACAGGAATTCCCTGGGCATCTTGTTACAGTGCAGAGTCTGATACGGCAGGTCTGGAGTGGGGCCTAAGATTCGTGTTTCTAACAAGCTCCCAGATAATGCCAATGCAGCTCCAGGACTACACTTTGAAGTGCAGAGCTTTTAACAAGTTACTTCTCCCCATATTCTGTGGGTGTTTCCCTGTCTGTTTACATCCTTAGTTCAGAGTCCACAGCCAGGCACACCATGGATTCTCAGTAGATGCTGGATGAATGGGAACGAAGAAACCAGAGAAAAGTGTTAGAGTTAGAGACTACTAAAGAACCCACCTCAAAGCCTCTAATTATGGGTCTTTCAATCACTTATTCAGTCAACAAATATCTATGAAATTCCAACTATCTGCCAAGCACTGTTTCAGATAATAGAAGACAAATAAGATTCGGTGGCAGTCCTCAAGATGCTTATGGTCTAATGGGAGAAAAAGTCACAAAGGGATGATTATAATTCAGTTGCGTGAAAGGGGCCTAAGCAAGGTGGGCTCTGAGGAGAAGCACCTCACCCCATAGGGCAAGTCAGGCCAGGCGGCCCCAATTAGTCTCATCTGCCTCCACCTTGAACATCTTCCCACAACTCAAAGCATCTCTCCACTGCAAAGCATTTCTTCAATATCTAAACAATCCTTTTTTTTTTGTTTCCCCTTTCAGATAAAGAATCCAGAAGACGTAACCACCCCTGACCCAACTGCAAATGCCAGCCTGCTGTCTAAGCTGCAGCTGCAGACTGAGTGGCTGAAGAACACAACGATTAACCTCATCCTGCGAAGCCTGGATGACTTCATGCAGTTCAGCCTGAGGGCTGTTCGGATAATGTAACCTGGACATCCAAGATCATTTATAGTTCATGGGCATTCTTTCAGCTGGTCAAAAACCTGTGTGGTGGGCACATAACTTATGTTGTTCTCTGTGAAGAACTAAAAAAGTACGGGCGTTAGGACACTATTTTAATTATTTTTAATTTATTGATATTTAAATATGTAAAGTTGAGTTAATTTATATAAGTGATCTAAATATTTATATTTTTATGAAGTGCCACTTGAAGTATTTTAAGTATTAGTTTTGAAATAACATAAAATGGCTATCCAGCTTGAACATCCTCATCATTTCAGAGCCAGACCATTTCATGGAATGTGTAGGCTTACCTCAAATAAATTGCTAACTTATACATATTTTTAAAGAAATATTTATATTGTATTTATGTAATGTTTAAATTGTTTTTATACCAATAAATTGCCTTTTTTAAAAAAATTAGCAGCTAAGCCTGTGTGTTTCCTGTCCTGTTAAGCTTAATTTTGTCACTACCAAGATTAATGACCAAATATGTATCATGATATAATGGATGCAATGCACTTCACATAGTAACTGGTATATAGCAGATAATTAATTATATCTCCAGGCAAAAGATATAATTGAGCACCTACTACATGCCAGTTACTATGTGAAGTGCATTGCATCCATCATATCATTTAATCTCAGTAGCACACTGTTTTACAGATTTGGAAAAGTGATGCACCTATGCCGTCTACTGCAAAGTAAGGCACAGGGCCAGGTTCGAAACCTGCCTTGAGGTTCCCTACTCTTAAACTTTAGGCCCTACAGCCTCCCAGGAAACTGAGAGGTGATATAGAAAACCCCAGGGCATGTTAATACAGGGAATAAATTTAAAGGCAACCAATTGCCACTGAGACCATGCAAACACTTCCATCATACACAGCAATGTGCAAGCTTCCAAAAATAACTAGAAGTTCTGTCTCCCTCCTATGGGTTCCTCAAATTTTGCACAGTACCTACCACATTATATCACATCTTAAAAGTTATGGATTTTTCTTCCAGACAGCATTTGGGTACCACAAGAAGGCAGCCTATATTTATCTTTACATCCTTGGGCCAGAACCTGAACATAAACCCCTGCAAGTCAATTCTGACTCAGTGACACTTAGGACAGCAGAACTGCCCCATAGAGTTTCCAAGGCTAAAATCTTTATGGAAACTGACTGCCACATCTGTCTTCCACAGAGAAGCTGGTGGGTTCAAACCACTGACCTTTTGGTAAGCAGCCAAGCGCTTAACTACTGTGCCACCGAGGCTCCTTGAACCTAAACATATGAGGCCCCAATAAGCACTCTTTAAATGACAAAAGCATACACAGATGATCAAATATAAGACACTTCCATTCCTGGGCACATATACTGCTAGCCAGTGAGTGGGGACATTACCAGTACTTTGCACTTATATATCTTCATCTTAATGAAAAATATAAACAGTTAAACATTCTAAGGACTTACAAAGGAGGCAATGAATAATCAGTACCTATACATCTTTTTTTTTTTTTTTTTTTTTTTATACATCTACCTCTATGTCTTTTCTACCTGCAATTTCCTTTCCCATTGGCAATATTCTTCAACTGCCTTCCTCCTCTCCCTACCCTCACCCCCCAGTTCAGAGTGGTGGGTAGGGAGAGGCAATATGGACAACAGCGCATGACGCCTCCACCCCCCTGCAACACAATGTTGGGAATTCAGTAAAGATTCCCCTCTCTGACCCCAGCAACATAAAGTTCTTTCTTCTAATAAAGCTTCCTCTCATTCTAACCACTATATACTTCTTCCCCCAGGGGAGGAGTTATGCTGGGCAAGGGAAAGTCCACAGAGGCCAAGAACTGAGAGGGGCCACGCAAGGAGGAGCCACACACTCTGGCTTCTAGAAACTACACATCATAAGTGGGCTTCCCCCAGCACAACCTGTACAAGGCCAAGGTCATGGTAGCTCCATAGACATATGCAAACTCCCTGAGGGACTGAACTGCTGGGCTGAGGGCTGTGGGGACCATGGTCTCAGGAAACATCTAGCTCAACTGGCATAACATAGTTTATAAAGAAAATGTTCTCCATTCTGCTTTGGTGAGTAGCATCTAGGGTCTTAAAAGCCTGTGAGTGGCCATCTAGGATACTCCGCTGGTCTCACCCCTTCAAGAGCAAGGAAGAATGAAGAAAACTAAAGACACAAGCAAAAGATTGGTCCAAAGGACTAATGAACCACATCTACTACGGCCTCCACCAGACTGAGTCCAGTACAACTAGATGGTGCCCAGCTACCACCGCTGACTGCTCTGACAGTGATCACAATAGAGGGCCCCGAACAGAGCTGAAGAAAAATGTAGAACAAAATTCTAACTCTAAAAGAAAGACCAGACTGGCTGGCCTGACAGAGACTGGAGAAACCCTGAGAGTATGGCCCCTGGACATGCTTTCAGCTCAGTAATGAGGTCACTCCTGAGGTTTACTCTTCAGCCAAAGATTGAACAAGCTCACGGAACAAAACAAGACTAAAGGGGAGCACCAGCCCTGGGGCAGAGACTGGAAGGCAAGAGGGTACAGGAAAGTCGGTAATAGGGAACCCAAGGCTGAGAAGGGAGAGTGTTGACATGTCATGGGGTCGTTAACCAATGTCATACAACAATGTGTGTGCTAATTGTTTGATGAGAAACTAGATTGTTCTATAAAACTTCATCTAAAGTTCAATACAAAAAAAAAAAAAGCGGGCTTCCCAAAATCAGGGTCAAATAAAAAAGCAAAGAGAACTGCAATTGACAAATGCAACCATTCTTCAGACAAAAATGTACTGAGCACCAAATACAAGTCAGGAAATTCTGGGCATACAGAGGTGGAAAAGATAGCACGGTCCCTGCCAACACACAGTTTACACTATAGAAGGGAAAACAGACACTGAACAAAGAATGTAAGTGTGATGACCTTCAAAAAAGAAAAATATAAGGCGTACTAAAAACCTATGGAAACCCTGGTAGTGTAGTGGTTAAGTGCTATGGCTGCTAACCAAGAGGTCGGCAGTTCGAATCCATCAGGCGCTCCTTGGAAACTCTATGGGGCAGTTCTACTCTGTCCTATAGGGTCGCTATGAGTTGGAATCAACTCGACGGCAGTGGGTTTGGTTTGTTTTGGTAAGAACCTATACTGAGGGCACCTATAGCAGCGGGACCAAACTAGGCCTGGGGATGGCAGTTATGGAGGCTTCCTTGAGGAACAGAGGTTTTTAACTGGGTTGTGAAAGGTGTATAGGCATTAACTGGGCCAAGATGGGTGGAAGGAGCATTTCAGGCAGAGGGAAAAGCAAGTGTAAAGATCTAAATCAACAAAGGGCACACGATGTTTGAAGAATTGAAAACTGTACAATATGTACAGTATATAAAGAGCAAGAAGGAGGGTGGTTGAGATGGAGTAGAGAGGGAGGCTGGGGCCAGATCATAGGCAATACCAGAAGCCATATTAAAAATTTTGGAATTCACCCCACACGTGGTGAGAAGGCATTGGTAGATTGTAAATAGTAGAATATGAAATTTACATTTCAATAATATCTCTCAAGCTGTAGTGTGGAGAATGGATGGGGAAAGGGCTGGAAGATAACACTGAGGAATTTCAAAGGCCATCACTGTAGCCCATGGGAGAGATGACAATGGCCTGAATTATAGCGGTAGCAACAGCACGAGAAGGTAAAGTAGTGGCAACTATCAATGAAAGACACTTAGGAGCTAGATTCAGTGGGATTAGTGATTAGTAACTAAAAACGGGTGCAGGAATTCCAGAAGACACAGTAGAGGCTCTGAGGGATGGAAAAAACAGGGGTTGGATAGAGAAGTAAAAGCACAGAGAATTTGAATTGGAGGGTATTCATTAATTCATTTATTTAAACATTCTCTGAGCACCTACAATGTGCCAGATTCTCTGCTGGGCCCTGGGAATACAAAAGGTGAATAAGACAGAAAAGGTCTCTGCTCTCAAAGAACTTACAGTCTAGGGAAAACAATTTTAAGAAATAACTACCACGCCATGTGTTAGGTACAAGAAACTATGATAGCACACAGTAGGAGCATCTAATCTGGGCTGAAGGGTTCAGAAAAGGCTTCCCAAAAGAAATGACATTTAAGTTTATATATAAAGAATATGGAGGATTTCACCAGGTGAGGAGGTGGGGTGGTGTTCTAAGTGGCGAGCACAGCATGTGCAAAGGCTAGGAGGCGGAGAGAGCATGCTGTAGGAACTGAAGGAATCCTCAGTGGCAGAAGTACAAAGAAGGGTGTAGTAAAGACAAGGCTGAATAAGCAGTTCCAAGTTAAGAAAGAGCATGGAGAATGTATTAAATAAAATCATTACTAGAGCTGAAAGATACAGAGAAATTTGCTTGGAAAGAGCTTTTGTTTTGGGATGTTTTTGTTTTGTTTTGTCTTGGTTTTTTGTTTTGTTTTTTGCTTGCTTTTGCTTTTTGAATGTTGAGGGATTTTTTCAGTTTCTTTTGCTGGCATCATCATGTCACTTTGATGACTAAGATCATGGTCTTTTTAATTGCCACATATGCATGTGAAAGTTGGATAATGAAAAAGGAAGACAGAAGAAGAATCAATGTATTCAAAACGTGGTGTTGGCAAAGAACATTGAATATATCGGGGGCTGCCAGAAGAATGAACAAATCAGTCTGAGAAGAAATACAACCAGAATGTTCCTTAGAAGTGAGCAGATTGAGACTTTGACTTGCTTACTTTGAGTACATCATCAGGAAAGGTTATGTTTAGTAAAGTAGAGGGCCAGCGAAACGAGGGAAACCCCCAATTAGATAGAATGACGCAATAGCTGCAACAATGGACTCAAACATAACAACTATAATGAAGGTGGCGCCAGAATGGGCAGTGATTCATTCTGTTATACATAAGATCGCCATGATGTCGAAGCCAACTAGACAGCAACTAACAACATCTGGCGGCACGGTCAGGGGTTTGGGCTCCATGGGTAGGAAAAAGAAGAGCTAGAAGAGACTCAGCTCTCTGCAGCAGGTCCCACCAACAGGGCAGATGGTACCAGGGAAGCAAGCAGTGAAAAAGAGAGAACAATAAGAAGCTCTTTGTGGCTGATGTGACTTAGAAAATTCAGACACTGCAACTCTACCAGCAGTTTTAATTTCTTTTTTCTCTTGCTCATAAAATTTCCGTAAGATTTATTCACCAGCATAAAGCAAATATTTCAATCTTGTGCTAGCTCAGCTCTGAAGAAGGAAGGAAGGTTCATGTCCACCTTTTGGGGCAAAGTGGACAATGGATGGTTGAAACCATAGGAAGATTCAGATATGAGATCTCAAGAAGTGATCAAAGATAAGAGTTCAAAGAGAGAATTGACAGGCAACAACCAAGATGTGTAAGACCCAAGAAAACAAAGAATCCTCAGGGAGGTTTGAATTTCCTATAGCGAGGATGGAATGGTGACACTGGTTATTACATTTGGATTCTAAAGGAACGGATTATCCCCAAAGGCTAGGGGCTTGTGGACACATATGTTACACTAGGAAATTTGACCCAAAAATCTCCTGCAAGAGAGAAAGCTGATAGAGAGGCAGCAGTCTAAATTCCACTTCTGATACCAACTTCAGAGTTCCTGGCGGGTTATGTATGGGCAAGAAGTGATAAACCAACCCCCAAATATGCCCACATGCTATAATATTAGATTAATAGTAACAGTAAAAATATAACTGTTATTTAGCACTTACTATGTGCCGGGAGCTCAGCTGGTAACCAAAAGGTTGGCAGTTCAAATTCATCAGCCGCTGCTTGGAAACCCTTTGAGGCAGTTCTACTCTGCCTATAGGGTCGCTATGAGTTGGAATTGACTCAGCGGCAATGGGTTTGTTTTTGTTTTTGGGGTTTTTTTGTGTGTGTGCCAGGCATGGTTCCATGCGTGGCTTGTTTCAGAGGCATACACAGTAATGAAAGGAGCAGAGAGGCTAAGCAACTTGTCCAAAGTCATGGAGTTTGTAAATTCCCACAGCCAACTGCTAGTTATCCTTCTAAATTCATTCTCCTCTTCTTCGATAGTAATAGAGTTTCAGTTAGACATGTGGCTGCCCATCCAACTCTTTTGCAGCTAAGTGTGTGGCTATGCAAAAAAGAGTTAACATAGCAGGCCTAAGACTGCTATTGTTGCAAAGGACTGCTTGCAAGGTTGGCCCTGGCTACGATCTGGAAACGTGAATGGTAAACAGTTTCCTAAACGATAAGAGTAACTCACTGTGCCTCAACTATTTGTACCAACAATATGGTTATGCTGAACGCCTCCTTTCCTTCCAGGAGTCTGAAATTTTAGGGTGGAAGTCTAGGCCCCACATTTAGCCTTTGCTGGTGGGGCCACAGTTTGCCCTGTGATATTTGGGTAGAGCAGAGTGGTTATTATCTAAAAGTTTTCTGTCTCTTCCCTAGTCCTTTGGGTAGGAGAGGCTTTTCTTAGGACTGTTTTTTTGTGTCTGTTGGCATTTCTGGGTTGCCGTACTCTTCAGTACTAACTCTGAAATAATATGAGGCAAAAAGGTAACCCAGATACTCATCACTCTGTAGTTCCTTAGGTCCTGAGCTCCCTAGGTAGTCTTGCCTCCTCTCTACACTTTTCAGTCTTCTTATGTTTGTTTTATATATAATGCTCAGGGTTTTTAGTTGTACTTAGTGGAAGCAAGAGGGGGAAATATATCTGCTCCCTCTTCCTGGAAACAGAAAGTATGTTTCCTATCTTTTTTTTTTTTTTTTAATTTTTATTGTGCTTTAAGTCAAAGTTTACAAAGTCAGTCAGTTTCTCATACAAAAGCTTATACACACCTTGCTACATTCTCCCAGTTTCTCTCCCTCTAATGAGACAGCACACTCCTTCCCTCCACTCTCTATTTCCGTGTCCATTCAGCCAGCTTCTGACCCTCTCTCCCCTCTCATCTCCTCTCCAGACAAGAGCTGCCCACATAGTCTCAGGTGTCTACTTGATACAAGAAGCTCACTCCTCACCAGTATCATTTTCTATCCCATAGTCCAGTCCAATCCCTGTCTGAAGAACTGGCTTTGGAAATGTTTCCTGTCTTAGGCTAATAGAAGGTCTGGGGACCATGACTTCTGGGGTCCTTCTAGTCTCAGGGGTTCTCTGTTGTGTTCCCTGTCAGGGCAGTCATTGGTTGTAGACAGGTACCATCTAGTTCTTCTGGTTTCAGGCTGATGTCGTCTCTGGTTTATGTGGCCCTTTCTGTCTGTTAGGCTCATAATTACCTTGTGCCTTTGGTGTTCTTGATTCTCCTTTGCTCAAGGTGCATTGAGATCAATTGATGCATCTTAGATGACTGCTAGCTACCATTTAAGACCCTAGACACCACTCTCCAAAGTGGGATATGGAATATTTTCTTAATAGATTTTATTATGCCAATTGACTTAGATGTCCCCCAAAACCATGGTCCCCAAACCCCCGACCATGCTACACTCGCTGGCCTTCAAAGTGTTCAGTTTATTCAGGAAACTTCTTTGCTTTTGGTTTAGGTCAGTTGTGTTGACTTCTCTTGTATTGTGTGTTGTCCTCCACTTCACCTAAAATAGTTCTCATCTACTAATTAGTGAAAACCCCTCTCCCTCCCTCCCTCCCAGCTCTCGTAACCATCAAAGAATATTTTCTTCTCTGTTTAAACTATTTTTCAAGTTCTTATAATAGTGGTCTCATACAATATTTGTCCTTTTGCAAGTGACTAATTTCACTCAGCATATTGCCTTCCAGGTTCCTCCAGGTTATGAAATGTTTCACAGATTCATCATTGTTCCTTATCGATGCGTAGTATTCCATTGTGTGAATATACCATAATTTATTTATCCATTCATCCGTTGGTGGGCACCTTGGTTGCTTCCATCTTTTTGCTATTGTAAACAATGCTGCAGTGAACATAGGTGTGCATATACCTGTTCGTGTAAAGGCTCTTATTTCTCTAGGATATATTCTGAAGAACAGGATTGCTGGGTCGTATGGTAGTTCTATTTCTAGCTTTTTAAGGAAGCGCCAAATAGATTTCCAAAGTGGTTGTACCATTTTATATTCCCACCAGCACTGTATAAGTGTTCCAGTCTCTCCATAACCTCTCCAACATTTATTATTTTGTGTTTTTTGGATTAATGCCAGCCTTGTTGGAGTGAGATGGAATCTCATTGTAGTTTTGATTTGCATTTCCGGCTAATGATCATGAGCATTTCCTCATGTATCTGTTAGCCACCTGAATGCCTTTGGTGAAGTGCCTGTTTATAACCTTTGCCCATTTTTAAATTGGGTCATTTGTCTTTTTGCAGTTCAGCTTTTGCGGTATCATGTAGATTTTAGAGATCAGACGTTGATCAGAAATGTCATAGCTAAAAACTTTTCCCAGTCTGTAGGTAATGTTCTTATTCTTCTGGTGGAGTCCTTGGATGAGCATAGGTGTTGATTTTTAGGAGCTCCCAGTTATCTAGTTTCTCTTCTGCATTGTTAGTACTGTTTTGTATACTGTTTATGCCACGTATTAGGGCTCCTAGTGTTGTCTGGTTTTTTTTCTTCCATGATCTTAATCGTTTTAGATTTTATATTTAGGCCTTTGATCCATTTTGAGTTAGTTTTTGTGCATGGTGTGAGGTATGGGTCTTGTTTCATTTTTTTACAGGTGGATTTCCAGGTATGCCAACATCATTTGTCTTTTCCCCATTTAACAGACTTTGGGCCTTTGTCAAATATCAGCTGCTCATATGTGGATAGATTTATGCCTGGATTCTCAATTCTGTTCCATTGGTCTATGTATCTGTTGTTGTACCAGTACCAGGCTGTTCTGACTACTATGGCGGTATAATAGGTTCTAAAATCAGGTAGAGCGAGGCCTCCCACTTTGTTCTTTTTCAGTAATGCTTTACTTATCTGGGGCCTCTTTCCCTTCCATATGAAGTTGGTGATTTGTTTCTCCATCACATTAAAAAATGTCATTGGAATTTGGATCGGAATTGCATTAAATCTATAGATGGCCGTTGGTAGAATAGACATTTTTACAATGTTATGTCTTCCTATCCATGAGCTAGGTATGTTTTTCCACTTATGTAGGACTCTTTTGGTTTCTTGCAGTAGTATCTTGTAGTTTTCTTGGTATAGGTCTTTTATATCTCTGGTAAGATTTATCCCTAGGTATTTTATCTTCTTGGGGGCTACTGTAAATGGTATCGACTTGGTGATTTCCTCCTCGATGTTCTTTTTGTTGGTGTAGAGGAATCCAACTGATTTTCGTATAGCTATCTTGTGTCCTGAAAATCTGCTGAACTCTTCTATTGCTTTCAGTAGTTTTCTTGAGGATTCTTTTGGGTTTTCTGTGTATAAGATCATGTCATCTGCAAATAGAGATACTTTTATTTCTTCTTTATCAATCTGGATGCCTTTTATTTCTTTATCTAGCCTAATTGCTCTGGCTAGGACCTCCAGCACAATGTTGAATAAGAGTGGTGATAAAGGCCATCCTTGTCTGGTTCCCAATCTCAAGGGGAATGCTTTCAGACTCTCTCCATTTAAGGTGATGTTGGCTGTTATCTTTGTATAAATGCTCTTTAGTACGTTGAGGAATTTTCCTTCTATTCCTATTTTGCTGAGAGTTTTTATCATGAATGGGTGTTGGACTTTGTCAAATGCCTTTTCTGCATCAATTGATAAGATCATGTCGTTCTTATCTCTTCATTTATTTATGTGATGGATTCCATTGATTGTTTTTCTAATGTTGAACCATCCCTGCATACCTAGTATGAATCCCACTTGGTCATGGTGAATTATTTTTTTGATGTGTTGTTGAATTCTGTTGGCTAGATTTTTGTTGAGGATTTTTGCATCTAAGCTCATGAGGGATATAGGTCTGTAGTTTTCTTTTTTTGTAGTGTCTTTACCTGGTTTTGGTATCAGGGATATGCTAGCTTCATAGAATGGGAGTATTCCGACCTTTTCTATGCTCTGAAATACCTTTAGTAGTAGTGGTGTTAATTCTTCACTGAAAGTTTGGTAGAACTCTGCAGTGAAGCCATCCGGGCCAGGGCTTATTTTTGTTGGGAGTTTTTTGATTACCTTTTCAATCTCTTCTTTTGTTATGGGCTTATTAAGTTGATCTGCCTCTGTTTGTGTTAGTTTAGGTAGGTAGTATATTTCTAGGAATTCATTCATTTCTTCTAGGTTTTCAAATTTGTTAAGAGTACAATTTTTTGTAGTAATCTGATATGATTCTTCTAATTTCAGTTGGGTCTGTTGTAATATTGTCCATCAGGTTATTTGCTTCCTCTCCTGTTTTTCCTTTGTCAGTTTGGCCAATGGTTTGTCAATTTTGTTAACTTTTTTTCAAAGAGTCAGCTTTTAGTCTTGTTAATTCTTTCAATTGTTTTTCTGTTCTCTATTTCACTTAATTCTGCTTTAATTTTTATTATTTGCTTTCTTCTGGTGCCTGAGGGTTTCTTTTATTGCTCTCTTTCTATTTGTTCAAGTTGTAGGGATAATTCTTTGGTTTGAGCCCTTTCTTCTTTTTGGATGTGTGCATTTATTGACAGAAATTGACCTCTAAGCACTGCTTTCACTGTGTCCCAAAGCTTCTGTTAGGAAGTGTTTTCATTCTCACTGGATTCTATGAATTTCTTTATTCCATTCTTGATATCTTCTATAACCCAGTCTTTGGTCGTTGTTCAGTTTCCAAGTGTTTGATTTCTTTTCCCTGCTTTTTCTGTTATTGATTTCTACTTTTATGGGCTTATGGTCAGAAAAGATGCTTTGTAATATTTTGATGTTTTGGATTCTGCTAAGGCTTGCTTTATGACCTATTATGTGCTCTATTCTAGAGAATGTTCTATGTGTGTTGGAAAAGAAAGTATACTTGGCTGCTGTTGGGTGGAGTGTTCTGTATATGTCTATGTGGTCAAGTTGGTTGACTGTGGCATTGAGATCTTCCATGTCTTTATTGACCTTCTTTCTGGATGTTCTGTCCTTCGCTGAAAGTGGTGTGTTGAAGTCTCCTAGTATAATTGTGGAGCTGTCTATCTCACTTTTCAATGCTGTTAGAGTTTGTTTTAGGTATCCTAAAGCCCTGTCATTGGGTGCATAAATATTTAATATGGTTATATCTTCCTGGTCAATTGTCCCTTTAATCATTATATAGTGTCCTTCCTTATCCTTTCTGATGGATTTAACTTTAAAGTCTATTTTGTCAGAAATTAATATTGCTATTCCTGCTCTTTTTTGATTGTTGTTTGCTTGATATATGTTTTTCCATCCTTTGAGTTTTAGTTTGTTTGTGCCTCTAAGTCTAAGGTATGTTTCTTGTAGGCAGCATAAAGATGGATCATGTTTTTTAATCCATTCTGCCACCCTCTGTCTCTTTATTGGTGCATTTAGTCCATTTACATTCAGCATAATTGTGGATAGATATGAGTTTTGTGCTGTCATTTTGATGTCTTTTTTGTGTGTGTTGTTGACAGTTTCTTTTTCCCTTAAGTTTTTGTGCTGAGTAGTTTGTCTTTTATACATTGTCTTTTCCTCTTATTCGTTGTTGATTTTGTTTCTGCTGAGTCTGTATTTTTTTCTTGTATTTTATTTTGATGAGTAGGATCGTTAGTCTCCTTTGTGGTTACCCTAATATTTACCCCTATTTTTCTAAGTTGAAACCTAACTTTTATTTCCTTATATCACCTTGTCTTCCTCTCCATATGAAAGATCTGTGATTACATTTCTTAGTCCCTCTTTATTGTTTTAATGTCTTCTTTTACATAATGACATTGCTGTTTCCCTGTTTTCAGCATTTTTCCTAATTTCGCCTTCATATTTGAGAAACAGTTTTGCTGGATATATGATTCTTGGCTGGCAACTTTTTCCTTCAGTGCTTTATATAAATCATCCCACTGCCTTCTTGCCTGCATGGTTTCTGCTGAGTCGTCTGAGCTTATTCTTATTGACTCTTCTTTGTAGATGACTTTTCATTTATTCCTAGCTGCTCTTAAAATTCTCTCTTTATCTTTGGTTTTGGCAAGTTTGATTATAGTATCTCTTGGTGACCTTCTTTTAGAAACTACCTTTTGTAGAGTTTGATGAGCATCTTGGATAGATATCTTCTCATCTTTCACAATATCAGGGAAGTTTTCAGACAATGAATCTTCAACAATTCTCTCTGTATTTTCTGTTATCCCTCCCTGTTCTGGTACTCCAATCACTTGTAGGTTATTTCTCTTGATAGAGTGCCACATGATTCTTAGGGTTTCTTCATTTTTTTAATTCTTTTATCTTATTTTTCTTCAAATATATTGGTGCCAAGTACCTTATCTTCAGTCTCACCAATTCTGCCTCCCACTTGCTCAGTTCTGATCCTATAACTTTCTGTTGAGTTCTCTAATTCTATAATTTTATTGTTAATCTTCTGAATTTCTGATTGTTGTCTCTCTACAGATTCTTGCAGCTTATTAAATTTTTCATTATGTTCTTGAATAACCTTTTTAATTTCTTCAACTGCTTTATCTGTGTGTTCCTTGGCTTGTTCTGCACATTACCTGATCTTCCTGATCTCGTTCCTGATGTCTTGAACAGTTTGTATATTAATCCTTTGCATTCTGCATCTGGTAATTCCAGGAATGCACCTTCATCCAGAAGATCCCTTGATTCTTTGTTTTGAGAGCTCGTTGAAGCGATCATGGTCTGCTTCTTTATGTGATTTGATATTGACTGTTGTCTCCAAGCCATCTATAAGTTATTGTATTAGTTTATTTTATGTTTGCTTACTGCATCCTAGCTTCTTGCTTTGCTTTGTTTTGATATGTCCAAAGAGGTTGCTTGAGTGAGCTAGCTTGATTACTTTTGCCTTTGAAGCTCTAACGTCCTGTCTTCAGATGGCTAGAGCTGTTAGCAGGTATATGAGCCTAGGAGTCCATTCACTTTTCTTCTGTGGATTCAGCTCACTTGTCCAGATAGTTGGTCATAAAGTGTGTGGTACAGGCTCTGTCCTACAGCCTTAGAGGGGCAGGGGTGATTGGTGTAGGTACCGGTATCTGGTTGCAGAAGGGTGTCATGCTCTGAACAAGGCAGGGGGCTGACAACCATCCCCCAAATGTCTGTGAGAAAAACACGTCCCTGTTCCCTAGAGCACAAAGGTGGGCAGGCTCTGGGGATGGACCATAGGCACCCAATGCTTTTGGCTGTAAGGACTGGGAGGTACCAGTTATCCTTGGACTCCTGTCACAGGTAGCTAGGTGACCTGAGTGGAGCCACCAGTCCTTAGGCCCCTGATATGGGTAGGTGAGGACCCTGTTTAATAGGCAAAGTGGTGTCAAACATCAAACACCCACCTCTCCACCGCACAGCTGAAAGAGTTGCAGCCTGCCAACAAGGGCCTATTCTCCTGAAATAGGTCCACACAGGTCCATGCAGGGGAGAAAGTTATTCAAATCCATGGACCATTTATGCCTGGACAGGAGCTGCTTCTGTCCTGAGCTCCCCAGGTCAGTGGAGCTGGCAGATTATCTTTTCCCCAGTTGTGAATTTATTCCTTCTCCAAGGCTGGGAGAATGGCTCATGGTGTGCAGCAGAGCCTATCTCAGGCCCAGGGAAATCAACAGCCACTGAAGCTGGCTTGGGAGCTGGGGGCATGGTAAAATATACAGAAGTACTTAGCTTTTGCCAAGAGCGCTGTTCTTCCCTGGTTCCAGAGATGTGAGTAGGCTGTGCGGCTGGCTGTTTCTCCCTGAGGAAACTGCGGCCAAACACTACCACCAGCCCACCGCAGCCTGGGGGTTCCTAGCAATGCAGGTCCAGCAACCCCTCTCTGCTTCTGAACCATCTCTCCCTCCAGCTGCTGCTCAGTTCATTTTCTAACTTTGCCTTTGATGTTCAGGGCTCCTAGCTTGTCATAAATATAACCATTTCACTTGTTTGTTATAAGCAGGTTCACCGGAAGCATCTGACTACTCCGCCATCTTGGCCCCGCCACCTTGACCTCCATATGTTTCCTTTCAAAGGAATGTTTACAATATCAGGTTCTCTCGGCTCTGAAACCAAAACCAGAATCTGTAAGGCACATGCTCATCATGCAGTTAGGGCCACAGAACATCTCTTACTGCCTCCAGTCTTCCATTTCCCCACAGGGACATAGGAAATATTTTTTCAAAAACCAAAAATAGAATATGAGAGGACAGGGCCAAGATGGCTGACTAGGTAGATGCTACCTCGGATCCCTCTTGCAACAAAGACTGGGAAAAATAAGTGAATCGATCACGTACATGACAATCTACAAACCCTGACCAACAAACACAGATTTAAAGAGTTGACCTGAGTGACAGAGACTGAGAATGAACAACCACGGGGAAGCAGCAACTGTTTTTGGAGCCTGGAGCCAGCATCCCAGTCAGGAAACCTTGGCGCCGGGCTTTGGACTGGGCGCAGGGGAGCTGAGCACGGCATCCTGAGATGGTGCAAACACGGGGCGCAGCCCTAACCCCCTGAACTGACCTCAGGGGAAGCCCAGCCAGTGCACGCAGGCAGTGCAGCGATGCGGCTGACAGGAGGTGAAGTCACCGGCAGGCAGCAACTGGTTTTGGAGGTGGAAGTGCGGTGTCCCTGCCAGGGAACCTTGGCGCTGGGCTTTGGACTGGGAGCTGAGGAACTAACCACGGCTTCTGAGACAGCGCAAGCCCGGGACGCGGGCCTGACCCTCAGGGGCAATCTCTACCCAGCCAGAGCACACAGCTGAGAACACGCCCCTTGGGAATCTCAGATAAAACAGTCATCCCAACCAAGATAAGTAATTTTGTCTATATTCCGGGGTGCTACTCTCTCCTATTTATCTGAACCCTCCCCTCCCCTTCCCAGGCGGCTTCATTAACATTGGAATTTTCTGAGCCAGAGAGTAAACTGCTCTGCGGTTTTTCTTTCTTTGGTTTTGTATTTGTCTTTTCCTAACCCATTCTCCTGGCCTGAGAGAAGCAGCTACAAAAAACCCAGGGACCAAAAATCCTTCCCTAATTGGACTGAAAACACAGAACCAGCTCCAGCCAAGCATATGTGATCCACAGTCTTGGGCTTTCATCCCCACAGGGAACAGGGCGGCTATTATAATGCAAAGGCATTTCTGATAGGGATCTGACTGCAATTGTTTTAGCAGATATACTGGAAAGACAAGTTTCCCAGGTCTGATATCTCTGCGTATTCAACAGAGCCCTCACTGACCCACAACAGGGAACTGAGGGCTGAAGTTCCCCCAGACCACCTAGCCTCCTGCCTTAGGGGTCTAAGGAGGGTGACACCTACCAATCTGTAGAGGTACTTGAATTGGGGGCCTAAGGTACAGCTGCAGAGACCACCCACCAAGGTGCTCTAGGAATAGAGACACATCTACCTCACTGACACTTGGGGGAAGCCTGTCAGCATCCTGCCCCCCCCCCCCGGAGTGTGAACCCCAGCTGCTACTAGAATCTGGGGCACACAACTATCACCACTACTTCCCAAGGTGGATAGGTGAGAGTCTGCATCACACACTTGATGACCCAAAATCAGATTCTACTCAAGAATAGTGAATGGACTCAGGCTTACACATCTGGTAACAGCCCAAACCAGCTGGTAATAGGACATAAGTGAGTCAAGGGCTACAACACTCAAGACAGCACAATCTAGTAACCCATCTACGTATATTGAAAGAAAACAAAACAAGATAAGACTCAGTGAGCAAATATAGAATAAATCACTACAATATCTTAGTGATGGCTCGGAGACAGCAGTCGATCTCAAGCCACATAAAAAAGCAGATCATGACTGCTTCTACAACTCCCCAAACTAAAGAATCAAAATCTTTCCCAAATGAAGATACAATCCTGGAATTGCCAAATACAGAATATAAAAAACTAATTTACAGAATGCTTCAAGACATAAGGGATGACCTCAGAAATACAATAAGGCAATCTACAGAAAAAGCCAAGGAAAACACTGATAAAGCAGTTGAAGAACTCAAAAAGATTATTCAAGAACATAGTGGAAAAATTAATAAGTTGCAAGAATCCATAAAGAGACAGCATTCAGAAATCCAAAAGATTAACAACAAAATTACAGAATTAGACAACGCAATAAGAAGTCAGAGGAGCAGACTCGAGCAATTAGAATGCAGAGTGGGAAATCTGGAGGTCCAGGGAATTAACACCTATAGCTGAAAAAAAAAATCAGATAAAAGAATTAAAAAAATGAAGAAACCCTAAGAATCATGTGGGACTCTATCAAGAAGAATAACTTGCATGTGATTGGAGTCCCAGAACAGGGAGGGACAAGAGAAAACACAGAGAGAATAGTTGAAGATCTGTTGGCAGAAAACTTCCCTGACATCATGAAAGACGAAAGGATATCTATCCAAGATGCTCATCGAACCCCATTTAAGATTGATCCAAAAAGAAAAACACCAAGACATATTATCATCAAACTTACCAAAACCAAAGATAAAGAGAAAATTTTAAAAGCAGCCAGAGATAAAAGAAAGGTCTCCTACAAGGGAGAATCAATAAGAATAAGTTCAGACTACTCAGCAGAAACCATGCAGGCAAGAAGGCAATGGGATGACATATACAGAGCACTGAAGGAGAAAAACTGCCAGCCAAGGATCATATATCCAGCAAAACTCTCTCTGAAATATGAAGGAAAAATTAAGACATTTACAGATAAACACAAGCTTAGAGAATTTGCAAAACCAAACCAAAGCTACAAGAAATACTAAAGGAAATTGTTTGGTCAGAAAACCAATAATATCAGATACCAGCACAACACAAGGTCACAGAACAGAACATCCTGATATCAACTCAAATAGGGAAATCACAAAAACAAATTAAGATTAATTAAAAAAGAAAAAACGCTCAAAACAGGGAATCATTGAAGTCAATATGTAAAAGATCACAATAATCAAAAAGAGGGACTAAATACAGGTGGCATAGAACTGCCATATGGAGAGGGATACAAGGCGATATAGGACAATAGAAGTTAGGTTTTTACTTAGAAAAATAGGGGTAAATATTAAGGTAACCACAAAGAGGTATAACAACTGCATAACTCAAAATAAAAACCAAGAAAAGCATAATGACTCAGCAAACATAAAGTCAAATACTATGAAAATGAGGAACACACAAGTTACAAAGAAAAACGTCTCAGCACAAAAAAGTGGAAAAATGAAATTGTCAAAAACACACATAAAAAGGCATCAAAATGACAGCACTAAACATGTTAAAAAAATTTTTTTTAATTTTTTTTATAATTACACTGAATGTAAATGGACTAAACGCACCAATAAAGAGACAGAGAGTCTCAGGCTGGGTAAAGAAACACGACCCGTCTATATGCTGCCTACAAAAGACACACCTTAGACTTAGAGACAAAAACAAACTAAAACTCAAAGGATGGAAAAAAATATATCAAGCAAACAATAAGCAAAAAAGAGCAGGAGTAGCAATATTAATTTCTGACAAGATAGACTTTAAAGTTAAATCCATCACAAAGGATAAAGAAGGACACTATATAATGATAAAAGGGACAATTGACCAGGAAGATATAACCATATTAAATATTTATGCACCCAATGACAGGGCTGCAGGATACATAAATTTTAACAGAACTGAAAAGTGAGATAGACACCTCCACAATTATAGTAGGCGACTTCAACACACCACCTTCGGAGAAGGACAGGACATCCAGTAAGAAGCTCAATAGTGACACGGAAGACCTAATTACTACAATCAACCAACTTGACCTCATTGACTTATACAGAACTCTCCACCCAACTGCTGCAAAGTATACTTTTTTTTCTAGCGCACATGGAACATTCTCTAGAATAGACCACATATTAGGTCATAAAACAAACCTTTGCAGAATCCAAAACATCAAAATATTACAAAGCATCTTCTCAGACCACAAGACCATAAAAGTGGAAATCAATAACAGAAAAATTAGGGAAAAGAAATCAAATACTTGGAAACTGAACAATACCCTCCTAAAAAAAGACTGGGTTATAGAAGACATTAAGGAGGGAATAAAGAAATTCATAGAATGCAATGAGAATGAAAATACTTCCTATCAAAACCTCTGGGACACAACAAAAGCAGTGCTCAGGGCCAATTTATATCGATAAATGCACACATACAAAAAGAAGAGCCAAAATCAGAGAACTGTCCCTACAACTTGAACAAATAGAAAGTGAGCAACAAAAGAATCCATCAGGCACCAGAAGAAAACAAATAATAAAAATTAGAGCTGAACTAAATGAATTAGAGAAGAGAAAAACAATTGAAAGAATTAACAAAGCCAAAAGCTGGTTCTTTGAAAAAATTAACAAAATTGATAAACCATTGGCCAGACTGACTAAAGAAATACAGGAAAGGAAACAAATAACCCGAATAAGAAACGAAATGGGCCACATCGCAACAGACCCAACTGAAATTAAAAGAATCATATCAGATTATTACGAAAAATTGTACTCTAACAAATTTGCAAACCTAGAAGAAATGGATGAATTCCTGGAAAAACACTACCTACCTAAACTAACACAATCAGAAGTAGAACAACTAAATAGACCCATAACAAAAAAAGAGATTGAAACGGTAATCAAAAAACTCCCAACAAAACAAAGCCCTCGCCCGGATGGCTTTACTGCAGAGTTCTACCAAACTTTCAGAGAAGAGTTAACACCACTACTACTAAAGGTATTCCAAAGCATAGAAAATGACGGAATACTGCCTAACTCATTCTATGAAGCCACCATTTCCCTGATACCAAAACCAGGTAAAGACATCACAAAAAAAGAAAATTACAGACCTATATCCCTCATGAACATAGATGCAAAAATCCTCAACAAAATTCTAGCCAATAGAATTCAACAAAATATCAAAAAAATAATCCACCACGACCAAGTGGGATTTATACCAGGTGTGCAAGGCTGGTTTAATATTAGAAAAACCATTAATGTAATCCACCATATAAATAAAACAAAAGACAAAAACCACATGATCTTATCAATTGATGCAGAAAAGGCATTTGACAAAGTCCAACACCCATTCATGATAAAAACTCTCACCAAAATAGGAATTGAAGGAAAATTCCTCAACATAATAAAGGGCATCTATACAAAGCCAACAGCCAACATCACTCTAAATGGAGAGAGCCTGAAAGCATTTCCCTTAAGAACGGGAACCAGACAAGGATGCCCTTTATCACCCCTCTTATTCAACATTGTGCTAGAGGTCCTAGCCAGAGCAATTAGGCGAGACAAAGAAATAAAGGGCATCTGGATTGGCAAGAAAGTAGTAAAATTATCTCTATTTGCAGATGACATGATCTTATACACAGAAAACCCTAAGGAATCCTCCAGAAAACTACTGAAACTAATAGAAGAGTTTGGCAGAGTCTCAGGTTATAAGATAAACATACAAAAATCACTTGGATTCCTCTACATCAACAAAAAGAACATCGAAGAGGAAATCACCAAATCAATACCATTCGCAGTAGACCCCAAGAAGATAAGATACTTAGGAATAAATCTTAACAAAGATGTAAAAGACCTATACAAAGAAAACTACAAAGTACTACTACAAGAAACTAAAAAGGACCTACTTAAGTGGAAACACATACCTTGCTCATGGATAGGAAGACTTAACATAGTAAAAATGTCTATTCTACCAAAAGCCATCTATACATACAATGCACTTCCGACCCAAATTCCAATGACATTTTTTAATGTGATGGAGAAACAAATCACCAACTTCATATGGAAGGGAAAGAAGCCTCGGATAAGTAAAGCATTACTGAAAAAGAAGAACAAAGTGGGAGGCCTCACTCCACCTGATTTTAGAACATATTATACAGCCACAGTAGTCAAAACAGCCTGGTACTGGTACAACAGGCACATAGACCAATGGAACAGAATTGAGAACCTAGATTTAAATCCATCCACATATGAGCAGCTGATATTTGACAAAGGCCCAGTGTCAGTTCACTGGGGAAAAGATAGTCTCTTTAACAAATGGTGCTGGCATAACTGGATATCCATTTGCAAAAAAATGAAACAGGACCCATACTTCACACCATGCACAAAAACTAACTCCAAGTGGATCAAAGACCTAAACATAAAGACTAAAACGATAAAGATCATGGGAGAAAAAATAGGGACAACGTTAGGAGCCCTAATACAAGGCATAAACAGAATACAAAACATTACCCAAAATGACGAAGAGACACCAGATAACTGGGAGCTCCTAAAAATCAAACACCTATGATCATCTTAAGACTTCACCAAAAGAGTAAAAAGACCACCTACAGACTGGGAAAGAATTTTCGGCTATGACATCTCCGACCAGTGCCTGATCTCTAAAATCTATATGATTCTGTTAAAACTCAACCACAAAAAGACAAATAACCCAATCAAGAAGTGGGCAAAGGATATGAACACGCACTTCACTAAAGAAGATATTCAGGCAGCTAACAGATACATGAGAAAATGCTCTCGATCATTAGCCATTAGAGAAATGCAAATTAAAACTACAATGAGATTCCATCTCACTCCAACAACAAAAAAAAAAAAGGCTGACATTAATCCAAAAAACACAAAATAATAAATGTTGGAGAGGCTGCGGAGAGATCGGAACTCTTATACACTGCTGGTGGGAATGTAGAATGGTACAACCACTTTGGAACTCTATCTGGCGTTTTCTTAAAAAGTTAGAAATAGAACTACCATACAACCCAGAAATCCCACTCCTCGGAATATACCCTAGAGAAATAAGAGCCTTCACACGAACAGATATATGCACACCCATGTTTATTGCAGCTGTGTTTACAATAGCAAAAAGCTGGAAGCAACCAAGGTGTCCATCAACGGATGAATGGTTAAATAAATTGTGGTATATTCACACAATGGAATACTACGCATTGATAAAGAACAGTGACGAATCTGTGAAACATTTCATAACATGGAGGAACCTGGAAGGCATTATGCTGAGCGAAATTAGTCAGAGGCAAAAGGACAAATATTGTATAAGACCACTATTATAAGATCTTGAGAAATAGTATAAACTGAGAAGAACACATACTTTTGTGGTTACGAGGGGGGAGGGAGGGAGGGTGTGAGAGGGTTATTTACTGATTAGTTAGTAGATAAGAACTACTTTAGGTGAAGGGAAGGACAATACTCAATACACGGAAGGTCAGCTCAACTGGACTGGACCAAAAGCAAAGAAGTTTCCGGGATAAACTGAATGCTTCAAAAGTCAGTGGAGCAAGGGCAGGGGTTTGGGGACTATGGCTTAAGGGGACTTCTAAGTCAATTGGAGCACAACAGAGAACCCCTGAGGGAGCAGGAGATCAGTGGGATGCAGACCCCAAATTCTCATAAAAAGACCAGACTTAATGGTCTGACTGAAACTAGAGGAATCCCAGCGGTCATGGTCCCCAAACCTTGTGTTGGCCCAGGACAGGAACCATTCCTGAAGACAACTCATCAGACATGGAAGGGACTGGACAATGGGTAGGAGAGAGATGCTGATGAAGAGTGAGCTACTTGTATCAGGTGGACACTTGAGACTGTGTTGGCATCTCCTGCCTGGAGGGGAGATGGGAGGGTAGAGAGGGTTAGCAACTGGCAAAATTGTCACGAAAGGAGAGACTGGAAGGGCTGACTCATTAGGGGGGGAGTAAGTGGGAGTATGGAGTAAGGTGTATATAAGCTTATATGTGACAGACTGACTTGATTTGTAAATGTTCACTTAAAGCTCAATAAAAATTGTTAAAAAAAAATAGAATATGAAACTAAAATTAAGAACCAGAATACACAATAGTAACTAATCATATTCACCAACTGTCTGTCAGTTTGTTGTACTGTGGTGGCTTACATGTTGCTATGATGCTAAAAACTATGCTACCAGAATTGCACATACCAGCAGGATCATCCTTGGGGGACAGGTTTCAGCAGAGCTTCCAGACCAAGACAAGGAAGAAAGTCTAGTGATCTACTTCTGAAAATTAGCCAGTGAAAACTCTGTGGATCGCAACAGAACACTGTCCAATATAATGTTAGAAGATGAGCCTCCTAGGTTAGAAGACACTACACAATAGCTGCAACAATAAATCAAACTACCAACAATCATGAAGATGGCACAGGACTGGGCCGCATTTTGTTCAGTTATGTATAAGGTCACTCTGAGTCGGAGACAACTCAATGGTAACTAACAACAACAACAAAAATTAATCACACCTTTCAAGTTCCAATATATTTGAGGGCTCGGCTCATATGTTGATATATTAAACTGATGTTCTTTTCATTTCTGTTTATTCCTTTTTGCTCCTATACCCTTCCCTCATTCAAACAGAAGTGTAAGACATTCACTTCCCCCAAGACAGATGCCTCTGTAGGAAAGCAGATTTTTTGTTGTTGTTGTGATAGCCTGACCTTTTACGTATATGGCAAAGAGGGTATGTTATCAAATGGATTGGAGGGAATGAATGATTATATAAAATCCAGTTTTTTTCTGTCCTAGAGGAAATACAGATTGGCTCAGCTGAGGGAAAAAAAGCAAAAAAAAAAAAAGAGTTACCTGTTGATAAATATCCCTGAAAAGCACATCCAAATTTCTTGTGTGTGCCCTGAAGGACACAAGTAAGAATACTTGTAGAGAATTTCAACTTCTCATGGAATCCAGACTTTCTGGAGCCCCTGAGGCTAGATGAACCCCTGAAACTACTGCCCTGATATAACCTTTAAACCTTAAACCAAAAATATCACCTGAAGTCATCTTTAAAACAAACAATAATTTTGCTTAATTAGTAAAAAATGCCTGCCTTGAGCATTGTGCTCTTTTAAAGAACTATCTATATGGAATCCCGTCGATTTTTCTTTTTCACAGCAAATAGAAAAATTGGATAGGAAGTTTAGGAGCTGGTAAGCTTATGTTAATGGGGGAGGACCAATTTGGAAAAGAAGAGTGAGAATGGTTGCACAACCTAAAGAATGTAATCAGTGTCACTGAATTGTACACTTAGAAATTGTTGAATTGGTACATGTTTTGTTGTGTATATTCTCAACAACATTTGAAGGGAAAAAAAAAAAAAGAATAGCCTGTAGAGATCCTGGAACAGGACAAAGCAGACACAACAATTTATTACATCCAAAACCATGGAAACAGATGATAACCACTTGAGGCCAACCTACTCCTCCCCACTCCTACCCCCCACCTACCAGGGAAGTCTTAGCCCTCTGGGGACTGGCACTCACTCAATCCTGAAGACACAGGAAGTGGGGAAGGCAAGATTCTGAACTGACAGGAAATCCTGACATGGCTCATATTAAACTTCTACAGAATGGGGGCGTGATATAGAAATTATGTTCAATTATAAACAAAGAAATATAATGTCTTCTATACCTGCTCTAAGAGCCTAGGATCCATGCCCACTATAGAAAAAATGAAGCAATAGATGTTGGCAAATGACCAGATATACTCAAATAAGAAAGCTTGGTTTTCCAGTTGAGTTGGTAAGCTAAATTTTGTGAAATAAATTTTTTAGCATATATACAAACTTTTAAATTATTAATGACATTTTATTTCAGTGCAATAACAACTACAAAATGCCATAAAGATTGAAAGCTGTAACAGGTAGTTCTGCACATAGAAGATAATTAAGGTTTTAGAAGTTTCCTGCCCTTTGAAAAAGAGCCTCAAAGGAAAATGAGAGTTTCATAGAGTTAAATGTTCTGTTTAGAAAAAAGACAGTAATAAATTTCAAGGGTCCAATAGATAAGATTCACTTATATGCTTAAAGACATTGATTCCCTTTAATTAGATAGTGGCTGGGCCACTGCTGATAGTGTTGCAGGAATTTTTACAAATCCAAGAAATGCAGCAGATATAGAAATGGAGCTCCAAGGGTGCACCTTTATACATGAAATGCCACATCACAGTTACGCACTAGCTTTCCTTCCCCTTTCTCCCCAACCTGGCATTTCTAGTGCCCTGGTGCCTAGGAATCTGTTTTTTAACAAGTTCCCAGGTAATTTTGATGATTCAAAAGGTAGAGAACCAGGAAGACTCTAAACAGACCCTAAATCAAAATTTAAGTTAAATCAATAACCAAATTGTTTCCTAAAATGTTCCCTTCACATTCTTCCTTTCTCTAACTAACCCCATCTCACAGCCTCTCTTTCCCTAGAAGTCCCCAATGCTGACTCCTTTATAGGGACAAAGCAAGCTTCTCAACCTGTAAAATTCCAACTAAATTTGAGTTCAACTTCCTCTAAAACTACTTGTGGTGGTTAGTGTTATGTGCCCACTTGGCTAGGAGATGATTCTCAGTGGTTTGGCGGATATTATGTAATCATCCTCCATTTCATGACCTGACGTGAGCAGGCAATCATTTACAAAGGGTTTCCTTTGGGGTGTGGTCTGCATCCAATATATATGGATGTTCTAGCACAGCTTCCTTTCTCTTGGTCCTGCATCCAACTCATCACCCTCTGACCTCTAGTTCTTGGGATGGGAGCAGCAACCTGTTGCCTGACCTGCAAATTTTGGAGATTTGCCAGCTCCTACAACCCCATAAGCTAGCAGACTTTTGCCTGACCCGCCGTCTGGGGGTTCATCAGCCTCTGCAAACACATGAGTGAAGAGAAGCCTGGAGCCTGATGCCTGACCCACGGATTTGGGACCTGCCAGCCTCCATAACTGGGTGAGTTATTTCCTTGAAATAAATCTATCTATATATACACTTCTTTGGTTTTGCTCCTCTAGAGAACCCAGCCTAAGACACAACTATTCCTAGGGAACTTCTAGAAAAAGATGGTGGAGTAAAGATACTTTACTCAAAATTTATTGAAATAACGACAAGGAATCGAATTTGAAGGAAAGGGAAAAACATCACCAGCAAAACAAGGAATTGACCACAACTCCAGTCCGCAAGCACAGCACCCAAGATGCGTACAGTCTAAGCCAAATGGGGAAGGAAGCTGAGCTCCCACACAGTATTTATTTCCCCAAAAGGAATTGTTGGCATTCTGAAGAACCTATCCAAGGACAG
This sequence comes from Elephas maximus indicus, assembly GCF_024166365.1. NCBI lineage: Eukaryota > Metazoa > Chordata > Mammalia > Proboscidea > Elephantidae > Elephas > Elephas maximus. The sequence goes on from NC_064826.1 coordinate 83,837,215, forward strand.
GAATAGCCTACAGAGTTAGGTATACAGTCTGTTCTGATATAACACATGTTTCTTTAATAGGAACTAATTAAAATACAATTTATAATTAGGGAAATGATGCCAGTATAATGTAGAAATTGTGTGGGTTCATATATGATTTTTCAAGGGTTTGAAGCTAACAGAGGTGAAATTTCTCACAATTAAAGAGAAAGCTTTAACAATATATAAAATCCTTTTTTTAAAAAAAAGCTGAAAATCCTTCAGTGCAAGCAGTGGCTGGTTCAGTGGCTTCAAGAACCGCTTCATTTTCTACTATGATATCCATCTCAGGAATAGAGAATGCAGATGGAGAAACAGCAAAGACAATTCCCCCATGTTTAAAAAAAAGATCAATTAATGAAGAGACCCTTACAGACTGGATCAGATCAGATTAATTTTGATACCAATCTCTGTCAGAGCAAATGCTGTCAAAAACCTGTGCCTTGGTTTGAGGCTGCAAAGCATCTACTGAGTGATGCTAGATGCAAATGCCCATGGAGATTAACTGTGCTGCTGTTTTTATTAGAGTTAATTTTGAGTTTGTTGTGCACTGATTACAAAATTACACAGGTTTTGAGTGATCCCCTCCTAACCTCATTTTCTCCAGAAGCCCTATTATTTTTAGAGTGTGATTTTGCAGAACGCACAGTTTTTCAGTAATGTATAAATGGTGTTACAGCAGAAATGCCTTTAGTCCTATGGAGAGGCCCAATTGAACTCCACTGAATGGCAGGGAAGAAAGGACTAAGGAAAAACCATCCATATATGTACCTATTGTCTCATCACAAAGGAGCCCGGGTGGCACAGTGGTTAAGCGGTCGACTGCTAGCTGAAAGGTTGGTGATTCAAACCCACCAGATGCTCTGTGGGAGAAAGATGTGCCAGTCTGCTTCCATGAAGATTTATAGCCTTGGAAACCCTATGGGGGCATTTCTACTCTGTTCTATAGGGTTGCTATGAGTCAGAATCCACTCAACAGCAATGGGTTTCATTTGGGGTAGGTATCATCTCAGTATCCCAGTCAAGGGAACTGGGGGTGAATTAGGTTGCCAAATAAGAAAGATTAGATGAACTCGGCCTGAGAAACTGATTCCTGAGATCCTTAGCCCTCATCCCCATGGAGTGCCAGAATACTAGGAGCCAGGCCTCCACTCTCTGGGTAGGATATTGGAGGTCTTCTCTGGGGAATTTGGTAAAAGAATAAAGATGTAAAAATACTGATATAAGAGACTCTCCAACAAATAGTCCAGCCATTATTTTACAATGAAGTTCAAGGCTGACAAGTTTTGCATACACCATGCTCAGATGTTCCAATCAACTATTTCATTCTTTAATATGAGCAAACAACCAAGATAAACAGGCATCTAAGAACAGCCTCTAACACAGATGATAGAGACCAAGAACAAACAAAAATCAGTTTGGGGGAAACAGATACTATGCAGAAAAAAATTTTTTCAAAAATATTATCATTAATATCCTCAGTGAGAAAGACATTGCATGAATGAAACAAGAATGGCAGGCTATTAAAAAAAGGGAACATTCCAAGAACAAAAAAGGAGCTAAAACATGAAAAAATTCAAGACAGCTAATCCAGAAGATGCAACATGCAAAAATAACAAGAGTTAACAAAAGAGAGAACAGAGAAAATAGAGAAACTAAAAATCAACAGAATAACTCAAGAAACTTTCCCAAGATGGAAGACACAAGATTTCAACTGAAAGGGCCTCTGAAGCCCAGAACAACTGATAAAAAAATACCACACATTAAAAAAATAAAGAGACCCTATATCGAGGCAATTTCAGAACTCTGAAATTTCAGAACTCTGGGGGCAAAGAGAATATCCTGCATACCTCTAAAGAGGAAAAAAAAAAAATAGGTCACATACAAAAGATCAGAAATTAGATGGTTTTATACTTCTCAACAGAAACCCTTGTGGCACAGTGCTGGACTGCTAACCAAAAGGTTGGCGGTTCCAACCCACCAGCTTCTTCGCTGAGGCAATCTGCTTCCATCAAGATTACAGCCTTGGAAACCATTTGCGGCAGTTCTACTCTGTCCCATAGGGTTGCTATGAGTCAGAATCGACTCGATGGCAATGGGTTTTGTTTTTTGGTTTCCATACTTCTCAACAGGAGTCCCTGAGTTTTGCAAACAGTTAATCATTTGGTTACTAACCAAAAGCTTGGTGGTTCAAATCTACTCCAAGCCTCCTTAAAAGAAAGGTCAGGTGATCTACATGAGCATCATATCCATTGAAAACCCTATGGAGCACAGTTCTACTCTGAAACATATGGGGTCACTGTCTTCATCATCTAGTGCTGTTATAACAGAAATACCACAAGTGGATGGCTTTAACAAAAAGAAATTTATTCTCTCACAGTCCAGGAAGCTAGAAGTCCGAATTCAGGGTGCTAGGTCCAGGGGAAGGCTTTCTCTCTCTGTAGACTCTGGGGGAAGGTCCTTGTCATCCATCTTCCCCTGCTGAGGAGCTTCTCAGAGCAGGGACCCTGGGTCCTAAGGACATGCTATTCTCCTGGCTCTTGTTTTTTGGTGGTATGAGATTCCCATGTCTCTCTACTTGCTTCTCTCTTTTATATCTCAAAAGAGATTGGCTTAAGATACAACCTAATCTTGTAGACTGAGTCCTGCCTCACTAACACAACTGCCTCTAATCCTGCCTCATTAACATCATAGAAGTAAGATCCACAGCACAAAGAAAAATCACATCAGATGACAAAATGGTAGACAATCACACAATACTGGAATCATGGCCTAGCCAAGTTGACAGATATTTTGGGGGGGACACAACTCAATCCATGACAGTTGGAATCCACTCAACCATAACTGATTTGGCATTTTGTTTTTCAGACTTCTGAACAGCAAGAATACTGGAAGAACAAGAAGTAATAGAGCAATGCCCTCAACATTCCTCGAAATTCAGACAAACAATGAAGTACAAAGACAGAATGAAGATATTTTTAGGCATTCAAGGATTCAAAAAAATGTGCATCCCCTGTACCCTTTTTGAAGAAGCTTTTAAATGTTCAGGTTCACCAAAACAAGAAAGTAAACCAAGAAAAAGGAAGATATGGCGTAGAGAAAGCAGGAGTGAATTAAAGGTATTCTTGGAGGTTGATGATGTGCACCAGGTGGAGGAGGGCAACAGTCCAGACTGAAACCATGTGACCAAAAGTCAGCTGTGTTGAGGGCTGTCATCTTTTGGATGTCTACTGTCATGTAGTTCCTTTTTCACTGAGGAAAGAAGGCCTACTGAGCCTGTCATACTATTATCTATACTCAGCTTATTTTGGACATATGTTAATTAATTAAGTTCCTGCTTTCCCTTCCATGCCCTACAACCTAGATCAACTGAGGGTATGTTGAGTATATGCCTTTCCCCAGTGTTTCTCAATCTTTAGTATGCATCAAAATAACTAGCAGACTTGTTAAAACACAGATTTGGGGCCCCATGCCCAGAGATTCAGTAGATTTGGAATGAAACCTAAGACTTTCTAACAAGTTTTCAGATAATAATGATGCTGCTGGCCAAGGAACCATGCTTTGAGAACCACCGCTCTCACCTAGTGCTAGAGGCAGGTCAGGGAGAGCTGGGAAGCAGAAAGCACAGAGCATTTCCCTCTCTCTCCATTTTTCCACTAGATATCCATCCAGTCCATGGCCCACATTCCTGGCCTGCCAGATGCTTTGATTTTCCCAGGACTCATTCACACTTTTGCCCACACACTTCTCCATAAGGAACTCTTATACACTATGTCCAAGAGATTCTGTTCATCTTATTTTCTCCTGAGAGCCTTCTTCTAACAATGACAATGTTGCTCTTTCCCTATTCTGTTGGGTTTGTGCTGACTACTCATTTTTTCATGTATGCTTAGGCATACATATATACATGAGTGATTTTTTAAAATTGTTTTTAAGCAAAGATATTATTAACACAACAGCCAGCAAACAGTTACCACCAGGAGAAGGATGGTGTGATCAGAGGAGCACACAGAGGATTTCTAAGATACTGGAATGTTCTATTGTTAACCTAGGTGGTGAATATGTAGATGTTCATTTTACTAGTAGTCCTTAAATACCAGTAAGACATATGTCTTATTTATTCTTCTGTATGAATTATACTGTTCATAATTTTAGAATAAGAGATAACACCTTCCTATTAAACAATCCCTCTCAAAAAAAAAAAAAAAAAAAAAGGCAGGGGGAAGGGGCAGAGAAGACAACTGAGGGAAGACGTTCCTCCAGGACAGAAGAAGCAATAAAAGATTTGGTGATAGGCTGTTTGAGACAAGAAACCTAACTCTAGGCTCAGACTGCCCCAGTTCACTATCCTACCCACTCCCCTCATCTGGTGACCAGGCCATTCAGAGATGTGTAATAAGCAGATGGCAATCAATGCAGGACCTAGACATAAAAACTGTAAGAACAACGAAAACGGAAAAGAGAAACATAAGCAAAGAATTGACAAATAACAGACATCACAAGAGGAACTACCCAAAGACTGCTGTTATGGGTTGACTAAGTAGAATTTCTGACGCTGACAGAACTTCTCAAAAATCATTTATCAAGAGTTCAGGGGTAGGGGCAGGGACTCGTTTAACTTTCCCCAAACAAAGAATAGAACAGAAAATTCACCAAGGCCTCTAAAGGTAAGAAGAAAATAGCTCAAAAGTGAAATACCCTGGGATGGCTGCCTGTCTTGCTTCACCAAGCACTGCCAGGCAATGTGGGTTGCATTATCTGTACAAGACAACCCTGCCCCCAGCCATAGCTAATTAGTCCAAGGATGGACTCAAACAATGACTCAAGCTAGGGTTGTCCAATTCTTCAGGAATTTTAGGATCTTAAACTGAGACCCACACAGATGAGAGTTTGCTGGAGCAGAGCACATTGATGGCAAGTTTCACACACTCCTGCTACTGAGGTCCATGGGTACTCCTCCCAGTATCATGCTACTCCTTCCAGGGCTTGGCTGGTCAGCGATTTCTTGGATGAGTGACATAATCTTGTATCTAATACATTTCCTTTCTACTTAAGCTAACCAAAGCCTATTTCTGTTACAACATTAAAAAAAAAAAAAAAAAATTTGCCCATTGAGTCAACTCCAAATGAGGCGACCCCAATATGTGTCACAGTAGAACTGTGCTCCACACAGTTTTTCCTTTTTAATTTATGTTATTTTATTGTTGATGTTGTTAGAATATATACAGCAAAACGTACACTAAGTCAACAATTTCTACATGTACGATTGAGTGATGTCGATTACATTCTTCCAGTTGTGTAACCATTCTCACCCTCATTTTTCATATTGTAATATAAACACACTGCTTCCCAAAATTCCTACCTAACCTTTCGAGTTGTTGTTGTTATTTGATCCTGTGTAGACAGTTCTTGGAAACCCTGGTGGTGAAGTGGTTAAGTGCTACGGCTGCTAACCAAACGGTCTGCAGTTGGAATCCACCAGGCGCTCTTTGGAAGCCCTGTGGGGCAGTTCTACCCTGTCCTATAGGGTCGCTATGGTCGCTTATGAGTCCGAATTGACTCGATGGCACTGGGTTTGGTTTGGGTTAGACAGCTCTTAAAAGAGCCCAATGCTCAAGCAGACATTCTTTCCTAATTAAGTTAAACTGTTGCTTGGTTTACAGAAGACATTGGGATATTATCAGTTTAAGGCTTAAAGATTATCTCAGGGCAATAGTTTCAGAGGTTTGTCCAGCCTCCGTGGCTCCAGAAAGTATGGATTCCATAAAAATTTTATATTATGTTCTGCATTTCCCACTTTTGATCAGGATTATTCTATAGAATCTGTAAAAATGGCAAGGGGGTAGCATCTGCCCTCCTCTAACTTCACAAGGTGGGAGAAGAATCAACATCAACAGCCCAAGGCTGATTCCTATGAAGTGAAGGTCAGACGTGCCTCCTCTCTCTGCCATCTTTAACAACTCTGACACCAACCGTTCTTCCCATGGCACTCTCTACTTCTCTGCTGGGTTTGATAATTCATTGCAATGGCTACACAGGTCTCACAGACAATACTTATAATTATGGAGTTTATTATGGAAGTAAGAGGTTACAATGCAGGTCCAGGAATGCTCAGGATACAGTTCTTCCATCAGAATAGCCTCTTCTCAGCCATACCCCAAGCAGGCCTCTCTCTGGTCCTCCGCCTCTGCCCTGCTCAGGCAAGTGTTACAAAGCTCTTTTAGCTCTGCCAGTAAGTGTCCCAAGGCACTCCACTCTGCCAGTAAGCTTCCACCTGAAGGTGGTCAGTTGCAGCCCTCCTGCCCAAAGGCACTTAGATTTCTTGCTCCATGGGCCGGGAAGCCACTGCGCCATCTCTTGCCAGTCTCTTCTGCCACTGTTTCTCTGCCACCATTTCTCACCATCTTCAAGGTTACAGCTCTCTCTCTTTTTCTCTCTCTTTCTTGGTCTCCCGGTTCCAGGAGCTTCTCAGTGCAGGGATCCTGGGTCCAAAGTACTCGGTCCGTTCCTGGCTGTTCTCCACTCCTGGGTGTTCTTCCTTGGTGAAATCCTCTCTTTCCGACCTCTAGGCTGGTTAAGCTCAAGTCAGTAGGATGCCAAAACTGACCAATTCCCTTGTTGTGTCACAATTACCCTATTCGCACAGTCCCACTCAATCACTCGGGTGGGAGTTAGAAGACCATGGCAAGAAAGCCCACACAAAAGTGATCCATCAAACAGTGAATCTTTGATCAAAACATTCAGTAATGGTAGCCAGGTACCAACTAGTTCTTCTGGTCTCATGGCAAAGGAGGTAGTTGTTCATGGAAGCAATTAGCCACATATTCCATTTCCTCTTCCTATTCCTAACTCTCCTTCTTCCTCTGTTGCTCCAACCAAACAGAGACCAGCTGTTGTCCTCGGACAGCCTTTTGCAAGCTTTTAAGATATCCAGCACCACAATGAACTAGGAAGTAGATCAGAAGCACTAAGCATGATATTAGGCCAATTAACTGGGATGTCCCATGAAACCATGACCCTAAACCTCCAAACCAAGAAACCAAATCCCATAATGAGTTTTGTTATACATAACCAGTATCAGCAGCTGCTCCTTTGTTGTAAATATATCTATTACACAACATTTGCCAAATCAACTTCTTATATGTCTACAACTCATTGATGTTAATTACATTAATCAGCTGTGCAACCCTACCCTTAATCGATGCGATTTTTCTATCACCATAAACCAGAACTCATAAACAATATGGAGCACTCCTTCCCACTGCTTCCCACTTCTGGTAACCACTAATAAACTTTGGTCTCTATACATTTGCCTTTCCTTGTCCTTTTATATAAGTGAGGTCATACAATATTTGTCCTTTTGCAACTGACTTATTTCACTCAGCATTATGTCTTGGAGCTCCATCCATGTTGCAGCATATATCATGACTTCATTTTTCCTCCATAGGGTTTTCAAGGGCTGATTTTTCAGAAGTAAATCACCAGGACTTTCTTCAAAGACACCTCTGGGTGAACTTGAACCCCCAACCTTTCAGTTAGCAGCCAAGCACATTACCTGTTTGTACCATCCAGGGACTCCACTTACAATCTAAAGAATCTTAATTCATGCAGTCTTGTAACAGTTTTCAGAGGAAAACTTTTCAAAATCTGGCTTCCAAATACTTGTGCTAATTTATTTAAAAAAATAAGCCAAACACTTGAGATTCCTGGAATCTGTATGACATCCTGTTCTATTTATAATTCTATTTATAATGAACTCATTTCCCTTGAAGTGAAAGCAAGCCAGTGTAGAGCAGGCCTGACTGGCAATGGCCTGACACCCCAGTGTGGGCGACCATACTAGTATCTGACCACCTGGGTAACTCAGAAGCATATCAGAAATGGCATCCAGACAGGTGTCCTCAGTGACATGATGAAAATGCTCCCTGAGACTTGATGAACCACCCAATTCAACTTGCTTGTTTTTATCAATTTTATCTTTGCTATCAATATTTTCTTTTCATTTTAAGTAATGAAATGGATTACATAACATATAATACTGTCTTAGTTACCTAGCGCTGCTATAACAGAAATACCACAAGTGGATGGCTTTAAAAAAGAGAAATTTATTCTCTCACAGTCTAGTAGGCTAGGGGTCCAAATTCTTGGTGCCAACTCCAGGGAAAGGCTTTCTCTCTTCTGTCGGCTCTGGAGGACGGTCCTTATCATCATCAGTCTTCCCCCGGTCTAGGAGTTTCTCCACACAGGAACCCTGGGTCCAAAGGACGTGCTCTGCTCCCGGTGCTGCTTTCTTGGTGGTATGAGGTCCCCCACTCTCTGCTCACTTTCCTTCCCTTTTATCTCTAAAAAAAGGAAATGCTGGTAGCATAGTGATTAAGTGCTAAGGCTGCTAACCAAAAGGTCAGCAGTTCAAATCCACCAGATGCGCCTCGGAAACCCTATGGGCAGTTCTACTCTGTCCTATAGGGTTGCTATGAGTCTGAATCCACTAAACAGCAAAGGTTTTTTTTTTTTTTTTTTTAAAATGAGATAAAATGTGATGCAGGCCACGCCCCAGGGAAGCTCCCTTTACTTTGGATCAGGCATGTGACCTGAGTAAGGGTGTTACATCCCACCCTAATCCTCTTTAACATAATCTAATCTTGTCTCATTAACCACAGGCAGAGATTAGGATTCACAACACACAAGAAAATTACATCAGTCACAAAATGGTGGACAATACTGGGAATCATTATCTAGCCAAGTCGACAGATATTTTGGGGGACACAATTTAATCTATGACAAATAGTGTTCATAATCTAGCTAGTTTAATATTCAGATGTTATACTGTACTGATACATTCACATAACACACTCCTGAGTGCAAATTTGTTGTTTTTGATACCTGCCCTTAAACCAGCCCACTACTTGGTACCCCCAAGCACAATGAAACTAAGTGCTGCCTGGTCTTGTGCCATCTCTATAATCTATTTTGAATCAGACTAGTGGCTCCATAAGGTTTTCAATGACCAATTTTCAGAAGTAGATCACCAGGCCTTTTTTCCAGTCCATCTAGACTGGAAGTTCCCCTGAAACGTGTTCAGCATCATAACAACACTCAAACCTCCACTGACAGATGTGTGGTACCTACACAAGAGGCACACTGGCTAAGAATCAAACCAGGGTCTCCTGCATGGAAGGAAAATTCTACCACAGAAGCACCACTGCCTCATCCTATACTAGCTGGTGTGGAGTCAATTTGAATTCATGGCAACCTCATGTATGCTGGAGTAGACCTGTCCTCCATAGGGTTTTCAATGGCTAGTTTTTCAGAAGTAGATCATCAGGCCTTTCTTCCAAGGAGACTTTCAGTTAGCAGCTGAGCGCATGAACAGTTTGTACCACCCAGGGACTCCGAGCACAAATTAACCATACCTAAATAATAGGTGGAAATGTGACAGTTTACAGAGTCAAAAAAAAAAAAAAACCAAACCCGTTGCTGTTGAGTCTATTCCGACTCATAGTGACCCTATAGGACAGAGTAGAACTGCCCCATAGAGTTTCCAAGGAGTGCCTGGTGGATTCGAACTGCTGGCCCTTTGGTTAGCAGCCTTAGCACTTAACCACTACGACACCGGGGTTTCCAAAATTTACAGAATAAAAATTCTTCAGTAATTCAGCATTTGAACACAGGTTAGATTTCCCGATCTAAAAAACGCTCTCAGAAAACCCTTAAGTCTCTAACCCCCTTTGACCAGGGAGTACTATATATTCTACACCCTCCAACACACACATATACACACACACACCTTTTCCTACTAGAATTTAAGGACACTTTTTTCAAATGTAGATCAGGCTTACAGCTCAAACGTACCTGGTGGGGGGTGGGGGGAAGGACAGGAAAGAGTAAAAATAAACACACATAAATCACACTAGCAGTTTACTCTTCTAAGTATCTGCATCTCAAAATGGAGCATGTAAGAGAAAGCAGAAGACAACAAAGACTCCGATATTGTTAACAGATGATGTTTCTTGAGTGCTCATTCTGAGTTCACCACTATGCTAAGCATTTAAAGATGTTCAGTGACTTGCCCAAGGTCACTGAACCTCAAGCCCATGTCCCACAACTAGTAAGTCACAGAGCTAGAAATCTGTCTGACTTTGTTCAGGAGCAAGAAGCGCTCCTTGTTCCAAGATGACCTAATTTCCTGCCATAGGAGTAACTAATCCCAGGAAGACTAAGAGAGAAACACCAGTTTCCTTCAGAGAAAATGCCACCCCATCATTTCAAGACCCATCCAAATCCCTTTCTTGTCTTTTAAGTTAAAAATTTTCATTCTTGCTGTTAAAAAAATAACAATAATGTTATTTATTGTTTGGAAAAAATATTAAAAATTTATATCTTTTTTAAAAAATACAAAAACTTATGCATATGGAGGCTTTTGCCAGTTTTTCTAACCTCCTGTCCTGAGTGGCCAGTTCAGTAGCACTGACACGCTCAGAACTACTTTCTCGGGCTTATTCATAGCTCCGTCACCAGCACATCTGGACAGCTAGTGAATCGGCCAAGTGTGAAGACCGAACATGCTGTTTATTTCAGGTAAAGACTCAGTTTTCACCTCATAGATTTATTTAAAGACATAAAAATTCTATAACTTTTCATGTGATTTATAAAAATATTAATTCTGTAATTTATGTAAAAAGAGAAAGAGAGGTTTAGTGCACCCTCCCAAACTGAAACCACCTCAGCAAGGGCACTTGTCCCATGATGTTCAATGTAACCCTGGGGTGTAAGAGCCTTGGATTATTCCTGCTGCCCGATCTAAATCAGAGAGAAGCAAAGAGGACTGAGGTTAATCTAATCAGCCAAGGGGAAGGTGATGGTGGCTTAGCCCATGATCATTGCAGTGGAAAAGAAAGGTGGCTGAGCTCTGCGTACATTTTTAAGGGAAAGCCATCAGTATTTGCTGACGAAGAGATATGGGATATTGGAGATAGAAGTAAAGGATGACTCCAACGTTTTTGCATGAGTAACTGGAAGGACGAAGTTGCCACTGAGTGAGGTTGGGAAACATATAAGAAGAATGTGTTTCAGGGGAAGACCAGGAACTCACTTTTGAACAGTTGAGATGCCCATCAGATAACCTCAGTGATGATACTGAGGAATCAAGTGATAAATAATCTGTAGTTCAGCACAGAGAACCAAACTGCAGTGAATGTGAACACTGTAGTCCCCACAGATGGGAAACAAAACAGTGGAGCTGGAAGAGATCACCGACAGAGAGAAGCAAAGAGGACCAGAAACTGGGCTTCAGGGTTCTCCAACATTAAGAAAGAGAAGAAAAGAAGGAACCAGCAAAGGAGACTGAGATGGAGGAGCCACTGAGGCAACATGAAAACACAGTGATGTCTAGAAGCCGTCAGAAGAAAATGTTTCATGACGTGATAAAATACAGCAAATGCTGCCGAAAGATCCAGCAGGGAACAGTTTGACTACTCCGTTTAGCAATGTAGAGTCTGGGGAGCATTCTCAAAGAAATATTCATAACTTTAAAGCTTTTATTTTAAAGAAAAGTTGAAAACAAACATTCAGCTTAAGGAGTAAGGCAGCTAACAAATTAAACAAAAAAAAAAAAGGAAGAAATTAATTATTTTTCCAAAACCATAAATTAGCTAATAAAAATTTTAAAAAACCCTATGACCCGAGAATTGATAATACCAAGAATTGGTTCCTTAACAAAAGCAATAAAATAGTAAATAAACCTCTAGCAAGACTGAGCAAGAAACAGAAAACATACAAACACAAAATTAATACTGAGAAAGTCATATACAACTTTAGGCAAATAATACTTTTATTAATAAAATAAATGCCATTTAAGGAAATTACATGTTATTAAAATTAACTTAAGGAAAAGGGAGGAAAAAGAAATAGCTCAAGATGAATGTTTCTAAACCAAATTGGTCTTCCAGCAAAATTCTTTTGTTAAAACTGAAAGAACAGATAGTTCCTAAATTACTTAGTTTGTTTCAAAGAACAGAAAAATATGGAGGCTAGAATAATCTTGACAGCAGAGCTAGACAAAGCATACAGAGCATAAAGAGAACTACAAAGTATTTTTACTTAAGGATACAGATTAAACTTTAGCAAAATGAATTTAGCAGATTATTAAAAATAATAGCACATTGTGAACAAGTAGGATTTATTCCAGAAATACAAAGATGATGAAATATTAGGAAACCTATTAATAAAGCCCTTTGCATTAATAGGTTAAAAAAAATGATTAATAGATTCCACAAAGACTTTGATGAAATCCAGCATTTATTCCAGAAAAAAAAAAAAACACTCTTAAGAAGCTATAAATGGAAAAAAATTTTTACTTAACTTTAATAGCATTTTTCAGCTGTTATCAACATTTAAAACTGACATACCAAGAGAGAATGAAGAAAACCAAAGACACAAGGGAAAGATTAGTCCAAAGGACTAATGGACCACAACTACCACAGCCTCCACCGGACTGAGTCCAGCACAACTAGATGGTGCCCAGCTACCACCACTGACTGCTCTGCCAGGCATCACAATAGAAGGTCCCAGAGAGAGCCAGAGATAAATGTAGAAAAAAATTCTAACTCACAAAAAAAGACCAGACTTACTGGTCTGACAGAAACTGGAGAAACTCTGAGAGTATGGCCCCGAGACACACTTTTAACTCAGTATCAAAGTCACTCTTGAGGTTTACCCTTCAGCCTAATATTAGACAGACCCATAAAACTAAACGAGACTAAATGTGCACACCAGCTCAGGGGCAAGGATGAGAAAGCAGGAGGGGACAGGAAAGCTGGTAATGGGGAACCAAAGTTCAAGAAGGAAAGAGTGTTGGCAGGTCATGGGGTTGGCAACCAATGTCACAAAACAATATGTGCATTAATTGTTTAATGAAAAACTAATTTGCTTCGTAACCTTCTTCATCTAAAGCACACAAAAAAAAACTGGCATACCATTTGACTGTCAAACCTATTGCTGTAACCTTATCCTCCATTAATATTTACATGCATTTAGAAAGATATATATAAAAGGATATTCGTGATAACATTCTTTACTTTAGCAAAGATGTCAACCAATTAAGGGAATGATTAAACAAATTACAGTATATCTACTCAATGAAATGAAATCCTACGTAGCCATTAAAGAATGGGATAGTTCAATATATTCCCTACTTGGACAGATGTTCAAAATGAAAGTAAGTGAAAAAAGCAAATTTCAGAGTAATATGCACTGCATGATGTCATTTTGCTTAAAATGTCTACATTCCTACCCGTATAGAAAAAAGAGTTTAAAGACTATATACCAAGTCATGAACAGGGTTACTTCTGAAGAATTGGGATGGACTATATATTTTCTCTATTTTATTAAGTTACTCAACAAATACTGAAAGCATACCTTGGGCCATGAAATGAATGATAATTCTAAGTTATCTGATTTTTTTTTCTTATGCATTATTTTAGGGCTGGAGGAAAGGATTTTATTTTGCTCATTTTTGGAAAAGTTACAAATGCACATGGTACAAAATTCAAGGAACAAAAGGGTAAAAGGTGAAGAGTCTCCTTCACATCAGGCCCCAACCCACAAATTCCTCCCACCCGGAGATATCCGCTGTTGCCCGCTTCTCCCAGATCCTTTCAGAGATATTCCACACATACAGGAACATGCAATGGATTGACAAGAGCATTGCCTTTATCTGGACAGATCTGTCTTTTTTTCTACATGGCAGTCTGTGAGGACCCAAAAGCCCTGCTGAGGTGCTGAACAAGAAGCACCAGTTTTCATTCATTGAAACAGACTGTCTTCATTGTTTCATGACTCAGTCTCAACCACACACCAGCATCACTGTGAAATCATTGAGAAAAGTGATCTTTCCACAGATCCTCTTTACTCCCACAGATATTAGTGTCCAAACTCCTGCTGGAGTGGATGCATCACTGAGTGGGAGAGGGAATCTAGCTTTCAAATAGTTCTCACCATCTCCTCCTCCACCAAGCCACATGAGACCCGGAGGCACCTTAGTGTCGCCAGTTACTGCCTGTGCACATCGGGCACGTTACCAACTTTCCCCACTATCAGCTCAGGGTTGCACTGTCTTGAGTCAAGTAATTCAGTCATCACTCATCTATCTGCTTTCCAGCTTCCAAAATGTGGTTGTGGTTTTTCTCCTTTCCTGTTGTCCCTATAAAGGATCTGTGGTGGCGCAATGGTTAAGTGCTCCACTGCTAACCTAAAGGTCAGTGGTTCAAACTCACCAACCACTGTGTGGGAGAAAGATGTGGCAGTCTGCGTCTTTAAAGATTACAGCCTTGGAAAACCTATGGGGCAGTTCTACCCTGTCCTATAGGGTTGCTATGAGTCAGAATCCACTCATTGGCATTGGATTTGGTTTTGGTGGTTCTCCCTACTCCCCTTACCATAAGTCTGCTGAGGTTTTATGATGAAGAAAAATTAGATAAATGTATTAAAAAGCTGCCATCTTAACCCTGAAATTCCTCTTTTTTTAAAATAAAGTAAAGCTATTTCATAAACATGATACACACACTCCAAACACCAGAGTGATCAGCACGACGATGCTCTGTTAACTAGCTTTCTGGCAGTTATGGTTGAACAGAGACTTTAATTTTACCTCTTGTTGGAAATCTTTCTAAAACTTGAAACCTGTCTTTCCTCTTTAATGACTCTAAATGGCTATGACCCTTCAGTGGCATTCCGATCATCTGGGCACAAGCCAGTGGTAACCAGTTAGATGGCAGCTCGGTCTGCCTGCAATTGTGTTTTGTTTGGTTTGCGCAGTTTCCAAATATTTTAGTTTGCTATCAACTTCTAAAAATAAAAATTCTAATAAAAATCTACACCTCCAAATGCTCTTAAAAATCAAAAGATCTAATGGTTCTGGACTCATGGTCCTGCATGGCCACAGTGAGCTGAAGCTAAGTAGCCAGCAGCTGTCCAATTCAAACCGTGTGCTCGTCCCACCATAGTCCCAACCACCCTACTTCCTGACCTGGTCCCTGTGGGCATTTTATGAGGGAGATAAGGACAGAAATGAAGGAGTTAATCTATAAAGCTGCTGAAATACAGTAATCCTAGGATACCCATTTGTATCTTCCCATTTTTATTTATGCAAATAAAAATGAAGTATATTTAATTTAAGGCTCTTGTATACTGAAAAAGATTAGTAAAGATTTCATTTTTTATATTATAAAAGTGATGATGAATTTACTTTCTTAATCATATCTTAGGATAATAATAAACTCATAGAACAGTATTGATTTCAGGACTTTTTATATAATCATAAATAAAATAAACTCAAACCTCTTTAAGAACTGAGTCCTCACTTTCAAAAAGGAATGCTTCATCCATCTAGAACTGAGTTGTCACAGCAAATAGCTGGGAAGAAGTAATAATAACATTACTTAGGTAATGTGTAGGTAGGTACTTACTCAGATAATGTGTTTTTTTTTTTTATGTAGGTACTTATAAATTGTAGATGAGACAGCATATTGGAAGGAGTGGAGAGTGAGAATACCTGGGGATTTCAAGTCTAGACTGTCACTTCCTAGCAGTGGAAAGTTTGACAGCAGAGTGAGGATAACATCCATTTTGAATTAGGCTGACAAGGAGAAACTGCCTGGGACGTTTTGCTGGCTGTAATGCAGAATTCAAATGGGAGCTGTTACAGCTCCCCGATGTTTTGTGGATCTATAGTCTCCATCAGCTCAGTGCTACTCCAAGTGTGGTCTGTGAACTGATGCTGATGCATGGACTCTTTGTAACAAAGCTGACCAAATAAACATTTTAAAGCAGCAATTTGAAATTGCTGTAATGTCCAAGCATGTGATCAGTGAGCTCTTCTCTGAGGAGCTGAGCAAGGTGTAGACCAGTTCAGTATTGGTGAGTTCACAAAATGAGTTGCACATGGTGACCTGAACTACATAGAGGTCACGTGTAGAAGGACCATGTATTTTATAGTTTGTTAATTGAACCTCAAAGTGTATAAAAATATGAAAAATGAAAGCTTTTTAAAAATGTTTTCCAATGTCTTTCTGCTCAGCGCATACAAAATTCTTTAACTTCCAAGAGCATGCATTTTCCAATGTATCTGTTGTTAATTATGCCACTATTTTGTAACTTAACCTTAGGTATCATCTCAAGTCTACAAAAATCATCCAAAATGTTATCTAATAACATTCCTAGGGCTTCAGACACTATTATTATTATCATGGAATGCAATCTGTAAGTCCTAAGAACTTAACTAGACTTTGTTTACTGAAACTGAACTTCACAGAATCCTTCCCATTCCACTGAGGTTTCCCCCATTCCAAATTATTGCCTGCTTTTGTCTCAAACCTTACTTAAATCTTTTAAATAAAATTAAATTAAACATTAACCATCCCTGCTTTCCTGATTTTAATTTTATTGTGATAAAATATATATAACAAAAAAGCCATTTTAACCAGTTTTAATTGTAGAATTCAGTGATATTAATTATATTCACCATGTTGTGTAACTGTCATAACTATCCATTTCCAAAGGTTTTCATCACTCCAAATAGACACTTTGTACCCCTTAAGCAATAACTTTCCTTTCTCCCTCCCCTACTCCCACAGCACCTGGTAACCACTAATAAACTTTTGTTTCCATGCATTTGCCTATTCTATATATTTCATATAAGTGGGGTCATACGATATTTGTCCTTTCGTGTTTGACATATTTCGCTCAGCATGTTTTCAAGGTTCATCCACGTCATAGCATGTATCAGAACTTCATTTTTCTTTATGGCTAAATACTATTCTGTTGTATGTGCCACATACATTTTGTTTACCCATTCGCCTGTTGATGAACACTTGGGTTGTTTCCATTTTTTGGTTACTGTGAATAATGCTTCAATGAACACTGCTTTACAAATACTTCTTTGAGTCCCAGCTTTCAAATCTTTTGAGAATATAGGAGTGGAATTGCTGGATCACATGGTAATTCTCTGTTTAACTTTCTCAGGAACTGACAAAATGTTTTCCACAGTGGCTATACCATTTTACAGTTCCACCAACAATGTACAAGGGTTCCGATTTTGCCACATCCTCGCCAACAGTTATTATTTTGTTTTATTCTGGTAATAGTCATTCTAGTGAAGGTGTAGACGTACCTCGTTGTAGTTTTGATTGGGATTACCCTAATGACTAATGGGAGTCCTAGATGGTGCAAATGGTTAATTTGCTCAGTGTTAACTGAAGGTTAGATGTTTGGGTCCACCCAGAGGCCTGGCAATTGCCTTCTGAAAAGTGAGCCACTGAAAACATGATGAAGCACAATTCTACACTGACACACACAGGGTTGCCATGAGTCGGAGTTGACTCAACAGCAACTTTTTTTTGTTAATGACTAATGGTGGACCCCTAGTGGTGCAATGATTAACCAGCTAGCTGCTAATCAAAAGGTTGGTAGTTTGAACCCACCAGTGGCTCCACAGGAAAAAAGATCCGGTGATCTGCTCCTGCAGAGATTACAGCTTAGGAAACCCATGGAGCAGTTTTACTCTGTCACATTGGGTTATATCTAACAACAACAATGGCGTTAGGCATCTTTTCATGTGCTTATTGGTCATTTATATATTTTCGTCAAAGAAATGTCTATTCAAGTCCTCTGTCCATTTTTTAATTGGGTTGTTTGTCTTTTTATTGTTGAGTTGTAGATATTCTTTTTATGTTCTGGATATTATGCCCTTATCAGATATATGGTTCCCAAATATTTTCTTCCATTTTGTAGGCTGTCTCTTCATATCCTTGATAAAGCCCTTTGACACAAAACTTTTCGTTTTTGATGAAGTTCAACTTACCTATTTTTTCTTTTGTTGCTTGTGCTTTTGGGGTAATATAAAAGAATCCATTACCAAAGACAAGATCTTTAAGATTTACTCCTGTTGTCTCTAAGAGTTGTAGTTCTTATATTTAGGTCATGGATCCATTTTGAGTTAATTTTCATGTATGGTATGAGATATGGATCCAATTCCATTCTTTCGCATGTAGAGGTGCAGTTCCTCCAGCACCATTTTTGAAGATGCTACTCTTTCTCCATTGAATATATTTGACGCCCTTGTCAAAAAATCAATTGGTCATACCAATGATTGTTAAGAAAGACAATTCAAAATGTAGGATCACAGTTTCTAGCCAATCTGTGAAAAGGTGAAACTTTCAATGGTTTTGCCCATTTGTGATGTATACGGATGATTCTGTAATATTCTTTGGGCTTGGGTAGACATGGCTGTGGCAGCATGCTTGTCCAATTTACCCCTTTTGTCTTTTTGAATATATGCCAAATAAACTTTCTTTTTGCTCTAAAAAAAAAAAATCACTTGGTCATAGATGTATGGGTTTATTTCTGGACTTTTAACTCTATCCCATTGATTTGTATGTCTATCCTTATACCAGTACCACACTGTTTTGATTACTGTAGCTTTACAGTACATTTTTAAATCAGAAAGTGTGAGTCCTCCTACTTTGTTCTTTTTTTTCAAGATTGTTTTGGCTATTTGGAGCCTCTTGAAATTTGGCATGAATTTGAGTATCACCTTTTCCATTTCTACAAAAAAAAAAAAAGCTTTTGGAATTTTGAAAGGGATTGCATTGAATCTGTAGATCACTTTGGGTAGTATTAACATCTTAAAAAAAAAAAAAAAAACTCGTTCCTGTCCAGTCAATTCCGACTCATAGCAACCGTACAGGTCAGAGTAGATCTGCCCTACAGAGTTTCCAAGGAGCGCCTGGTGGATTCAAACTGCCGACCTTTTGGTTACCAGTCATAGCTCTCAACCACTATGCCATCAGGGTTTCCATTAACATCATAACAATGTTAAATCTCCCAAAACATGAACACAGGATGACTTCCCATATATTTAGGTCTTCTTTAATTTTTTTCAGCAATGTTTTATAGTTTTCCATGTACAAGCCTTTCACCTCCTTGGTTAAATTTATGCCAATGAATTTTATTCTTTTAGATGCTATTGTAAATGGAAGTGTGGTGGTGGTGGTGGTGAAAACATGCACAGCAAAACATACACCCATTCAAAAATTTCTACATGTAGAATTCAGTAGTACTGATTACGTTCTTCAAGTTGTGCAACCATTCTCACTGCCTTTTCCAAATTATTCCGCTACCATTAACAAAAACGCATTGCCCCCTAAGTTCCCTATCTAACCTTCTGAGTTGCTATTGTCAGTTTGAGCCCATATAGTTCATTAAAAGAGCACAATGCTGAAGGGAGATATTCCTTACTAATTAAGCTAACTATTGTTTGGTTTAAATACTAACAAGGAATATTTTTGGTTTAAAGATTATCTCGGGGCAATAGTTTCAGGGGTTCATTCAGCCTCGATGACTCCAGAAAGTATGGATTCTATGAGAATTTCAAATTCTGTTCTGCATTTCCCCCCCTTCTGATTAGGCTTCTTACATAGAATCTTTGATCAAAATGTTTACTGTTGGTAGCTGGGCACCATCCAGTTCTTCTGGTCTCATGGCAAAGGAGGTAGTTGTTCATGGAGGTAATTAGCCACACATTGTAAATAAAATTGTTTTCTTAATTTCCTTTTCTGAGTTTACTCAATTTTACAATTATCAATTAAGAGGGTAATGATCTTGATATTTTATACCTATGAAAATTTAGCAGCAAATACTTTATATGAAACATTTTGACTTTTTATTTTTTAACTAAACTTTTAAACTTTCACTTTGTAAACTTTCACTTAAAGCACAATAAAAATTATTTTAAAAAAAAATGGATTTGGTAAGAAAGCCGTAATGTAATTTCCAAAGTTATGTGACCATGCAGGTTACCATATGGTATGATTGGGTTAAGCAGCACAGCATAATGGTCACAGTAGTTAGAAGTCAGACTATGGGATCTTGGACAATGTACTCAAACTCTGTAAGTCTCAATTTCCTTATCTGTAAGGTGGAGATAATGAGAACTAGAAAAGGTAATGCAGTACCTTACGTATAATGTCTGATACATAATACGTGTTTAATAAAAAGTAGTTTTTATGATTGTTAAAAAAAAAAAAATTCCAGATATAAGAAATTTATGGATCCAGAAACCATTTTTCTCATCAAGACGTAAATTAAATTTAACAATAATTTTACAATATAAATTGCTGGAACTTGTTACCAATGAGAGATTTAAGATGCATTTTGAAAAGGATGCATCAGTTGGTTCATTGCGTAAAAAATGAATATGCTGAGTTTGCTGAAATTGTTTTAAAATCTCTTCTGTCAACATACCTCTGAGACACTGTACTAAGGATGTTATTAAAACACAAAAAAGAAACAGGTTAGATAATGTCATCTCCTGTAAGTAGCATTCTTATCAATCCAAACTGAATTTGTTAATTAAAAACATTAATGACGATATATATGTATATGTTCAAAGTACCCACATAGGTATTTAATATAGGAAATCATTTACCTCATAACTTTGTTTAATTACAACTTAATCACCTATATGCATATTCAGTGAGAATGTACAGTTTTTATATTTCTTTTTTCCTATATGATGTTGTTTTGGTTATTTTTGTTCAAATGTAATTTTATGCCTGTGAATCTAAAAATAAAAGAAAAAGTGGGCTTGTATTTTGTATGTCTTCTTTATTACACAGTTTTTGAACTTAAAAGAATAAATTCTCAGTTTTCCAGAGAACTAATCGATTTGGATAACTTTATTCCCAGGTATACTAAGGAATTTCTACATGGAAACACAGCACAAAATTGACAGGATTCCGATATCAGCATTATTTAAGATAAACACAAACACACTTTCAGATACAAAACACTGTGTATAATGTTAATCATAATCAGCAGCTTTCCTTCTATACAGATTCAGCTTCCAGAAAGATTAGAGCTGTTAAATTACCAATAGTGTAAATAATTGCCTTGCTAGGACCTGGTTGGAGTCCCCAGGTGATGCAAATGTTTAATAGGCTCAGCTGCTAACCAAAAGGCTGGGAGGCTTGACTCCACCCAGAGGCTCCCCAGAAGAGGTCATCTACTTCCAAAAACCAGCCTTTGAAAACTCTATGAAGGACAGTTCTACTTTAACACACATAGGGTGACCATGAGTTGTAATCAACATGACAGCAACTGATAGGACCTAGTTAAGCCTGATTAAGACAGTCCTCATGTGCAAACGTCCATCCATTTACAGCTTCCTTACTACGTCCTTGATATGGGAAGATGTGGTGGTGTAGTTTGTTATAACTGAAAAAGAATCTTAATGTGAAGGAGTCAATCACACCCAAGCCCTTACAGCCAGTCATATAGTATCCACCTTGGGTAGCTAAACAGCAACAGCTCCTCTACCCAAGTCCCAACCAGATGGGCAAGTGCCACTGGCCCAGAGGCAGATCATTCTGCATGCTGCATAAGGAAGAATGGGATTAGATAGGGAGACAAGATCAGAGACGGGCAGAGAGCAGTTAGATAAGAAAAGAGATTATACTGTAGTAGTCTGAACTAAGGAAGGAGGATTAGTTTCCTAGGGCTGCCATACCACAAATTGGGCAGCTTAAAACAACAGAAATTTAATCTCTCACAATTCTGGAGGCCAGAAATCTGAAATCAAGGTATTGGCAAGATTAACTCCTTCTGGAGGCTCTGAGGGAGAATCCAGGCCGTGCATCTCTCCTGGCTGCTGGCGATTTTTGGCATTCCTTGGCTTATAGATATATCACTCCAATTTCTGCCTCTGACATCATATGCCATCTTCCCTGTGTCTCTTCTCTTCTTAGAAGGAACTAGTCATATTGGATTAAGGCCCACTCTACTTCAGTATGGCTTCACATTAATTTAACTAATTACATCTGCAAAGAAGATGCTATTTCCAAAAAAGGACACATTCACAGGTACCAGGGATTAGGACTTGAATATACCCTTCTGGGAAACACAAATCAACTCATACAGTAAAGAATGGATTTAGAGAGTTTTCAGGAGATAAACTATATGATGTGATGATTGGATGAAAGAGAAAAAGAGCTAAAAATGACTCCCAAATTTCTGGCTTAAGCAAATGGGAATATAGTAGGGGCATTTACTGAAACTTTGGAAGAAGAATTGGTTTAGGGAGGAAAATGTTTCATTTTTCACACATTGTTTTTAGGCTATACTTGAGTCAGAGTTGACTCGACAACACTGGGTTTTGCATGTTGAAATAAAGATAATCAAAATGGATATGATTTTCTTACTCAAAAGAGATACAAAAATTCGAGGAGTGTTTAGAATTTCAATGTTTCACAGCTCACTTCTAAATTAGTTTTATTTAGTAGGAAGAACTAGAATTCATATATCCTAGATTTCAGCACCAAATCTGCTATAAACTAGCCATATGACTTTAGAGGTATCACCCAACCTTCCTTTGCTTCTGTTTCCTAATAGGAGTAAAAATATTTGCCCTACCTCCTTCATGGGGTAAGTAATTCAACTATGGACATTTTGAAAATAGTAAAGAGGGAAAACAGTGTCTGGTGTTACACTTCTTAACAAAACACAAACATTAAACCACTTACACTTTTAGTTTCTCTATCATTCCTAAAATGAAAGAGGTAAGATTAGAAGGGTTTTTCACTTTTAAAACAAAGAATCTTAAAAAAAAAAAAAAAAGACTAAAGTTTTAAAAGATCAACTTTATTTGTAATCATTTTTAAAAGGACCCAAAATCAATTTTAAGAAGTCCAATAAATCATAGATTTTAAATGAAAAAAATAAGCCCCTCCATTATGAATTGAATTGTGTCCCCCAAAAATGTGTGTTGTAAATCCTAGCCTCTATGCCTGTGATTATAATCCCATTTGGGAAGGAGTTGTCTTTGTTATGTTAATGAGGCAGGATTAGTATAGAGTGTGTCTTTTTTTTTTTTTTTTTGATAGGGTGTGTCTTGAGTCAATCTTACAAAATATAAAAGGAGCAGATTAAGCGAGCAGAGATGTGGGAAGAGATGCCAAGCCATATAGAGATCTCCAAGGAACAAGGAAACAGAAACAGAAGAGACAAGGACCCTCCCCCAGAGCCAACAGAGAGAAAAATCCTCCCCCTAGAGCCAGCACCCTGAATTTAGACTTCAAAACTTTGAGAAAATTCCTTTCTGTTTGTTAAAGCCACCTAAACTGTAAGAAAATTAGTTTCTATTTATTAAAGCTACCCACTTTTGATATTTCTGTTAAAGCTACACTAGATAACTAGGATGCCTCCTGAGTTCTTATTAAAGGCTTTTATGGTCTAAAAATTAACCCACTCTTGTCATGGACTCTAGACTTTCTGGAGCCATGAAGGCTGGATGAACCCCCGAAACTACTCCCCCTGAGATAATCTTTAAACACTAAACCAAAATATCCCCTAAAATCTTCTTAAAACCAAACAATAGTTTAGCTGAACTAGTAAAAATGTCTGCCTTGAGCATTATGCTCTATTAAGAGCTGTCTATATGGTCCGGCAACTATTGCAGAACATTTCGACCAAAGATTCTATAGACGAATCCTGATCAAAAGGGGAAAATTTTCAAACAGAACTTCAAATTCTCATGGACTCTAGATTTTTTGGAGCCCTGGAGGCTGGATGATCCCCTGAAACTATTGCCCTGAGATAAACCTTAAGCCATAAATATCCCCTGAAATCTTTTTAAAACGAAACAATAGTCTAACTTGACAAGTAAAAAATGCCTGCCTTGAAAGTTGTGCTCTTTTAAGAATTATCTATATGGGATCAAAAAGACAACAGCAACTCGCAAGATTAGATAGGAACCTTAGGGGGCAGTAAGTTTATGTTAATGGTGGAGAAACAACTCAGAAAAGGAAGGTAAGACAAACAAAAAAACACCAGGCTTACTGGTCTGACAGAGACTGGAGAAACCTCAAGAGTATGGCCCCCAGATACTCTTTTAACTCAGTACTGAAGTTACTCCTGTGGTTTACCCTTCAGCCAAAGATTAAGCAGGGTTATAAAACAAAATGAGATTAAATGGGCACACCAGCCAAGGTACAAGGACGAGAAGGCAGGAGGGGACAGGAAAGTTGGTAATGGGGAATCCAAGGTTGAGAAGGGGGGAGTGTTGGCTAACGTCAAGGTGCTGGCACAACCAATGTCACAAAACAATACGTGTATCAATTGTTTAATGAGAAACTCATTTACTATGTAAACCTTCACCTAAAGCACAATGGGAGGGAGTGACGAAGAAAGAAAAGAAAAGAAAAAGAAAAGGAGGGCGACAACTGTTGCACAACTGGAAGAATGTAATCAATGTCACTGAATTGTACATGAAGAAACTGTTGAATTGGTGTATGTTTTGCTGTGTATATTTTTAACAACAGCAATAAAATAAAAATAAAAGAATTCACTCAGCACAGTTATTTCTGTTATTATTTTGCAGAATGTTAGAACCATTAAATATAAAAGTTGCAGTTTTAAAGAATATTCAGAAAATATTTTGTAACAAGAAAAGAGAGGGTAACACAAGTGTTATATGCATATGCTTTTATGTCAGACGGGCTGAGTTCTAATTCTGTCTCCACCAAAATTAACAGCTGCCTGGCCTTGGGCATATTATTTAAATATTCTGAACCCTAGTTTCCTATCTGTAAAAGGGAAATAATAATGATATTTTCTTCCAGGAATGGTTATGGGGATTGAATGAGATAATAAATGCAAATCACTTAGCACCGAGCAAAAGGATTTATGAAGTATTAGACATACATGTCATGAATTCAGAAGAAAAAAGGTTTAAGAAATATATGTAAAACTGACCAGACTTGATAGTGATCAAATTAGCAGAGTTTTTGGTTTTGTTGTTAGTAACATTCGGTGCTGGCAAGGGCAGAAAAGGAAGCATTCTAATATTACTAGCGTAAGACTAAATGGATAAAAACCTTTCTGGAAAAGAACTGGGCAATATGATATCAAAAATCTTAAAATGGCCATACCCTTTGACTCATCATTCTATCTTTAAGAATCATTCCTTAAAACATAATCAGATACAGAGAAAATTTGTTGTTCAAATATGCTCATTGCAGAATTAATGTAAAAATCATAAATTACCTAAGTGTTCAACTAGAGATGAATGGCTTAATAAGCTATGGTCCATCATCTTCTGTAACGATGCACTCAGAAGGGCATGTCACCTCTGTGGTCTTCTTGCCAAAAATGCATAACCTGAATTTAATCATAAGAAATGTCAGATAACCCCACATTGAAGGACATTGTACAAAATAAGTCAAAGCAATGAAAGACAACGATGGAGGAACTATCCTAAACTAGAAGAGACTAAAGAGACATGGCAACTTAATGCAACGTAAGATCCTAGACATTAGCATAACAATTGGCAAAAATTTGAATAAGGTCTGTAGATTAGTAATAGTATTTGTAATCGTTAATTTCCTGGTTTTGATCATTGTACAAGTACTATCATCACACAAGATGTTAACATTTGCAAAAATGAGATGAAAGTATACTGAAAAGCTTTATGTAATTTTTGCAAATTTTTGAAAGTCTGAAATTATTTATATTTTCAAAATGAAGTTAAAAAAATTTTTTAACTTAAATAAGTTATGGTACATTCATATGGTGATTACGCAACAACTAAAAATGTTTACAAAGTAATCTTAATGACACTGGGAAAATGTTCTGACCATATAACATTGTAGAAAAAAAACAACAGATTGTGAACTTGATTATAAAGTATGAATTCGACTACCGAAACTATACAACATAGACACAGAAAAACTAAAATCTAGACAGAATTTACTAAAGTGTTAAGAGTAGTCATCTCTAACTAGGAGACTATAGGTGATATTTTCTTCCATTTTTTTTACTTTTATGTTTTCCAGTTTTTTCTACAATGAGCATCTACTGCTTTTAAAATAAAAAATAAGTTATTTTTAAAATACACCAAGAATTTTAATCACAAAAATTTACTTAAACATTTTTTCTGCTTTACGTTAATTTTTAAAAATGTTTTACAAACTTTAATCTTAAAAAAAGTATGACCAGAGGGTGAAAGGCCAACACTGATAAAGTTTTGGCTTAGGTGAGTTTCTTAATTTGGCATCGGTGGTGGGAACAAAAAACGCTTAATGGTTTCACTATTTGCAGATGAATTCTTGGCATTATGTCTGCCTAAATCCTGTGGAACTCATATGTTGAAACAGCTGCTTTATTTCCAGTAAATAACTGGAACTATTCCCCGGACCATCAGAGAAACTTTAACACATACCCGCCCAAATCCCAATCAAAAATAGAAGAAACAGGAACTTAAGCATTTCTTCTCAGCCTTTTATAAATCAAGAGAGGAATGTGCTTGTGCTGGAGGCTGGGGAATGAAAAACAAGACAAATCTTGCTGAGAGACACTTCAAGGTGGCCCCCAGGTGTCTTGGATTTCCCTGTTTCATATGACAGCCTTCTGAGTCATCAGGATAATTTAGCAATGCACAATTGAGGGGGCATAAAGCATGGCTCCCTACACCAAAATACCTCCTATATGAGATAATGTATATGGTACTCTACTGCACTGGCCAAAAAAGCTTTATTCTCTTGGCCTTAGAAGAATGTTTAATTTCTAAAATCTGCTACCCTCTTCCCATCAAAGTACAAATGTGTCATCCGCCAACACTTCGCTAAGCTGTAACTCCTCAGTGAGATTGGTTGAGGGTCAACCAGAGGAAAAACGACATGGAGAGCTGAGGTCCGGAAGGCACTAAGGAGGGCCAGCTTGAAAGGTTCTTACAACAAGTTATGCCAAGCCCTGGTTCTACCCTCCTCAGGTGTCTACTGCTATCTGCCTGACTAGTATAGCATGCCGTCTCAGGTGATTGGTGCGATTCAGTCTCCTCAATTCTATAAATATTCTCCAAACTCACCCAACAAGCTCAACACCAGACCTCAGGTTTGTCTCACCAGACTTCCTACCCCACCCAGCTCTGGGCTTGGTACACCTTTGTATCCCCACCCAGCTTGCTTAGTTTTCAACCTCAACTGCATCCCTGCCATCTCTGTTCCAGCCTTTTCCATACAGGCCAAACCTATCTACCAGCATGCCAGCTGCATGTTGGACCAATCACTTAGTCATCCAGCCCATTGCTGCCTGGGTCCTCATCGCTTCTGCGGCCTGCCCCCTAACCTCCAGTGATGCTCCCCTGGCCCTCCTCCACTTGCTGCTTTCTACACCAGGTTCTTGAGGGGTCCAGTTTCCCCACATGTAACATACCAGGAAAGACTAGTTCATACTACCTCCCATTTTCTGATTTTATTTATTTATGAATGCTTTATTCCAGGAAGTATTTCAGGTAACACATACTGTCAGATAGGATTCTTAGCCCATGTGGCTGTCTGCCCTATGAAATGCAATGGCTTTTCCCCATGAAATCAATCCTGCTCCTTCTAAGACAGGTCAACAGTAGTAGAAGAGGCAATCCTCTCACCAAAAGGAAAACAAAGGAAAAGCACAGATCTTGAACTACAAACCAGAGGCCAAGAGAAATACTAAGACAGCAAATGCAACAACACTGTGACCTTGTGTCAGGAGGGCAGACTTTTTGCTGACAGATGCTGCTCTCTCGCTCCCCCTGCTGGACAGCGGGGTCCTGCTGCGATTCTTCCAAAGTCCACAGCCCCAGGCTGATCCAACACCCGATTATACTTAAAGTGCATTAACTAAACATTAAAGAAAAGCCACATTTGCTAATCTCATTTCATTAACTCCAATGCCATATTAGAGAAAAGGAATCACCTTGTATGACTTGTATGACAAGGCCTGAAGCACTTGTCACACAGACCACGGTTTGAGTCCATTTCTAGTTATTTAATATCAGGAAAGTTATTGAGTGTCCCTGAGCCTCGGTTTCCTCATCTGTAAAATGCAGATGATAATAGCCACCCCTTATGATCATTGTGAGGATTAAATGAGATAGTACTCGGAACAGTGCCTGCCCTATTGAACGTTGTCTCTCCCTTTCTCTCTGAATGGCACCTCACTTCTTGGTGACTCAGTGACTTCATCAATGAAATGATAATACCTTTTTTAATCAGCCTACTTGTGAGAGATGGGTGGGCCAAATGGAGAATGGATGTGTGTCAAAGCACTTTGTAAACCATGAGGTGCTATCCTAATTAAACTCACCAAGGAAGATGACACCTGCCTGGCACTGTGAAGAGACAAAGATGACAAAGGCAGTTTCAATCCTAGTAGTTTTATAAATTTGTGGATGAAATAAGCATCCATGAGAATGACTATGCTTCACAGCAGAGACTAAGTGGCATATTAGTTATAGAGAAAAAGAACAATGGGCACAGAGTAAAAAAAAATGAACTTGTCTGAGGAGTGGGGATGAGAATCACAGATGACTTCATGAGTATGTCACACTGGACCGGGTACTAGAGGCAAGTAAAATTTCAGTCAGCATAAATGAGGAGAGGGCCTTCCAGAACCAGAAAAGAGTGAAAGCATTGACAGAGTATCTGTTCTCTTAAGCCACCTGGTTTATGGTCATTTGTTCCAACGTCTTGGGAAACTAATACAGTGTCTGAGAAGTTTCCTGATGATAATGTGAAGGATGGCATGTGATGGGGAGAATGAGGGCACATACAGGCAGGATTCACGATTGCCAAAGAGAGATAAGGGCCTGAAATGATTCAGCAAGGGCAGGGGCAAGAAATTAAAAGGAACAAATATGAATGTAAAGTATTACAATCATATGACTGAAGACAGAGAACCACATATTGTTACTCAGTTCTACACGTATCAAAGAAAAAACATCATGAAGGCTGTCGTGAGCTCAAACTGGTCCTGATCTTGAGTAATCCACAAAAGGTAGAAGCAACGAAATGAAGTCATACAAGATGCTTCTCTGATCAACTTCTAGAATTAACAGGATACATGTGGAGGGTGGGTTGGGATTACATATTGTCTTCAGTAGGTAAATTTTAGAAATAAATTGGAGCAACACATGTTCAGTCAACATATCCTCTGACATATGCTCTTGACTAAAAGTTCAATGTTATGCTTAAAACATGTTATGCTCCAGAAGGTGGAGATGACTGGAAGCTATTTTAGAAGTTGAGGAGGTTTACTGAAGACTATGTGAAGGAAATTGAAGGTACTGGACTAGTTTATTGTTGACTCTTTCAGGAAGCTCTTCTGCTTTTGCAGAAAAGGACACATTCTGCACTCCTTGATACACAATAGCCTGATGGCCATTTATCAATTTTAAATTAATCTGTATTTGGGAAATTGCAAACTGTGATTTTTAGTCACCTGCAAAGCTGTCAAAGTAGTATTAGAGTGTAGGACACTAAAAAGACTTTTAGATCCACCCCCAAATATACTAATTTGTTGTGTGTTTTTTTTTTTAGATTAGGTCTATTACATTTGCCATCATTTTAAGATATATGCATTCCCCAGGCAATCTCTGATCTCATCAGAAAGCAAAACCACGGTCATATACTTTCTTCCAATTGAGCTTTAAAATAAACCAAAAAGAGATTGACATATGCTGAGTTTCCTACAGCTAGTCTTTCAGAGAGGAGTCTTGCTCTTTAAGTAAAAGAAATCAAAATAATAGTTCTATGAAGACCTTTTCAATGTAAAATAACTCGTGGGAGTTCTCTTCAAAGGATTTGAAAATTCTAATAATTTAGCTACCCACCCACACCGACACTGTTAATTAGGCCCTCTCTTTTTACTTAGAAGTATAACAAAAGAAAAATAAGATTAAGCTAACTCCCCCTCTCACTGACAATAATGTCAGAATAAAAACATAAAGCTGTTTTGTACTTCCAGTTCCAGCCATGACAGAGTAGCTGGTATTAGACTTAACTCTCCTGCCATAAACTGAATAAAATACATAAAACAATCATTTTTAAGGAAATGGACTGCAACCAAAACAGAAGTATGATCCTTGAAAGAACGGAAGCAAGTAAGGTGAGCTGCACATTCTCTCCTGCTTGAGAAACTGAGTCCAAGCAGAAAGTGGTACTGTGTTTTAGGACAGAGGAAACTGACTTAAGTTTAGGGCTGCCAGGTGGCTGGGATTTGGAGGTCAGGTGCTAGAAAGATGGAAACTGCACAGAGGGGAATTCCAGAGGAGGAAAGCCAAAATATAAAAATTCTTATCCTTGGCCCTAAGCTGTATGACAAAGAGGTGAAAGAGGGAAATACCTTCTGAATAATGGATTTAAGATTACTTTTATCCTACTTTATTCCATTCTTTTTTTTCTCTGTGCTTGTTTGAATATATTCTGTTGGCCTGTCTTCAAATTCACTAATCCTGTTTCCTGTTGTGCTGTGAATCCATCCAATAAATTCTTAATTTCTGATATTTTGCAGTTATTGAATATCTACTTGATTCTTTAAAAAAATAAGTTCTAATTTTCTGTTGATATTCTCCATCTTTTCATTCACATTGTCAATCTTCTGTTTTCTTTAACATACTATAGTCATTTTGAAGTCTTGTCTGCTAACTCCAATATCTGGGTCATCTGTACATGCTTTTATATCTTGTTATTTACTTTCCCGATTCTTTTTATCTAGTAATTTTTTATTGTGTGCCAGATATTGCAGGTAATACTTTGTAGAATCTCTGGATTATGTTATTTTCCTCTAAAGATTATTGGATTTTGTTCTGGCTGGCAGATAAATTACTGGCAGATGACTTTAATTCTGATGAATATTGGATTTAGCCTTTGTTACGATGAGTTTAAGTTTTGACCTTATTCCTAGGGTGCAGCCCTTATTCTTACATAGAGAATCATCTATATTCCTAGGCGATGGCCTTTTATGCATCTTAACTAAAAGCTCAGGCATTCACCAATATCTTTCTACTCTAGGTGAGTTAGAACTCCACCATCTTCCCAGATGTTGTTCTCTGCTAGATGTTCTATGAATGTCTTAAAAGTTTGTAAAATTTTTAGACCTTTGCACCTACATTTTACTGAAGATTTTAGGGCAGTGCAATCCAATTCAACAAGCATATATTGGTTTCTGCTCTACTAGACACTAGAGAGTCCTTACAATTAAGATTGCTGACTTTGATGTTGTTCTCTGCTAGGCCTCCTGTAGTTTCACCCTATGCAAGAATTGTTATTAAAAAAAAAAAAAAGACTCTCCTTTTCCTCTCAAGCAAGTTATTTTCTATTAAGAGAAAAGGTAGGGGAGGAGTGGGATTTAAAATACCTGGTAAAGACATCTACACAATAATTTAGGATTAAACTTGGGCACAAAAATTGATGTCTCAATGATTCATATCTCCCCTTTTGTAGATCCTCATCCTCTCCACATTCAGGATTAGACGGACAGAAAGATTTCAACATCAGTCGGATGGATAAAAGTCTTTTGAAAAAAACTAAGGTGGGACTGGAGGGAGACAAGACAGGGCTAGGGTTTACTACTTTAGATAAGGCTCATGGAAGCCCTCTCGAACAAGGTGACATTTGGGCAAAACATAATAAAAAGAGGAAGCCAGGTATATGAACATCTAAGAGAGTTCCAGGCAGAGAACAGCTAGTGTCTTAGTTACCTAATACTGCTGTAACAGAAATACAAGTGGGTGGCTTTAAAGAACAGAAACTTATTTTCTCACAGTTGAGGAGGCTAGAAGTCCAAGTTCAGGCCATGGCTCTACAGGGAGGTCCTTCTTTGCCTATTCCAGCTTCTAGTGGCTGCCAGCAATCCTTGGTGTTCTTGGGCTTGTAGATGCATGTGTCTCTGTCATCTGTTTTCCCCTTCCCCGTGTATGTCTGCCTATTCTGCTCTTTTGTAACTCAGAAGTGATTAGGTTTAGGACCCACTCTACACTGGTATGGCCATATTAACATAACAAAAGAAAAACCCCATTTCCAAATAAGGCCATATTTACAAACAAGGATTTCAACACATATTTTGGGGGCACATAATTCAATCCACAACAGCTAGTGCAAAGACTCCAAAGTGAGAACAGACCTAACCTCTTTAAAGGACAGTTAAAGACCAAAATGACTAGAGTACAAGTGAACGAGCTAAGAGTCTTAGGCAATGAAGACACCACAGACACAGGCCTGAGTACATAGGTCCTTGTTGGTCATTATGGAGCACAATTTTACTGACACACATGGGGTCACCATGAGTCAAAGTTGACTCAACAGCAACTGGTTTGTAGGTCATGGGAAGGACTTGGGATTTTATCCCAAGTGAGATGGGAATCCACTGGAAAGTTTTAACCAAGGTATGACATGATCTGACTTTCAAAAGGATCACTCTGGCTATCATGTGAACAGGCTGTACAGCAAAAGTGGAAACAGAAGGGTTACTGCAACAGTCTAGGGCAGTGCTTTTCAAACCTGAGCTGCATCAGAATAACCTGGGGGGTTTATTAAAACAGACTGATCACACAGAAACCTGTATATAAACGCTCACTGCAGCTTTATGCATGACATTTGAAAACTACAAACAACCTAGATGTCCTTCACAGGTGTGGTACATCCGTAACATGTACTACTCAGCAAATAAAATGAGCTATTAAACGTATGGCAATATGAATGAATTTCTAGAGAACTGTGCTGATTAAAAAAAAAATCCTAAAAGGTTACTTACTATATGGTTCCATTTATATAAGATCGTTGGAATGACAAAATTATAAAAATGGAGAACTATTTGATTAGTGGCTTCCAGGAGTTAGGGACAGTGGAAGCAGGTGGCGGCTATAAAATGGCAACATGAGGGATCTTTGTGGTCATGGAAATGTTGTCTTGACTGTATCAATATCATGTGACTCTACAATTATCTCAAAATAAAAAGTTTAATTTTAAAACTAGCTGAAGAAATTAAAAACCAAAAACAGATTACTGGGTTCTACCTCATTACAGATCAGGAGATCTGGGGTAGGGCCCAAAAATTTGTATTTCTAACAAGTTTCCAAGAGATTTTAGTCTGGGACCAGCTATGAGAAGTAGTGTTCTTGGGAATAACATCTTGGAGCAAGTTATTATTCCTATTTTACAGAAAAAACTGAAGCCTAAAAAGATTGGCTTCTCCATAGAAGGTACTAGGAACTAAACAGCAGGACCAGGACTCAAATTGGGTCCTCTCTGCTGTGTTTATCCCTAAGCAAATCCAGGTCAGCAATAATCTTAATTGTAAGGACTCTCCAGTGTTTAGTAGAGCAGAAACCAATATATGCTTGTTGAATTGGATTGCACTGCCCTAAAATCTTCAGTAAAATGTAGGTGCCTAGGTCTAAGAACTTTATAAACTTTTAAGACATACATACAATTGAAGTGTGTACTAGCCTCAGCTCTGATCCTGTGCCTTAACTTTCTCAGATCAGACAGATGAGGGAGCTGGTCCCTTTCTAATTCTGAAATCCTTACTTGCAAAACAACACGTGCCTAGATTCATACGGATGTTGAAGCAACTACATTAAGTACTTATCGAAAATAGTTTTCCTGCGGTTAGCTCTCGAGTTCCACTTTAAAATCCCCTTATGCAATAAGCATCTACAATAGTTCTCTAGTCTCCATGACAATGATAACAAAACCTGAGGAAATAAGCTTACAAAGCTAAAAGGCTTTTACAACAGAAATAGGAACTTCCTGGTAATGATAACTCGTCACCTGAAAGGGATTACATTCTTGATCTCAATTTCAATATTGTTTTCAGCAGCCAGCTCACTGGGCTCCTCCTGAACTGTATCATACCTTGTTTCAGATTCTACTTTCTCACATTAATTACAACTCCCAAAACTAAGTAAATAGTGTTATTTTGTTAAAGGCACGCAAAATGCTAAATAATAAAAATAGGCTTCAAATACAAGGTCTCAGAAAATCAGTATCTAGAACTGAAAACTAGTCCCCATTAACTGCCCTGTCTTCTACCAAAAATATAAAGGGCTATCATTCCATGTAGCTCTCCATGGGCTCTTGCACAGCCAGCTGTAGTCAGTCTATCATCACTAAGGGAAATCTTAAACTCAGATTTGACTTACAAATAAATCAGACAAAGTAGCCAATGACATTCCTGCCCCCTAGCAACAGAGATACTCGGGTCCCTATTTCTTACAGTTGGCAACTTCCTCCAATGCAGTTTGTCACAAACTGAGAGCTATCTCTGCTCTACCACCTAAGGGCATCCTAGAGAGAGCTATTTAATTAACTGCAAAGGGAAACCAGAATCCATTTGTTAAGTGAATAGCGAGAAATTAACACAGAAATTTTATTTCTTAAGGTACCATCTAGCCACATACATAGACTTGGCTTAAAAAATCTACCAAAATCTTTAATTTTTACCTGATACGCACATTGTGTTCAATTCAAAAAGGACTCAAGACAGAACCTTGTTAGAAATGTTTATTTTGATAGTCTATATTTTGGGGTTTATCATAAGTAACTCGGCAGAGGTTCCACTCTGCTACAGATGCATCTGTGAAGAGCCCTGTGCCGTCCAACGGGTGAATGTCTCAACGATGTCCCATTTCTTATCCCAGCCAGAGTGTACACCTTCCATGTCTTTCCTATCCATTGATAGCTTCCAAATCCAGATGACCAAATAGTCCTTCATCCCCAAAGTAGGCTACAATGTTTGTGAAGAGGAAAAACAAATTAAACCCCAAAATAAAAACTTTCAGTCTAAGGACCCAAAGATTTTATACATTTGTATTTATGTTTACTTGTCTATTAAAGTAGATACACCTAGAGTTACCAGACAATAAGGATCAATCTCAATTAGCAAAAAATGAACCATACAGAATTGTATCTAAAGAAACACAGTTTTGTTACTTTTGAGTGCTGGTACCTATTATAAACAAAAAGGAAAATGTAAGCTGATATTTAAAATGAGGTCAATTAAAAGAGAAATGACTAATGATTTTCATTAACATAAAAGGTCTGACACAGAAGGACAAATACTGTATGAGCCCACTTATATGAAATATCTAGAATAGGCAAGTATATAGAGGCCAAAGTTTATTTTATTACTAGGCGTGGGAGGGAAGGAAGGAAAAAAGAAGACTCAATGCTTAGGGGACACTGAGATTCTGTTAAGGGTGATGGTATCATTTGGACAAGGACAAGAGTAATGACTGAACAACATGACAGTGTGTGTGTGTATATATATATATATACATATGTATATATATATAGTGTAGTACTTAAGTGCTACAGCTGCTAACTAAAAGGTCAGCAGTTTGACTCCGCCAGGTGCTCCTTGAAAACTCTATGGGCCAGTTCTGCTCTGTCCTATGGGGTCGCTATGAGTCGGAATCAACTCGATGGCAATGGATTTGGTTTACATATATATATATATATATGCGCATTATGTACACCCAAAAAACCAAACCCACTGCTGTCAAGTCGATTCCGACTCATGGTGACCTTACAGGACAGAGCAGAACTGCCCTGTAGAGTTTCCAAGGCGCACCTGGTGGATTCGAACTGCCGACCTCTTGGTTAGCCACTATAGCACTTAACTACTACACCACCAGGGTTTCCCATGCATATATTTAAATTTCAAGGACTGATGAAACCAGAAAATAAAGCTATATCATTATTAGATACAACATTGGTAATAGTAAAAATAACACTTCTATGGGACAGGCACTATGGTTAAAGTGTACCACCAAATCCGCTGCTGTTGAATCAACTCCAACTCATAGCGACCTTATAGGTCAGAGCAGAACCACCCCACAGGGTTTCCAAGGAATGGCTGGTGGATTCCAATTGCTGACCTTCTGGTTAGCAGCTAAGCTCTTAACCACTGTGCCGCACAATTCCCAATTATGATCCCTACTCTAAAGATGCAGAAACTGAGGCTTTGAGAAAGTTCTTATCCTAAGTGGGGCATGTGACCCAGGTGCTCTTAACCATTAGTTTACATGCCTCCCTAAAACTAGTCCCCTTTCCGTATCAATTGATTCTTACTGTAAACATTCCGGCAACTTATATAAAACTAGCCCAAACTCCCAAATCATTTGCTGAATCTTAACAAGATCCAGGAAGGAGAAAAAAGGCATTTCATTTCTAAGTCCTGCTGATTAAAAATAAGATTTATTGTAATATGTCCAATTAAATAAAACCGCATTATAAGATGACAATTAGAGCATTCTGTAAAGTTCATTTTTAAAAGGTTACTTGTGCCTAGCTAGGTGGCAAAAAAAAAAAAAAAGTCAAATATGCATCTTATTTCCAATTTTCAAATGTGTATTAAAGTCCTCATTAAACCCCAAGTACTTCTGCATACAGTTAGATATGAAAATTAACTTTCCATTTCTTAAGGTCTCCTCTTCAATGGTAATGAGCATCCAAAATAAAGAGAAAAGAAATCTTCCTCAGCCTTGTATGGACATTGGGAATAATGATTCTCTTATTTAACCCTGGTACTCATATTTTGCCTAAACAGTATCTTACTAACATTTTACCCCTTATTCATTAATGTACTGCATTTTAAATAGGGCATTCACGTCAGCCAGCATTTGCTTATCACCTATAATTACCATCCTAGGTAAAGAGGAAGATACTGAGACAAATGTGGTTCCAACACAAGGAGCCTAATAACCTGGTGAGGGAAACAAATCAGTAAATCATAAACTATTATAATTAGGTACAAAATTATTATATAAACAGTAAGTTTATATATTAACTTTATATTAATAAAAGCCATAGCAACTACAATTATGTTCCTTTCAGACTACAGATTAGTCAGTCTCCCTAGTACAGGTGGCATAGTATGAAATTCCATAATTGGGTAACCCTTTTCAGGCACTCAGCCAATTCTTTCTTAAAACACAATACTCTTAGAAGGAAGCCAGATGCCCCTAATAACAAAAAAGATTGAGAAAGTCAGCACCAGAAACAAGGGGAACACCAAAAAGACAAAAAGGTGAAGAAATGAATAGCAGGGGAGTTTGCAAAATCTAGTCTACAGTTTTTAAGGGCCAAATCTTAGTGGGTTAATTGAAGCCAAAAAAAAAACAACAGTACAACAGAGGCCACATTCTATCCTACCTCTAGACACTAGTACAAAAATGCTATTTCCCAGCATTCAGGGAAATCGTACCACAAGTTGCAATTCTGTAACTATTCCTGTGCGATGGACCACCAAGGGGTAAGTCCATTTAATTAATTCAACACTTGTTGAGTGGCTTCTTTAGGTGTTCACAGGACAAAATATAATAAGCCATAAGCATATTATAAGGCAGTAGATGACATACACAAAAGAATAGTTTGGGAAAACAAAAAAGGGAGTGGGGAATGGGGAAAAGATTTAAGAAGAGGTAACATTTGGGACTGGGCTTTTCTAGAGGCAGACTTTCATCCAGTGGAAACTGAGGGGAAGGAGCATTTCAGGCTGAGGAAACACAAGTATATGGACAAAAGCATCAAAATATAGTCTTTTCCAGGAACTAGCATGCAGTATTACGTAGCTAGAACATAGTACTCACAGGCGAAATGAAGTAGGCGGTAAAGGAGGTGACAGAAAAAGATTAAAAATTATAAGTTTATTGTTCATCTATTACTTGACAAATAGCGTTAATACCTGACATACACTATCCTTATCCAATCCTAATGGCAACGTTATGAAGTAGGTATTATGATGTTCGACTCACACAAGAGGCAACTAAAGCTTAGAAAGGTTAATGACCTTTCAGGCAAAGCTATTTGCTAATTTCTAGTGCCTGGAAAATGGTCACACACTTTGATCCAGCAGGGCCATCTCCGGTGATGTTTCCTAAGGTAATGTTTCCCTAAGGAAGCAAGTGGTCTAAGATCATTCAGCTAGTAAGTAGCAGATATATTACCTCACTCCCCATTATACAGAAAAGGAAACTGATAGCTCTAAGAGTAAGGGTTAAGAAAAACAGAACCCAGTAGGGATCTTAGAAAATAGTTTTAGGAAGCCATACCAGAAGGCGTTAAAGAGAGAGACAGAGGTGAAGAAAGTAGTAGGTGCAGACCACTTGTTGAAGAATTTTACCAGGGAACAGAGAATGACTGCAGAAGTAGAAAAAGAAAAAAAAAAAAACCTTTACCTACAAGGCAGAGAGGATGGAGGAAATTCCTATCAAATGGCACAGTAAGAGGTAAGATTATCTGGGGGAGGCCACATGACCCAGTGGAAAGAGTATGGGCTTTGGAAATAAATTCTAGCACCTACCTACTGTGTGACCTGTTCTGAAGGACTGAAGTGGCAATTAAAAGATACTGTCTCTAAAGCACTTAAAACAGTGATTGCCTATTGTAGAACAAAGTAGATGTTGTTAAAAAAAAAAAAACTGAAGGTCTAGAATATTCAGTGAAAAGTCTGTTAGGAGAACCCATAAGAGATGTCTATAAGAACAGAGAATCAAGCTGAAATCCCATAGCTTCAGTATCAGTGGTCCAGGTCATCATAGTGCCATGAGATCAGTCCATCCTTCAGAGTAAGCAAAACCTGCCTCTGTTAGAGATTCTTCATATATATTAACATATTTGTATATATTAATGTATATGTATACATATAGTTTTATAGACTTCTCCAGTATACACACAAGTGTATACGTGTGTACGTACTGCTAACACAAGCTAGACTTAAAGATTTCCAACAGCCCAAAACAATAATGATTTCGAGAGCACCATTTTAATGCCTACCACTACTATTTTCTGCTTTCTAATGATTCAGTGCTATATATGAAAATTTGCCCTGAAATGTTAACTTGTAAGAAAAGTACCTCAAAACGGTTGGTTCAGGCATTCCAGGATCTGCACCCCTCTTAAATCCTGAGAGAGGGGGGAAAAAAAGAAATACTAATTAAAATTCCAACAGACAAAAAATTCACAATCAAGACTTTATTTTTTGTAATCAAACAAGGGTAGCTAGAACAACATCCAGATCTACCAGCACAAACTTGATGTGGCTGTGCTGCAGAACAGTCTCAAATCTTTCACTAGAGTATGAGATTTTACATGGCTAATCAGTAAGGACAAGCTACCTTATTCCTATTATACACGGCATTAGCACAATAGCCCTTACCATGCTGTATCTTTCATTATTAGTCATTACCCAGAAATAAGATATTATAACTCTTGATCACCCTGGATAAAAGACTACCAAAAACATAAATAATAATAATAAAAAGAAACAAAATCTAAACCTTTTTTTAAAAATTGAGAACACCTTATTTCATCTCCCATGAACTTTTTTATAATCAAAAACTGGTAATAGAAAAAAAAGCAAAATCATTCAATAGTTACTATTTAACAATTAAATCATCTCTCCTAATTACAAGTATGGTTAAATAAACCTCATTTACCATTTAAGATAGATAAATAAATCAACCTGGTGACAAATACACAATTTCCTACAATAGTTGATTAAAATTAAAGTTGGTGTCAGGAACTGCGAAAAGTCTGAGATTTTACCCTATTTTCAAGTTAAATTAGTCTAATAGTTTCATGGATGCTGACAGAAGGCAGAAGATTCTCAAGTCAGAAATGAAGATAGTTTATTACCCCTAGCAACGGCTATAGGCAAGCATATCACCATTTTTGCTTCAATTACTCAAGCCCCAATTGCCACACAAGAGATACCTGTGCACACAGTGGATTGCTATACCAAAGAGAAACACTTAGCTTAGAGAAAACACTTCTATAATAAGCAGTAAGCACACATCTGTCAGTGTGTCGTACTGTGGCGGCTTGCAGGTTCTTGTGGGGCTGGAAGCTACACCATCAGTATTTCAAATACCAGTAGGGTCACCCATGGTGGACAGGTTTCAGCAGAGCTTCCAGACTAAGGCAGACTAGTAAGAAGGAACTGGCAATCTACTTCTGAAAAAACCTTATGAATAGCAGTGGAACACTGTCTGACACAGTGCTGGAAGACAAGACTCTCAAGATTGGAAGGTACCCAAAATATGACTGTGAAAGAGCTGTCTCCTCAAAGTGGAGTTTACCTTAACGACGGAGATGGATTAAAGCTTTCAGAACCTTCATTTTATGTGGCATGATTCAAAATGAGAAGAAACAGCTGCAAACATCCAATAATGACTGGAAGGTAGAATGTATGAAGTATGAATCTAGGAAAACTGGAAATCGTCAAAAACGAAATAGAACACATACAGATCCGACATCCTAGGCATTAGATGAGCTGAAATGGACTGGTATTGGCCATTTTGAATCAGATAATCCTATGGTCTACTATGCCGGGTCACTGCTCCTGTCAGTTTATCATACTGTGGTGGCTTGCATGTTGCTGATGCTGGAAGCTATGCCACCAGTATTTCAAATACTAGCAAGGTCACCCATGGTGGACAGGTTTCAGTGGAGCTTCCAAACTAAGACAGGTTAGTGAGAAGGAGCTGGCAGTCTACTTCTGATAAAATTGGCCAGGTAAAACCTTATGAATAGCAATAAAACACTGTCTGATTCAGTGCTGGAAGATGAGCCACTAAGGCCAAAGATGAAGAAATTGAAGATTTTTACTAACTTCTGCAGTCTGAAACTGATCAAACATGCAATCAAGATGCACTGATAATTACTGGTGATTGGAATACAAAAGTTGGAAACAAAGAAGGATCAGAAGTTGGAAAATATAGCCTTGGTGATAGAAATGGCGCCAGAGATTGCATGACAGAGTTTTGCAAGACCAACGACTTCTTCATTGCAAATACTTTTTTTCCACAACATAAACGGCAATTATATACATGGACCTGGACAGATGGAATACATAGGAATCAAACTGATTACATCTGTGGAAAGAGACAATGGAGAAGCTCAACATCATCAGTGAGTACAAGACCAGGAGCCGACTCCCAGACAGCCCATCACTTGCTCATATGCAAACTGAAACTGAAGAAAAAGTAGAACAAGTCCACCAGAGCCAAAGTACGACCTTGAGTATATCCCACCTGAATTTAGAGACCGTCTCAAGAATAGATTTGACTCACTGAACACTAATGACCGAATACCACAAGTTGTGAAATAACATCAAGGACATCATACATAAAGAAAGTAAGAGATCATTAAAAAGAAAAGACCAAAACAGATGTTTAAAAAGACCCAAACTTGCTCTTGAACATCAAGTAGCTAAAGCGAAAGGAAGAAACGATGAAGTAAAAGAGGTGAACAGAAGATTTCAAAGCGTCGCTCAAGAAGACTAAGTATTATAATGAAATGTACAAAGACCTTGAGTTAGAAAACCAAAAGGGAAGAATACACTCAGTGTTTCTTAAGCTGAAAGAACAGAAGGAAAAATACAAGCCTCCAGTTTAATAGTGAAGGATTCTATGGACAAAATACTAAATGACATAGGAAGCATCAAAAGAAGACAGAAGGAATACAGAGTCATTATACCAAAAAGAACTGGTCAACGTTCTAAAGCATTTCGGGAGTTAGCATCTGATCAAGAACCAATGGTACCGAAGGAAGAGGTCCAAGCTGCACTGAAGGTATTGGTGAAAAACAAGGCTCCAGGAACTGACAGAATACTAACTGAGATGTTTCAACAAACGAATGCAGCGCTGTAAGTACTCATTCATCTATACCAAGAAATCTGAAAGACAGCTACCTGGCCAACAGACTGGAAGAGATCCTTATTTATGCCCATTCCAAAGAAAGGTGATCCAACAGACTTTGGAAATTATCGATCAATATCATTAATATCACACACAAGTAAAATTTTGCTGAAGATCATTCAAAAGCGGTTGCAGCAGTACATTGACAGGGAACTGCCCGAAATTCAGGCCGGGTTCAGAAGAGGATGTAGAACGAGGGGTATCACTGCTGATGTTAGATGGATCTTGGTTGAAAGCAAAGAATACCAGAAAGACATTTATCTGTGTTTTACTGACTATGCAAAGGCATTCGACTGCAAGGATCATAACAAATTATGGATAACATCGCAGAGAATAGGAATTCCAGAACACTTAATTGCGCTCATGCAAAACCTGTACATAGATCAAGAGGCAGTAATTATAACAGAACCAGGGGACACTGTGTGGTTCAAAATCTGGAAAGGTGTGCCTCAGGGTTGTATCCTTTCACCATACTTAATTAATTAATGTGTATGCTGAGCAAGTAATCGGAGAAGCTGGTTTACATAAAGAACACGCCACGGAATTGGAGGAAGACTCATTAACAACCTTTGATATGCAGATGACACAACCTTGCTTGGTGAAAGTGAAGAGACTTGAAGCATTTAGTGATGAAAATCAAAGACTACAACCTTCCATATGGACTACACTTCAACATAAAGAAAGCAAAAATCCTCACAACTGGACCAATAAGCAACATCTTGACAAATGGAGAAAATATTGAAGTTGTCGAGGATTTCATTTCACTTGGTCTACAATCAATGCCCATGGAAACCGTAGTCGCGAAATCAAACAACACATTGCATTGGGCAAATGTGCTGCTAAAAAAAAGACCTCTTAAAAGTGCTGAAAAGCAAAGATGTACTAACAACTAAGGTATGCCTCTTCCAAGCCATGATATTTCTAATTGCCTCATATGCACGTGAAAGCTGGACAATGAGTCAGGAAGACTGAAGAATTGATGCCTTTGAATTACAGTGTTGGCAAAAATACTGAATATACCATGGTCTGCCAAAAGAACGTAT
Organism: Elephas maximus indicus; assembly: GCF_024166365.1. Classification (NCBI taxonomy): domain Eukaryota; kingdom Metazoa; phylum Chordata; class Mammalia; order Proboscidea; family Elephantidae; genus Elephas; species Elephas maximus. The sequence continues at coordinate 83,879,845 of NC_064826.1, forward strand.
AGATCTGTCTTGGAAGAAGCATAGCCAGAGTGCTCCTCAGAAGCGAGGATGACAAGACTTCATCTCATGTACTGTGAACATGTTATCAGGAGGGACCAGTCCCTGCAGAAGGACATCATGCTTGGTAGAGGGTCAGCAAAAAAGAGGAAGACCCTCGACGAGATAGACTGACACGGTGGCTACAACAGTGGGCTCAAACACAGCAACAATTGTGAGGATGACACAGGACAGGATAGTGTTTTGTTCTGTTGTACGTCAGGTCACTGAGTTAGAACTGACTCAACCGCACCTAACAACAGGCATGTCTGTCCTTTGTTCTGGAGGGAGGTATTATTTTCCAAGGCTATTTCTCTTAAAACATTCTTTAAAAGATAATATGCTCCCAAATGACAGACTGGCCCATAAAATAAATAGTACCATCCATGAGTATGGTACATTTGTGAGTGTGCTCCTCTAAATAATCATCTAAATGAAATCTAATGGCAAACATTTTCCCTAGACCAAAGAGAAGAAGGTGAGGTGGGACAGGTAAGTTAGATTAAGGGAAACAGAACAACCAGAAGGGAAATAATGAGAATGCTTATGTACTGTGAAAAATATAGCCAATGGCATTGAACAATATGTATAGAAATTGTTAAATGAGAACCTACTTTGCTGTGTAAACTTTCATCAAAAACACAATTTTTCAAAAAAATTAAGCTCATAATCTAGTGGCAGAAATCACGCACAAGTTATCCTTGTTTCATAATTTAAATGAAAATAAAAAGACCTAAACAAAAAAAACTTAAAAAAAAGATAATATGCTCACAAAATCTGCAGAAATCCAAGAGACCATGGAGAATTGTCACCCAACAAGCAGTAGGCTCATTTAAACTTTTTTGTTGATAAATATCCAGACATACTCTTTATCATCATGTCACTTTTTATCCTATTTTATACACTACACTCACTCCCTGAAGCCCCAAATGTTACATTTGAACCTAAATTACACAAGAAGTTCAATCTGTAGTTGCGGGTTTTAGGGAGCTGAGATGAAGGAAGTAAAAAACAACCTGGGAACAGGATTAGATGAAATTCTAAATTTTACAAACACTGTTAGGAAAAAGGCAATGATTAATGAGGAGGTACTAGGAAAAAAAAAAAATTTTTTTTTTTCTTTCTACTAGAAAGGCTTAACATCAATCTCAAAGAACCTAACTTAGATGCTAGGGTGAAAACTGCCATAATGGGAGTCCTGGGAAAAAGAATACAACCAGTATGCATAAAAAGAAATACAAACTTTAAGGTAGAAAAGGAAAGCATTATCTCCTCTTCAGACCAATGCCTTTGGTACATGCATTGTAGCAACCAGCTACAGCTTTCTGGCAGTAAAAAAGGAATCTCAAAAGGGGAGGAGGGGAAAGTAGATGAAAAGACTCACAGGGCAGCCAAGAAACCAGAGACAAAGAAAGCAAGAGCAGGCTAATACTGGACCCCCTATGCACAAAACTGCGTAACGGGTGGCACAAAGAGGAGGAAGAATCAAGGTTCCCATACCTTTACCTTTCTTACCTAAAAGGAAAGCTAGACTCAGTGCTTGACCAGCCAAGCTGGGCCCTTCCACCATTAAATGAAAGGTAAGGCAAGGGTAAGAGATATACGGGAGACCATGTTTTTGTTGCTGTTGTTAGGTGCCATCGAGTCGGTTCCGACTCATAGCGACCCTATGCACAACAGAACGAAACACTGCCCAGTCCTGCGCCATCCTTACAATCATTGTCATGCTTCAGCTCACTGTTGCAGCCACTGTGTCAATCTACCTCGTTGTGGGTCTTCCTCTTTTCCTCTAACCCTGTACTCTGCCAAGCATGATGTCCCTCTCCAGGGATTGATCCCTCCTGACAACACGTCCAAAGTATTTAAGACGCAGTCTCACCATCCTTGCTTCTGAGGAGCATTCTGGCTGTACTTCTTCTAAGACAGATTTGTTCGTTCTTTTGGCAGTCCATGGTATATTCAATATTCTTTGCCAACACCACAATTCAAAGGCGTCAACTCTTCTTTGGTCTTCCTTATACATTGTACAGCTTTCACATGCATATGATGCGACTGAAAATACTATGGCTTGGGTCAGGCGCACCTTAGTCTTCAGGGTGGCATCTTTACTCTTCAACACTTTGAAGAGGTCCTTTGCAGCACATTTGCCTGATGCAGTGCGTGTTTTGATTTCTTGACTGCTGCTTCCATGGCTGTTGATTGTGGATCCAAGTAAAATGAAATCCTTGACAACTTCAATCTTTTCTCTGTTTATCGTGATGTTGCTCAAAATCTGAGAACACAGTAAGAACTGCCTTCAGAATAAAGGAGGAAAAAAGATCTTTTCAAGCTCTACATATGAAGGATACAGTTATTACAAATGGCTTGCAACTTATGGGAAGATGGGAGTCCAGCTGCGTAGACAATGCCTAGAATACTCAAAGGCTCTGTAAGACTGAGTGTACATACAAAGCATGACACCTAAAGTAAACAGGAAGCAGCACCTTGTTAGAATAATACAATTTTTAAGTGTGAAACTGAGTTTCAGAAATGTCAAGCTATATGCTCAAGGTAACAGAGCTGGGGCTGAAACCTATTTTGTTTCCCTTCCAACATACTGCCTGAGTAGAGCAACAAGATTAAAAAGAAAAAACCACCTTGGATAAACTACACAGGCTAAGGTCCCAGTATGCAGCCCTCCGTGAACACTTACTAATCCTTCCAATAGAGCACAGTGGTTATGAAAATGGACCCTGATGCACCACTGCCTGAGGTCATAGCTCCCCTACTTAACAACTGCGTGACCTTGGGCAAGGCATGTGATATGGGGCCAGTGGTAACAATCATCCAAACCCTTCATTGTGCAACTGAGAAGACAAAAGCATCCCATGGCTACTGTCATAATCATACTCCGAGGCAGTGGTATACCCATGAAGTCTCTGGATTCCCAGTACAGGCCTCTTTTCACTTAGGCCTACGTTGAGACGTGAGGAGATACACTCTTAAAACTCACCTACCAGCATACAGCAAATTAGACACTTTCACATACACCATGCCATCTAAGAGTAAACAATCCTGAGAACTCTCGCTTCCATGATGTAGAAACAACATGGGAGGGACTACATGACTTAAGAATCACCCGACTAGTAAGGGATGGAAGAAAGGCCTGCCAATCTACTTCCAAAAAATTAGCCATCGAAAACCCTATGGAGCACGGTTCTCTTCCAGCACATATGAGGCGCTGAGTCTGAATCGACTTCACGGCAACTGGTACAGTAAGGAACCGCACAGGAACTCGGATTCAGATTAGACCGACCCCACTAGACCAGACACCTTAATGGAAGGGTCCCTAATCCCCTCTGCCGACCCCGAAAGCCAAAAACGGAGTTGAAGCCCCCGCACCCACTGCCTTCCGGTCTTCTGTAAAGTTCTTCTCCCACTAACCCAGGTAAATTACGAGAGGGATGAAGCCCCAGCGGATGGCAAACTGGCCGCCCTTGAAAAGCTGCTGCAGCCTTTGCTTGGCCTCTTTGCTCAGCTTCACCATGTCGACAAGACGTGCGGCACAGGGAGGACTCTCACAGGACGAACCGCGTCCGGAATCCGCAGGGGAGACGAGGTGCGCGTGCGCCAAACACGACCTTTACGGCAGGAGTCGTGAGCGGCGCCAGCAGTAGTCGTAATTCATCGTCCTTAACCTGCCCCTCCCCTCACGGTGCCGCCTGTGGAAAGCGCATGCGTGGTTAGTTCGCGTTGCTCACCTTGAGGCCGGCTAAACTCACTTTGCTTCTGGCTTTTTAAAAGTCAGCTGGTTTTACTGGCAGCAGAGTAGTAGGGGTGCTGTCCTTGGCGTCCATCAACCCAGAACGACCTCTCTCCACAGTCTTAACCCGTTTTTCAAAGCACATCTCCAAGTGTACCTTCCCCGAACCGTAACTGAAATTCAAAAGGACTGAGTTTTAGTCCCAACTGTTATCCTGACTTGCTGTGTGATCTTGGGCAAATTGTTTAATTTCTCCCAGTATCAGTTTATTTCTTCAAGCCAGAGGTTTAACTGCAAGAAATGTTGCAAGCCTACGTGACACCCAATATTGCCAGTATCCCCGTTTTCTTTGACATTCCCCACCTCCAGTGGTGGTGTGTTGTTTTTTGTTTGTTTTAATTACTTGCCAACGTTTTAAAGTTTGGGAAATTTTGCATGAAATTCTGGAATTTTTAGAAAAGTTAGCGACTTCATTTGCAAGAATCAACCAGGGTAAGTGAGAAATGAGACTCCTCTTCGCCCATCTTACCGTCCTCATTTATTTAGAGTTGCAGTGGTCTTAACCCTGCGTGCTCATTAGAATCACCTGAGATTTAAAGGCATTACAAATGCTGGGGACCTACTCCGAGAAATTCTGATTAGTTTTGCTTGGTGCCTAGCCATTGTTTGTCTTTGAAGTCTCCGAAGTGATTCTGATGTGTAGCTTTTGATACACTAACTGCTTCACCCATGTCCCTCTTTGAGCTTTTGACTCCAGGTCCAGGACTTCTTATTTCTAAGGCTCTAAGAGATGATGAAGGAGTCCCGGTTGCTCAATGGGCACAGTGGTTAAAGCAGTGGACTGCTAACCGAAAGGTTGGCGGTCCGAAACCATCAGCGGCTATGCGGGAGAAAGATGTGGCAGTCTGCTTCCCTAGAGATTACAGAGTTGGAAACCCTATGGGGTCACTATGAGTCAGAATCGACTCCAAAGCAGTGGGTGGGTAAGAGATTATGGGGTAGTTCTATGCTGTCCTATAGGGTCAGTATGAGTTGGAATAGACTCAATGGCAGTGGTTTTTTGGTTAAGAGATTTCTAAGGCTTTGACTTTGAAGCCATTCCTGGCTCATCCCCAAGATACATGGTCACATTTTTTGTTCAACTCTTAAAGACACTTAATGGCTACTGAAACTTTCCCCTTTCATTATAGTTATTCCTGTGCTTGGTGCATCTTCATAATAATAAAAACCATGCCTACACAATCATTATGCTGGAGCCCATTGTTGCAGCCACTGTGTCAATCCATTTAGTTGAGTGTCTTCCTCTTTTTCACTGGCCCTCTACTCTGTCAAGCATGATATCCTTCATCAAGGACTGGTCTCTCCTGATAACGTGTCAAAAGTATTTGACACAAAGTTTCACCATCCTGGCTTCTAATGAACATTCTGGCTGTACTTCTTCCAAGACAGATTTGTTCGTCCTGGTAGTCCATGGTATGTTCATTATTCTTCACCAGCACCATAATTCAAAGGCATCGATTTTTCTTCAGTCTTCCTTATTCATTGTCCAGCTTCCACATGCATATGAGGCAACTGAAAACCCATGCCTTGGGTCAGGCACACCTTAGTCCTTAAAGTGGCATCTTTGCTTTTTAACACTTTAAAGAGATCTTTTGCAGCAGATTTGCCCGATGCCTTGGGCTTGCTTCTTCCATGGACATTGATAGTGGATCCAAGTAAAACGAAATCCTTGACAATAGTGACTCCCCAGTTTCGGGGCTGTGCAACTTACTGAGTTAGTAGTCTTACTCCTGAGCCTCCACAAATCAAATTATGTAAATTTACCTCCACAAATATAGAGTTAGCGACGGGGTAACATTGCAGTGGTTGGTGTATATTATGCTTCTTGGGCATATTTGTTAGGAGGGAAAGCTGGTTGGGAATGTCTTCTTTCACTCCTGATATACCCTTCTGGTTCAGGCTCTCATAGCCTTTAGCTTAGAATAGACTATCATAATAGCAGGAAGTTAACTGGTCTATCAACCTCTAGAATCTACCCATGCTACACATTCTATGTACTATCGCCATCATTAGTCTTGCTAAACCACTTCTGTTCATGTCACTGTCCTCAAAATCCTCCGGTGAGAGACATTTTTCTATCTCTGTTAAGGGTGATAGAAAAATTTGGGAGTGGAGAAGGGTAAAGGTTGAACAACTTGATAAAAATAATTAATGTTGCTGAACTGTACATATAAAGATTATTGAAATGGCAAATGTTTTGTTACATGTATACCACAATAAAAATTAATTAAGCAGCTTTTTAAAATCCTTCAGTGAGTTACAAAGATGTACAAAGGTCAAACCCAAAACCTATTAAAAGCTTGCAAGTGGTCATCTAAGATGCAAATATTGGTCTCCTCGAGGTGGAGCAAAAGAGGGTGGAGAAAACTGAAGACTCAAGGGAGCTATGGTGCAGTGAATTACTTAATATGGCCCTTCTATCCATAATCTTTGTGACTCCTACACAGTGATTGGGTGGGACCATGTAAATAAGATGTATGGAACCCTAACGAGGAGTGGTGGTTGGTGTCGTGTGTCAGCTTGGCCTAGGCCATGATTCCCTGTATTGTGTGGCTGTCCTCCATTTTGTGATCTGATGTAATTATCCTAATTATCCTCCATTTTATGTGTTGTAATTCCTAACCTCTATATGTTAAAAAAGGAACCCATCTTAGTTATCTAGTGCTCTATAACAAAAATAACACAAGTAGATGGCTTTAACAAAGAGAAATTTATACTCTCTAGGAGACTAAAAGTCCGAATTCAAGGTGCCAGCTCCAGGGGGAGGCTTTCTCTCTATTGGCTCTGGAGGAAGGTCTTTGTCATCAGTCTTCCCCAGTCTAGTAGCTTCTCCACACAGGGACCCCAGGGTCCAAAGGACACACTGTTCTCCTGGTGCTTCTTTCTTGGTGGTATGAGACCCTCCCCTCTACCCCACTCCCATGTCTCTGCTCACTTCTTTTTTTTATATCTCAAGACTCAGGACACAACCTAATCTTGTAGATTGAGTCCTGCCTCATTAACATAGCTGTCTCTAATCTTGCCTCATTAACATCATGGAGACAGGATTTACAACACATAGGAAAACCACATCAGATGACAAAATAGTGGACAATCACATAATACTGGGAACCGTGGCCAAGCCAAGTTGACACATATTTTGGGGAAACACAATTCAATGGTTAAAGCTATCAATTGCTAACCGAAAAGTCAGCGATTTGAAACTACCAACAGCTCCATGAGAGAAAGATGTGGCAATCTGCTTTCATAGAGATTTACAGCCTTGGAAACCCTTTGGGGTTGCTGTGAGTCAGAATCCACTCAACAACAGTGGGTTTTTATATGTTAATGAGATAGGATTAGTGTGGGGGAGCAGGGGGGCACAGTGGAGGGTATATCTTGAGTCACACCCTTACAAGTCACACCCTTCCCTGGGGTATGGCTTGCAGCCAATGTATATATGTGGGTGCTCTGCTCAGGCAGGGCTTTCTCTCTCTCTGCATTTGGGTCATGTGTCTGGCTCATCATTTTCTGACCTCTTGTCCTTGGGACTTGAGCCAGTGGCCTGCTGTCTGACCTGCTGATTCTGAGATTTGCTAGTTTCCACAGCCCCATGGTTCAACAGCCTATCATCTGACCTGATTCGCCAGCTTCTACAGCCTTATGAGCCAGAAGCCTGTCGTCTGGCCTACCAGTTTGGGTTCATCAGGTCCTGTAGCCATGTGAATCAGGAGAAGCCTACACCTGACCCCTGGATTTGGGAATTGCCAACCTCCACAACCATGTGAGCCATTTCCTTGATATTGTTCATGAGTTCTGTGAGACATTGTAGAAAATTATGGAACCCAGAGAGGGGAGGGAGAGTACTGAGGGGAGGAGAAGTAGACGTTAGAGATGATGGAGTGGTACAGCAATCTGGAGAAGTTGGACATTTGGGACATCTTTAACCTCTGCCTCATAGGAACCAGCTTTGTGGTGGTCCTTATAAAATAAATTATTCATTTAGGAGCAATTTGTCTAAAGAACTAATGGACCACATGAACCACAGTCTACATGACTTTGCGACCAGAAGAACTAGATGGTGCCCAGCTACCACTACCAACTGGTCTGACTGGGATCACAATAGAGGGCCCCAGGCAGAGCAGGAGAATAATGTAGAACAAAAATCAAATCCATAAAAAATGCTGGATTTACTGGTCTGATAGAGATCGGAGGAATCCCCAAGACTCTGGCCTTAAAACACCCTTCTAGCATGAAACTGAAACCATTCCCAGCGACCCCCTTTCAGCCAAACAATGGACAGGCCTACAAAATAAGCAATAACAGCTGAGAGGAACAGGCTCCTTAGAATAGTTAATTATGAGACCCGAAGGGCAAAATTCACCCAAAAACAAAGACAAGAAGGCACGAAGGGGTAGGAAAACTGGTAACAGGGAACCCAGGGTGGAAATGGGGAGAGTGCTGACACATTGAGGGAACCGCAACCAATGTCTTGGAACATTCTGTATACAAATTGTTGTATGGGAAAATTCTTTGCTCTGTAAGCCTTCACCTAAAGCACAACAAAATATTTTAAAAAAAGAAACACTGAAAGTTAGATCCTGTCAGGGGAAAAAAAACAATCTAGCTTCAAAATCCTCTTGATTTCAATACAGCCTAACTTTTCAGCTTTATCTGTAACAATTTTCCCACCAGTAAACTCCTTGTTCCCCAAATTCCCTTTATTATTCTATGTATGTATTTACCAGTATTTCTGGGCCTGTAAGGTCTTCCCCATAATTTCCACCACAAAAATCCTACTCATAATTCAAAGCTGTCCTCACTTTCCACCTTCATACCACCTCCTTTCTACCCAGATTATTCTCTCTCTCTTTTCTCCCTCCACAGGTTCTCCAGAATACTTAGCATTTTCAACCCATCTCTCAAATTTTGCCTTTTTCCATTTGTTAATGTGTTTGTTTTAGTCTCCCAAATAATATTGTGAAATCCTTAAGTGAGGGACTGTTTTGTTTTCTTATATTTCTTCACGCACAATGACCGATAGCAGTGAACTGGTAGATAGTCTCTACAGCATGGCCAGACATCACAGAAAAACAGGAAGCTCTCCTTTGAATATCTATTTGCAAATCTGTAAAATGGGAAAATAATAACTACCTAACAGGGTTGTCCCCCACACATCTGTCAGTTTGTCGTACTGTGGGGGCTTTTGTGTTGCTGTGATGCTGGAAGCTATGCCACTGGTATTCAAATACCAGCAGGGTCACCCATGGCGGACATGTTTCAGCTGAGCTTCCAGGCTAAAACAGACTAGGAAGAAGGACCCAACAGTGTACTTCTGAAAAGAATTAGCCAGTGAAAACTTTATGAATAGCAGCAGAACATTGTCTGATATAGTGTGGGAAGATGAGCCCCTCAGGTTGGAAGACACTCAAATGTGCCTGGGAAGAGCTGCCTCCTCAAAGTACAGTCAACCTTAATGACGAAGATAGAGTCCAGCCCTCGGGAACTTCATTTGCTGATGTAGCACAACTCAAAATGAGAAGAAACAGCTGCAGACATCCATTAATAATTGGAACCTGGAATGTACAAAGTGTGAGTCTAGGAAAATTGGAAATCATCTAAAATGAAATGGATCACATAAACATCGATATCCTAGGCATTAATAAGCTGCAATGAACTGATATTGGTCATTTTGAATCAGGCAATCATATGGTCTACTATGCTAGGAATGACAGTTTGAAGAGGAATGGCATTGCATTCATCCTCAAAAAGGACATTTCAAGATCTATCCTGAAGTACAATGCTGTCGGCAATAAGATAATGTTCATATGGAAGTCAAGGAAGACTAGTTAATACAACTGTCATTCAAATTTATACACCAACCACTAAGACCAAAGATGAAGAAATTGAATATTTTTACCAACTTCTGCTATCTGAAATTGTTCAAACATGCAACCAGGATGCATTGATCATTACTAGTGATTGGAATGCAAAGATTGGAAACAAAGAAGAAGGATTGGTAGTTGGAAAATGTGGCCTTAGTGGTAGAAACGATGCCAGAGATCGCACGATTAAATTTTGCAAAACCAACAACTTCTTCTTTGCAAATACTTTTTTTCACCAGCATAAATGGCAACTATACACATGGACCTCGCCAGATGAATACACAGGAATCAAATCGGCTACATCTGTGGAAAGAGACAATGGAAAAGCTCAATATCATCATTCAGAAAAAGGCCAGGGGCTGACTGCAGATCAAACCATCAATTATTCCCATGCAAGTTCAACTTGAAACTGAAGAAAATTAGAACAAGTACAACCTTGAGTATATCCTACCTGAATTTAGAGACTTTCTGAAGAACAGAGTTGATGCATTGAATACTAATGACCAAAGACCAGACAAGTTGTGGAATGACATCAAGGACATCATACATGAAGAAAGCAAGAGGTCATTAAAAAGACAGGAGAGAAAGAAAGACCTAAGTGGATGTCAGAAGAGACTCTGAAACTTGCTTTTGAAAGTCAAGTAGCTAAAGCAAAAGGAAAAGATGATGAAGTAAAAGAGCTAAACAGAAGATTCCAAGGGTGACTTGAAAAGACAAAGTAAAGTATTATGATGACACATGCAAAGACCTGGAGATAGAAAACCAAAAGGGAAGAGCACGCTCAGCATTTCTCAAGCTGAAAGAACTGAAGAAGAAATTCAGGCCTCAGGTTGCAATACTGAAGGATTCTATGGGGAAAATATTAAATGACTCGCAGGAAGCATCAAAAGAAGATGGAAGGAATACACAGTGCCATTATACCAAAAAGACCTGGTCAACGTTCAGCCATTTCAGAAGGTAACATATGATCAGGAACCAATGGTACCGAAGGAAGAAATCCAAGCTGCACTGAAGGCACTGGCAAAAAACAAGGCTCTGGGAACTGACAGAATACCCATTGAGATTTTTCAACAAATAGACGCAGCACTGGAAATGCTCATTTGTGTATGCCAAGAAATTTGGAAGACAGCTACCTGGCCAACCAACTGGAAGAGATCCATATTAATTTCTGTTCCGAGGAAAGGTGATCCAATAAAATTCAGAAATTATCAAACAATATCATTAATATCACATGCAAGCAAAATTTTGTTGAAGATCATTCAAAAGTGGCTGCAGCAGTATATCAACAGGGAACTGCAAAAAATTCAGGCCGGATTCAGAAGAGGACCTGGAACCAGGGATATCATTGCTGATGTCAGATGGATCCTGGCTGAAAGCAGAGAATACCAGAAAGATGTTTACCTGTGTTTTTGACTATGCTAAGGCATTCGACTGTGTGGACCATAACAAATTATGGATTACATTGTGGAGAATGGGAATTCCAGAACACTTAATCACACTCATAAGGAATTTGTACATGAATCAAGAGGCAGTGGTTCGAACAGAACAAGGGGATACTGCATGATTTAAAGTCAGAAAAGGTGTGTCAGGGTTGTATCCTTTCACCATACCTATTCAATCTGTATGCTGAGCAAATAATCCAAGAAGCCGGACTATATGAAGAAGAACGGGGCATCAGGATTGGAGGAAAACTCATTAACAACCTGCGTTATGCAGATGACAAACCCTACTTGCTGAAAGTGAAGAGGATTTGAAGCACTTACCAATGAAGATCAAAGACCACAGCCTTCAGTATGGGTTACACTTCAACACAAAGAAAACAAAAATCCTCACAACTGGACCAATAAGCAACATCATAATGAATGGAGAAAAGATTGAGGTTGTCAAGGATTTCATTTTACTTGGATCCATAATCAACAGCCATGGAAGCAGCAGTCAAGAAATCAAAAGACATATGACATGGGCAAATCTGCTGCAAAGGACCTCTTTAAAGTACTGAAAAGCAAAGATGTCACCTTGAGGACTAAGGTGCACCTGACCGAAGCCATGGTGTTTCCAATCACCTCATATGCATGCGAAAGCTGGACAATGAATAAAGAAGACTGAAGAATTGACACCTTTGAATTGTGGCATTGGTGAAGAATATTAGATAGACCATGGACTACCAAAAGAACAAATCAGCCTTAGAAGTACAACCAGAATGCTCCTTAGAAGCAAGGATGGCAAGACTATGTCTCACATACTTTGGACATGTTAGCAGGAGAGATCAGTCCCTGGAGAAGGACACATGCTTGGTAAAGTAGAGGGTCAGTGAAAAAGAGGAAGACTCTCAACGAGGTGGACTGACACAGTGGCTCCAACAGTGGGCACAAGTATAGCAACGATTGTGGGGATGGCACAGGACCCAGGCAGTGTTTTGTTCTGTTGCGCATAGGGTTGCTATGAGTCAGAATTGACTCCACGGCACCTAACAACAGCAACGACGACAGGGTTGTGTGTGCCAAGAAGTAAATCAGATGATGTAAATGTATTAATAAAAGCACTGTGTTATGGGGGTGCCTGTCAGGGGAAGGGCAAGGTTGGTAGACAGATGTGAAGGGCACACGTTGTTTGCTTAAAAATACAATAGATAGGAACCCTAGGGAGGAGTGAGTTTATGTTAATGAGTGAAGAACAACTCAGAATGAGAATAGTCGCACAACTCGAAGAATGTAATCAGTGTCACTAGATTGTACATGTAGAAACTGTTGAATTGGTGTATGTTTTACTGTGTATATTCTCAACAACAATAGCAAAAATAAAATTTAGCAAATGAATAAATAACAGCACTGTGTGTTGGACCCTTCTCTGTGCCAGGTGAAAACCCTGGTGGCATAGTGGTTAAGTGTTACAGCTGCTAACCAAAAGGTCATCAGTTCGAATCCACCAGAGGGTCCTTGGAAACTCTATGGGGCAGTTCTACTCTATCCTATAGGGTCACTATGAGTCAGAGTCGACTCGATGGGAATGGGTTTTGTTTTTGGTTCTTTGCTGTGCCAGGTACTTTACCAACATCATCTCTAGTCCTCCAAAATGCATGCTCTTTCCACCACCTCACACTGCCTGGCACATGCTTGGCTTGTTTAATCGTGAATCTGAAAACCATAGTGGTCTTAGCACAGTATTTATAAGTGATACTGTGTTTTCTGCATATATTCATTTTGGGATATTGAGTACTATGTGCAGTAACCTGTGCTCTGGATCATTCCAAAACCAAAACCAAACCCAGTGCCCTCGAGTCAATTCCGACTCATAGCAACCCTATAGGACAGAGTAGAACTGCCCCGTAGAGTTTCCAAGGAGCACCTGGCGGATTCGAACTGCCAACCCTTTGGTTAGCAGCCGTGGCACTTAACCACTACGCCACCAGGGTTTCCTGTGGATCATTAGGTGTGGAGAAACAAGAAAATCAAGTACAGACCCCCACTTAAAGATTTCACCATCTAGTTGGGGAGATTAAGACAAGTATATTAATAAATTGCCTGTCCATATGGTTAATCTCCTTTGGAAAAACAGTAATATAAACTCAAGATTAAGCATATGGACGTAGGGGTCAAAAGATCTACATTTGAATCCTGGCCCTGTCACTTAACTGTGTGATCATAAGCAAATTGCTTAACCTCTCTGAGTCTGTTTCCTTATCAACAAAGAAGGATAACAGTAGTGCCTACCTCAATCAGTTATTGTAAAGATAAAAAGATAATATGCTTGAGACACTTAGCATAATGTCTAAAGACTTAACCAAATGTAAGCTATTATTATTATTTGTTGTTTTTCTTTTTTTTTCACTAGCTTTAATTTCAAAGATCAACCTTTTTCAGAATGTGTTCTGTAATTCTAAGGCTACCTCCCAGGAACTGGCTGCACCTACTATGTACACACACAGTCAGAAAGTGGAGAAAGGACAGACAAATGGAATGTACAGCTAGAGTGTAAGCTACTTGAGGGCTTGGACTGTATTTGATACTTTGTCTTAGCTATCCAGTGCTGCTGTAACAGAAATACCTCAGGTGGAAGGATGGCTTTAAGAAACAGAAGCCTATTCTCTCAGAGTCTAGTAGGCTAGAAATCCAAATTCAAGGCATCAGCTCCAGGGGAAGGCTTTCTCTGTCGGCTCTGGAGGAAGGTCCTTGTCATCAGTCTTCTCCTGGACTAGGTGCTTCTCCACACAGGAACCCTGGGTCCAAATGACACACTCTGCTCCTGATGCTGCTTTCTTGGTGGTATGAGGTCCCCAACTCTCTGCTTACTTCCCTCTCCTTTTATATCTTTAGAGATAAAAGATGGTGCAGGCCACACCCCAGGGAAACTCCCTTTACATTGGATCAGAGATGTGACCTAGGTAAGATTAAGGTGACCACCCTAATCTTCTTTAGCATAATCTAACTTGCCTCATTAACCACAGGCAGAGATCAGGATTTGTAACACGTAGGAAAATCACATCAGATGACAAAATGGTGTACAATCACACCATACTGGGAATTGTGGCCTAGCCAAATTAATACATATTTTGGGGGGACACAGTTCAATCCGTGACAGTCTCCATTACTCAAAAAAAAAAAAGTCCTTTGCCATCTAGTCGAATTTGACTCATAGCGACCCTATAGGACAGAGTAGAACTGCTCTATAGCGTTTCCAAGGCGCAGCTAGTGGATTCAAACTGCCAACCTTCTGGTTAGTAGCTATAGCTCAAATGCTATGCAATCGTGGGAATGCAACAAGTATTTTTTGCTATAAAGAAAAGAACATAGGCTTTGTAATCACATGGATCAGAGATTCAAACCTGCCAAGGTTTGAATCCAACCCTGCCATTTACTCAAAATAAGGAGTGTGAGAAGCAGCTGATAACATATCAAAAAAGTTAATTCACCATGGTTACCACCAGGAAAACGGCCTAGTTTCCAAAATGCAGCCAGATACATGAGCCAAAATAAAAAAGGGGAGCGGAGGGAATCTTATCATACATGTTGTTTTTCAGAAATGTTATATTTAAAAATATGTAAATAATGGTGATGGCTGAGCAACGTGATAAACATAGTTAATGTCACTAAACTATACATATGAAGATTATAGAAATGGCAAATGTTTTGTTACTTATATATTTACCACAATAAATACATATATAGAGATATATTAAAATACCATGTGCTTTATTTTTTTTTTTTAACTTGTCGTCTCTGTTTTTCCCCCTGCAAAAGTGTTTTGGGGTAGATAAACAAAAGTTTATTGCCATGATACAGCTTGGAATTCTTAACCACATCAGGCAAGCACATGCATGAAATAAAATTTCACAAAGCATAGACTAGTCAAAAAGCATCACATGGACGTCAGTCAAGTGTAAGGCTCTCTGCCAGGTACAAGGGCATTTCAGAAAACTCCCATACACAGCCACTGCCCTTGAGGAATTGGTCGTCTGTTTGGAGACGGAGTGTACATACACCTGATAAAACAAGACAGTATGGGATGGGGTCCAAATATTTCGGGCAGACGATATATTGTTACAGGAATTTAGAAGAAAGAGAAGTCACAAGGGGCTGGAGTGTTGAGGAGAGTTCCATAGAAGTCAGTCTGAGCTGGTTTCTGATGGCTGGGGAAGAGGAAGAGGAGAGGCAGTAAAGGAATGCCAAAAAATGCATGACTAAGAGAAAAGAGAGATAATGAAACACTTCAGGTGGAACAGAAAGCTCAAGGCAGGAAATAATGAGACCAAGTTTAAAAAGAGCACCTTAAATGTCAAGTTAAGAAATCTGGATTTTAGCCAGAGAGTAGCTGAAAAGCTGCTGAATATTTCAGAAGGGAAAAAAAAAAAAAAAAATTTACTTTTAGGATTTAATTTTTTCAATTTTCTTTATTTTGTTGAAAAAAAATAAATTCACATAATCCAAAGTACAAAAGGGTTTGTAGTGAAAGGTCTCCCTCCTACTTCTAGCCTCTGCTGTGTATTTTTCTCCCTGGAGGCAACAATGTTACCAGTTTTTTACATATTCTTAGATGAAAGCAAAGACACACGATTTCTTTCCTTCTTTTTTTGGCAAATGGGATGCATATAATATATATGTATGTAGCTCCATTTTTTTTACCTAAAAATTAAACTTAGAGATTGTTTTGTAAGAATACACGGAAGGACTTTTTAAATTTTTTTTTAATAGATTGGTTGGCATGTAATACAGTGAAAATTCTCTCTACTCCGAAAATTTGCTGCCCAGTCCTTCTCACTGGAAAAACCCAATGTGCCTAGTTTCTTATATATCCTTCCAGAGACATTCTGTGCATATGGGAGCAAATAAACACACACAATCCTTCCCCTCTCTTTTAAAACAAACAGGATATATCCTCAGGGTCTCTGTGACACCCCTTCTAGCGTCACTGAAAATCTTCCAGTTGGCTGAAGGTAACTGGAGATGGTTTCTTGCAACTGAAAAATGTAAGAAGAAAACAGCTGGTTTACCAAGATACTCATTGCAACATGATTTGCAATTTGGAAACTGCATCAGTGTTCAGCAGAAGAATAATCACTTTTTTTTATGCTAGTGTATACATTTATGTAGACTTTTAAAAGACATACTCCACCGAGTATGTAGTAACAGGGTAAAAGGTTTGTTGCTGATATATGGCAGAATGCTAAATTTCATGAGCAATGGGATTACAACTATATAAAAATATGTTTAAATATGGACAAAGATGGAAAGAGAAGAGACAATGGAGAAGCAAAAAAGGTAGACATATTTTGCTTAGGGGTGTCTTAGTCATCTAGTGCTGCTATAACAGAAATGCCACAAAGTAGATGGCTTCAACAAACAGAAGTTTATTCTCTCACAGTCTACTAGGCTACAAGTCCAAATTCAGGGGGTCAGTTCTAGGGGAAAGCTGTCTGTCAGCTCTGGAGGAGGGTCCTTGTCATCAATCTTCCCCGGCCATGGAGCTTCTCAGCACAGGGACCCTGACTCCAAAGGACGTGCTCTTCTCCTGGTACTACTTTCTTGACAGTATGAGGTCCCCCATGTCTCTCTGCTCACTTCTTTTATGTCTCAAAAGAGATTGGTTTAAGATAGAGCCTAATCTTGTAGATTGAGTCTTACCTCATTAACATAACTGCCTCTAACCCTGCTTCATTAACATCATAGAGTTAGGATTTATAACACAAAGGAAAATCATATCAGATGACAAAATGGTAGACAATCACACAATACTGGAATCATGGCCTAGCCAAGTTGACGCACAT
The DNA here is from genome assembly GCF_024166365.1 of Elephas maximus indicus. Classification (NCBI taxonomy): domain Eukaryota; kingdom Metazoa; phylum Chordata; class Mammalia; order Proboscidea; family Elephantidae; genus Elephas; species Elephas maximus. The sequence goes on from NC_064826.1 coordinate 83,896,808, forward strand.
TTTTCGGGGACACAGTTCAGTCCATAGCAGGGGGCATTTTGTTGGTAATGGAAAAATTTGGAAAAGGATAGCAAGAGTGGTTACACAACCTGAAGAATGTAATCAGTGTCACAAAATTATATATGTAGAAATTGTTGAATTGGCATATTTTTGTTATATATATTTTTACCACAATCAGAAATAAAGGTGGATGTAAATATGTGGATGAATAATTTTTAAAACTTGTATTCAGTGTTATTAGAATATGTTTGTATGATAAATATGAGGAACAAATGAATGTTTTTGTTTTAACCAGAGGAAAAGCTAAACTCCAGGCGCTTGGAGAAGTCCATGTGACTATCTGACTATGAGCTGGTTTCTGCCTAGAGTCCATCTGCAAACTGACCCATGAGGAAGAGTTCATTGATATGCTATTGGTATACATTAGATTACATTATGGAAAGTAATTACATTATAATTTATATTAGATTACATTATGAAACAGCAGCAAGACTTGTGTTTGGCCAAACAACTGGGAATCATAGCCTAGCCAAGTTGACAAATAAAATTAACCATCACCAAAAAAATTAACCATCACAACCTCCAAGGGAGAGAATGTTAAAGAGTGAATGTGGCCAGAGAAGGACTCATGTAAAATACCCAGCCAAGAGTGGAACAAGAAGATGGAGGCAGCCAGCTGGAGTGAAATGACAGGCAGGAGGGAAACCAGGGCTCTGTAAAATTACAGTCAAAAGGCATGTGGTCAAGGGAAACCTTCCCTGGGCCATCCCCAGGCCGGGTGAGGTGCTCCTCCTGTGAACTCCCTTAGTACGTTCTGCCAGCTCAGCTGCCATGTAGTTGGCTGTCACCCCCAGCAGACTGTCATCCCCCCCAGACAGGATACATGTACATTTTCATCTCTATATCTGGCATCTGCAGCAAAACTTCTTGTGGTTGGCACTCCGTGTATGTTCTTTGAATTAATGAGTTAGTAAGTGTGGTAGTCAGGTTCTAGAAGAATTATGTAGCCCATAGTGTCAGCTTCTGTAGATGAATCATATAAGATGAGGACTGAGAACAAACCCACTGCTTTTGGAAATTGGGAAATCATAGGTCACAGTTCTAGAAGATGATTTTGCAAAATTGAAGTGTAAAAACCAGATCTCCAGGACTAAGGAGAGTGTAGACAGTGAGAAGCCAAGATAGTAAGTTATTATTCTTTATGTTCCCTCCAGTGCCCCCCCCCCCCGCCCCGCCACCGCCTTGTACCTGACTAGAGTCAGGTAGAGGCAGCTGCGTGGCCTCAATGAGAAGCAGGATTGTTATAGCTGAAATGAAAAGATGTGAAAACATTCCATTTCAACTTATTATTATTTCCACAAGTGGCTTTGTAGATTAAAACAATGGCTGCAGGGAAGGGGAGGGAGGAAACGTAGGGATCAGGGCTCAAAGCTGAGACCAAAGCAATGGAGTTTGGGAGAGAAAAAGGAGGAAAAAGATACCTCAGCTCCTGCCCTCAGAGAATAGAGAGGGGAGTTGAGGGATGAGAAGAAGGTCAGAGATGGGGGCTGGGAGCACCTGGCCTGGGGCCAAGAGAGTCTGCTCAGGGGGACCAGGTTGGGGAGGGGGTCATATCAGGGGATCGCTATGCTTTCACCTGCTCAGTGACCCCCAAACATGCCATGCACATGCCCACCCAAGGGCCTTTGCATTTCTGTTCCCTCTGCTTGGAATGCTGTCCCCTCAGACAGTCCCATGGCTCAGTCCCTGACTTCGTTCAGGTCTCTTCAGAAATATCAGTCTCTCAGAGAAGCCTCCCTTGGCCTCCCTGTCTAAACTAGCAACCTCTTTCCCCCATCACTCTCTGTTCTATTGCCTTGATTGTATTTTCCTTTCTGATACACATAATACATGGCAGGCCGTACACTGCCACCAGAGTTCCTATCGTTCTATTTCCTATTTCTAACAAAAATGATAAGGGAAAGGAACACAAATAGGAAAGGTTCTGCAATATCATTCTTACATGTCTCTTTATCCTAAGGAATTGGGCATACTTGCAACAGATAAATCGAGTTGGTCGTGTTGCTTTTCTTAAGGTGGAATAGTCAAGCGAGCACAGATGTTTAATCACATCAAGGGTTAGGAACTAAACACATGCTATGTACATCTCTGGAGAGAACGAAGATTTTTTTTTTTTCCATTATAATTTTTCTAAAGCTAAATGATTTAGGAGAAGCCATTTGTGGCATTGCTGCATTCAATTACCCAGCACAAATTTGATGGCCCTGGCAGCTCTTTCCAGGCTTCCAAATGTGGGTCATAAATATGCACTAAAGGGAAAGGTCGCTGCAATCATGCCACTTTGTAACATCCATCCTCATTACTATCAAGGATATTTATTAACAACTGCCTGCATGTGGTTCATCCAGCCTGGGTTTTATATACAAAAATCAAACAGTCACAATCCCTGCCCTTTTGCAATTTAAACTTGGCAACGTTGATTGAAACAATCACATAAATACACAACTGAACAAAGCCTTGTCTGCAGTTAGTCTCCAGCCCACACACCCACTCTGAGATCCAGCCACCACCAGGAAGCTCCTGTCACTCAAGAACATGGTACCTGCTGTTCTCACTATGTGGAACTTGATCCAGATTCAAAGAGAAACATGGAACATGGTGTTGGGCTTACATTCTTTTAGAAACTAAAGAGTGGGGAAAGTGATTTCTTTGTGCAAAAGGAAGAGCCGTTTCCATTACCACTCCACTTCTTTTCTACAAAAGCACACTCATTTTTGTTCAGACTGGTAATATGCCAGCTTTAAAAAAAAAAAAAAGGCATTTCCCCAGTATCTCTCGCAGCTAGGGGAGGACAAGTGACACGGTTCTAGCCAATGAGATAGAAGTGGAAATTGCCAAATGAGGCTTCAGGGAAAGCACTTTTAAAAAGGGCTACCTCAGTTGACATTTGACTTTGCCCCTCGCCCTTCCCAGTATTCTTGCCTGGAATGCATATGGGATGCTTGATGTTCAGCAGCCATCTTGTGAATATGAGGAATCTACCGAAAGGACTATTTTAACGATGGCCAAATAGAAAGACCCTGGCCTCCTATTGGCACTGTGGAACTTTCACACCAGGCTTGAATTGTTATGTGATGAAAATAAACTCCTATTTTGTTAAGCTCTTCTAGTCGGATTTCTACTACATGCAGCCAAATGCAATCCTTAATTGATTCCAAGAAGGATATAGGAGCTATGTAAGTTAGGTGGGCACTGTGATTACAGTTTAATTTTTGATAGTATTTTCTTCCTTTGGAGGACCTCTAGTTGTTTGCAGCATTTGAAGCAATGTTAGCACAGTGGAGTTTTGCCCCAGTTCAATCATGAGCATTTAACAACCATATGGTGAGGGTCTAAGATGTGCCAAGCACAGTACTAAGTGTTGTGGGTACAAGTCTCCGCCCTTGTGGCACTGACAGTCTATTGAGGGGAGAGGAACAATAAACAAGCAAGAAAATCTATAATATGACGGGAGGTGAAAGTGCTATGGAGAAAAACAAAGCAGAGTTAGGAAGATAGGAGAGTAGCACAAACAGTTAAGCACTCAACTATTAGTCAAACAGTTGGCAGTTTGAACTCAGGCCTAGCAATCTGCTTCTGAAAGGTCACAGTCTTGAAAAACCCTATGCAGCAATTCTCTTCACACACGGGGTCACCACAAGTCGGAATCAACTCCATAGCAACTAACCACAACAACAAAAACAAGGAGCGTAGGTGTGCTGGACAAGATGAGGGAAGTTGGCACTTTATACACTTTGACATCCATCAGTTTCGCTGTTATTTTATTTGTTGGAAGAAATGTTCTAAGTCCAGCCTACACTACAGGGGAGAGGATCACATGAGGACATGAAGGAGGCAGGGGTTATTGGGGGCCATCTCAGAGGCTGCCCAGCCCAATTGGGTTCAGAAGAGAATGGAAAGGAGGAATTGAAGACAAATAGAAATAATTCTTTTGAGGAGTTTTGCCATGAAGAGAAATAGAGAAACTCAGGATTAGCTGCAGAAGGATGCAGAGTTAAAACGTTTGTAGTTTATTTGTTTTTAAGCAGGGAATAATACAGAAAATCTGATCATTCTTATCAATAAAGATAATATATTAAATATGTAACTAATTAAAATTCTGTTTTATACTTTTATTCATACAGTACGTAGGAGAATGGTGAATAACAATGGTCAGGTTTACCTGAGAGTGGATTTTTTTTTTTTTTTTTTTAGTTTTGTACCCATTGCGGAGAATTGGAATTCAGAAACAATTGTGCTCATGAGGAATCTGTACACAGACCAAGAGGCAGTCGTTCAAACAGAACAAGGGCACTGCATGGTTTAAAGTCAAGAAAGGTGTGTGTCAGGCTTGTGTCCTTTCACCATACCTATTCAATCTGTATGCGGAGCAAATACTCCAAAAAGTTGGACTATTTGCAGAACAGGGCATCAGGATTGGAGGAAAACCCATTAACAACTTGCATTATGCAGATGACACAACCTTGCTTGCTGAAAGTGAAGAGGACTTAAAGCACTTACTGATGAAGATCAAAGACCACAGCCTTCAGTATGAATTACACCTCAACATAAAGAAAACAAAAATCTTCACAACTGAACCAATAAACAACATCATGAAAATGGAGAAAAGATTGAGGTTGTCAAGGATTTCATTTTACTTGGGTCCACAATCAACAGCCATGGAGCAGTCAAGAAATCAAAAGATGCATTGCATTGGGCAAATCTCTTTAAAGCATTAAAAAGCAAAGATGTCACCTTGAGGACTAAGGTGCACCTGACCCAAGCCATGGTGTTTAAAATCACATCATATGCATGTGAAAGCTGAACAAGGAATAAGAAAGACCGAAGAAGGATTGACGCCTTTGAATTATGGTGTTGGTGAAGAATATTGAATATGCCATGGACTGCCTGAAGAACGGACAAATCTGTCTTGGAAGAAGTACAGAGTGCTCCTTGGAAGCAAGGATGGTGAGACTATGTCTCACATACTTTGGACATGTTTTCAAGAGGGATCAGTCCCTGGAGAAGGACATCATGCTTGGTAAAGTAGAGGGTGAAGTAGCAAAAAAGAGGAAGGCCCTCAATGAGATGGATCGACACAGCAGCTGCAACAATGGGCTCAAGCCTAGCAACGATTGTGACCATGGTGCAGGACCACACAGTGTTTCATTCTGTTGTACGTGGGGTCACTACGAGTCAGAACCGACTCTACAGCACTAACAGCAACAACAGGGGTCAGAAAAAGGGCGCCCACATCCCAGGGCTTCCAGGATACTTAACTGTAAAAAAAAAAAAAAAACCTGTTGCTGTCAAGGCGATTCCAACTCATAGAGACCCTATTGGACAGAGTAGAACTGCCCCATACGGTTTCCAAGGAGCACCTAGTGGATTTGAACTGCAGACCTTTTGGTTAGCAGCTGAACTCTTTATCACTATGCCACCAGGGTTTCCATACTTAACTGTACACACTCTAATTGCTGAAATCACCCACTGTCTTAGTTTTCTAATGCTGCTATTACAGAAATACTACAAGTGGATGGCTTTAACAAACAAATTTATTTCCTCACAGTTTAGGACGCTAGAAGTCCAATTTCAGAGGGCTGACTCTAGGGGAAATCTTTCTCTCTGTCAGCTCTGGAGGCAGGTTCTCGTCTCTTCAGCTTCTGCTTCCTGGTTCCTTGGAGATCTCCATGTGGCTTGGCATCAATCTTTCCCCACTTATGCTTGCTTAATCTGCTCATTTTATATTTTTTAAGAGACTGACTCAAGATACACCCTACACTAATCCTGCCTTATTAACATAGCAAAGACAACCTTTTCCCAAATGGGATTATAACCACAGGCATAGAGGTTAGGATTTACAACACATTTATGTATTTTTTTATCCGCCAGGCGCTCCTTGGGAACTCTATCGGGCAGTTCTACTCTGTCCTATGGTGTCACTGTGAGTAAGAATCGACTCGACAGCCGTGGGTTTTTTTTTTAATATATTTTTTTAATTGTGATTTAGGTCAAAGTTTACAGAGCAAATTAGTTTCTCATTAAACAGTTAATACACACATTGTTTTGTGACATTGGTAGCAAACCCAAGATGTGTCAACACTCTCCTCTTCTCCACCCCAGGTTCCCTGTTCCCATTTGTCCAGTTTTCCTGTCCCTTCCTGCCTTCTCATCTTTGCTTTTGGGCTGGTGTGCCCATTAGTCTCATATACATGATTGAACTATGAAGCATGACCCTTACCTGTGTTATTGATGGCCCTATAAAAAAAAATAGACCTGTCTAATCTTTGGCTGACGGGTGAACCTCGGGAATGATTTCAGCACTGAGTTAAAAGGGTGTCCAGGGGCCATACTCTTGGGGTTTCTCCAGTCTCTGTCAGATCAGCAAGTGTGTGTGTGTGTGCGTGTGTGTGTGAATTTGAATTTTGTTCTACATTTTTTTCCCTCTTTGTCTGAGACCCTCTGTTGTGATCTCTGCCACAGCAGTCAGTGGTGGTAACCAGGTATCATCTAGTTGTTCTGGGCTCAGTCTGGTAGAGGTTGTGGTAGTTGCAGTCCATTAGTCCTTCGGACTAATCTTTCACCAAAGTTACCACTTATCTGCTATCTGTTGTTGCTGTTGTTGAGTGCCATTGAGCCTATTCTGACTCATAGCAACCCCATGTGACAGAGTAGAACTTGCCCCATAAGGTTTTCTTGGCTGTAATTTTTTTTATGGAAGTAGATTGGCAGGTCTTCTTCCTGTGGAGCCACTGGGTGGATTCCAACGACCAGCCTTCTGGTTAGCTGCTCAGCACTTAACCATTGTGCAACCTCGCCCCTCTCTTCCCTCATAACCATCAAAGATTGCTTCTTTCTGTGTAGAAACATTTTTGTGTGTTTTTATAATAGTGGTCTCCTACAGTATTTGTCCTTTTGTGGTTGACTTATTTCAGTCAGCATAATGCCTTCCAATTTCATTCATGTTGTAAGATGTTTCACAGATTCATCGTTGCTCTTTATTGCTGCGTAGTGTTCCATTGTGTGTATGTACCATAGCTGGCTTATCCATTCATCTGTTGATGGGTACTTAGGTTGTTTCCATTTTCTCTATTGTGAATAATGCTCCAATGAACTTGGATGTGCATATGTCTATTCATGTGATGGCTCTCTTTTCTCTAGGATATATTCCTAGGAATAGGATTGTTGGATGATATGGTACTTCTATTTTTAGTTTTTTAAGGAATTGCCATATTGTTTTCCAAAATGGTTGTACCCATTTGCATTCCCATCAGCCATGCATGAAAGTTACAATCTCCCTGAAACCTCTCTAACATGCGTTACTTTCTGTTTCTTTGATTCATGCCAGTAATATCAGGTGAGGTGGTATACCATTATAGTTTTGATTTGCATTTCTCTAATGGCCAGTGATCTTGAGAATTTCCTCATGTATCTGTTAGCCACCAGAATGTCGTCTTTGGTGAAGTGTCTTTTCAGATCCTTTGCCCATTTTTTAATTGGATTCTTTTTATTGTAGAAGTGTTGGATTTTCCTGTAGATTTTAGAGATTAGACTTTTGTCGGATATATCATAGCAAAAATTTTTTCCCAGTCTGTAGGTTCTCTTTTTACTCTTTTGATGGAGTCTTTTGATGGCCATAAGTATTTAGTTTTTAGGAGATCCCATTTATCTAGCTTATCTTCTGGTGTGTGTGTTTTGTTAATTATGGTTTGTTTGCTGTTTATGCCATATATAGGGCCCCAGTGTTGACCTTATTTTTTTCTTCCATAATTTTTATAGTTTTTGGTTTTATATTTAAGTCTTTGATTCATTTTGAATTAGTTTTTGTGTATGGTGTGAGGTGTGGGTCCTGTTTCTTTTTTTTTTTTTTCAGATGGACATCCAGTTTTGCCAGCACAATTTGTTTAAAAGACTGTCTTTTCCCCCACTGAATGGACTTTGGGCCTTTGTCAAAGATCAGGTGGCCGTAGGTAGATGGATTTACAACTTGGTTCCCAATTCTGTTCCACTGGTCAGTCTGTCTGTCATTGTACCAGTACCAAGCTGTTCTGACTACTGTAGCTGTGTAGTAGGTTCTGAGGTCAGGCAGTACAAGGCCTCCTACTTTTTTTTCTTCAATAATGCTTTACTTACCGGGGGCCTCTTTCCTTTCCATATAAAGTTAATGATTAATTTTTCCACCTTATTAAAGAATGCTGTTGGTATTTGGATCAGGATTGCATTGTATTTGTAGACTGCTTTGGGTAGAATTGACATTTTCACAATGTTGCATCTAACCACGAGCATGGTATGTTTTTTCATTTATGTAGGTGTCTTTTGGTTTCTTGCAGTAGTGTTTTGTAGTTTTCTTTGTATAGGTCTTTTACATCCCTGGTTAGATTTATTCCTAAGTATTTTGTTTTTAAGGGGCAATACAAATTTTTTTTATTATAAATGGTATTGCTTTCCTGATTTCTTTTTCATTGTGCTATTTTCTGGTTCATAGGAATCTAACTGGTTTTTGTATGTTCATCTTGTATCCTGCTACTCTGCTGAATCTATTAGTTCCAGTAGTTTTTTTTGTGAAGTCTTTAAGGTTCTTTATGTGTAGTATCATATCATCCCATAATAGGGATAGTTTTACTTCTTCCTTACCAATTTGGATGCCCTTTATTTCTTTTTCTTACCTTATTGCTCTAGCTAGGACTTCCAGCACAATGTTAAATAGGAGTGGTGACAAAAGCAATCCTTGTCTTGTTCTCCAGAGGAATGTTTTTAGCCTCTCTCCATTGAGAATGATTGGCTGTTGGTTTTGTATATCAAAAAACAAACATACAAAACCACACCAAACCCATTGCCATCGAGTCAATTCTGACTCATATCGACCCTATAGGACACAGTAGAACTGCTCCATAGGGTTTCCAAGGAGCCGTTGGTAGATTCTATCTGCTGACCTTTTGGTGCTACCAGGTCTCCTAGATGACCTTTATTATGTTGAGGAATTTTCCTTCCATTCCTATCTTATCAAGAGTTTTTATGAGGAATGGGTGTTGGACTTTATCAAATGCCTTTTCTTCATAGATTGAGATGATCATGTGATTATTTTCTTTTACTTATGTGATAGATTACGTTGATCGATTTTCTAATGTTGAACCATTGTTGCATACCTGGTATGAATCCCACTTGGTCATGGCATATTATTTTTTTTATATAGTGCTGAATCCTATCGACTAGAATTTTGTTGAGAATTTTTGTATTTATATTCATGACAGATGTTGATCAATAATTTTCTTTTTCCTTTTTTTTTTTTTTTTTTAACAGTATCTTTGCTTGGTTTTGGTATCAGGATTATGCTGGCTTCATAGAATGAATTCAGAAGTATCCCTTCCTTTTCTGTGTTCTGAAATAGTTTGAGTGCCAGCACAAGCTCGTCTCTGAATGTTTGGTAGAATTCTCCAGTGAAGCCATCTGGGCCAGGACTTTTTTTTTTTTTTTTTTTTAACCTTTTTATTACCTTTTTGATCTCTTTTCTTGTTATAGGTCTGTTCGGATTTTCTACCTCAGTTTGTGTTCAGGTAGGTAGTGTGTTTCTAGAAACTTGTCAGTTTCCTCTAGGCAGCCATTCTCTCTTGACTTGAAAACAAGCCTACAGCTTCTTGGAAAAGACAGGCTGCTGGGCAGAGATCTGCCCGTGGCAACTGGCCTGCTGACCCCAATTAAAATGTTACCCAGTTGAAGAGATGCATTTAAATAATGTTTGCCCTTGCTTTATTTTCAAACTCAACACTATAACAACACAGTAATATGTGCACTAAACATAGAAACAAAAGTAAATTAATGGGCCAATTAATTCCCAAAAGCAAATATCTTAGATCTTGTCTTATGGTAGTCCATTGAGAAGCTTGTGATTTTTAGGTCCTCCAGGGGATAAGGATCAGGTAACTGTGGGATTTGGGTAGGGTAATAAATAATGTGTTCAGAACCAACTCAGAAATAAGGCTGTGTCTTCAGAGCTGAGACCATTTTACTTCCCACCTCGGTCTAGACCTTATGTCGCCATTGCCTTACATGGTCCTGAGCAGTGAAAGAAGAAAAAGGAAGTGAATCCTCACAGTTTACAGCCTGATAGTCCACTCTTCTTTGATAAACACAGACCAGTGTATGTCACCTGCCATAACTTAAGTGGGGATCAAAAACTGCAATTGGGTAAATGCAGGATCATGTTACTGAAGGGTTAATAAGAAACATGATTTTTCATTCAGGTTGGACTATCAAAAAAACACAAAAGTAAGGATAGGGACACTTATAATGTTCCCAATTGACTGTGGTTGCTGGGAGCCGTCGATTCCAACTCATAGTGGCCCTCTAGGACACAGTAGAACTGCTCAATAGTGTTTCCTAAGCTGTAATCTTTATGGGAGCGGATCACCAGGTCTTTTTTCCCAAGAAGTGGCTAGTGGTTCAAACCATTGACCAGTAGGACTATGAACTATTGTGCCACTAGGCTCTTTTCCAAATGACTATACATCAAAGCCGAAACACGTTGCCCTCAAGTCAATTCCGGCTCCTAGCGACCCTATAGGACACAGTAGAATTGCCCCATAGGGTTTCCAAGGAGTGTCTGGTGGATTTGAACTGCTGACCTTTTGGTTAGCAGCTGAGCTCTTAACCACTGCATCACCAGGGCTCCAAAACCAATAAAATCTTCAGTGACTTCAAGATGGTCACTCTTACCCCCATCCCCATCAGAGGAGATAAAAATCTTAGCCTGTTCTCACTGCGAACAGAGCCTGGGCAGAGGACAGAAGCCAACAAGCTCCTGCCCTGATTTGCATGCTCTCAATGTTCATGTTAACACAGGATTTTATTGAAATTTATTCCTTCTCTGGAAGGTGGGCAAGATGCCAGGGGCATTACCCTGGCAGAAGTTCCTCCGCAGAGACACACAGGGCTGGGAAAAACAGGCTCCCCTCTAGCAGCAGCAAAACTAGCCAGAGAAATGCCAAACAACTCCCAAGCCCTGGGATTCCTGCTCTACAAGCAGTTTACCGAATGTGTGAAAGGCAGGCCAGATACACGCTGTGTTAGGCTGGGAAGCAAAACCAGTAAATCGTGTAAATGTATATAGAGAGAAAGATTTATATCAAGGAAATGGCTCCTGTGGTTATAGAGGCTGGAACTTCCCAAGTCCATGGGTCAGGCTTCTCCTGATACCCATAGCCACAGGGGTTGGCAAACCCAAGATCAGCAGGTCAGGAGCAGGGCTCTAGTTCACAGGCTGTGAAGATCAACGAATCCCAAAGATTGGCAGGCAAGACTGCAGGTAAGCTGCTAGCTCAAGTCCCAAGAACCAGAAATCTGATGAACAGGAGACAACTGCAGGATCCAGAATGAGCAAAAACTCACAAGCCTTGCCGGAATATCAACTTACATTCAATGCAGACGGAGCACCCAAGGAAACTCCCTTTCAGCTGATTGGCTACTCACAGCAGATCCCATCATGGAGATGATCACATAATATCAAATCTCATCATGCGAGTGATCACACCAGCATGTGACTAACAGATCACTGAGGATCATGGCCCAGCCAAGTTGATACACAACCTTAACCATAACACACATGCAAGTAAAATTTTGCTGAAGATCATTAAAAAACAGCTGCAGCAGTATATCGACAGGGAACTGCCAGAAATTCAAGCTGGATTCAGAAGAGGACATGGAATGAGGGACATCATTGTTGATGTCAGATGGATCCTAGCTGAAAGCAGAGAATACCAGAAAGATGTCTACTTGTGTTTTATTGACTATGCAGAGGCCAATCAGTTGAAAGGGAGTTTCTTGGGCATTCAGCCTACATTGAATACAAGTGGCTCATAACAAATTGTGGATAACATTGTGAAGAATGGGAATTCCAGAACACTTACTTGTGCTCATGAGGCACTTGTACATAGATCAAGAGGCAGTCGTTTGACCAGAACAAGGGGATAAAGTCAGGAGAGGTGTGCATCAGGGTTGTATTCTTTCACCATACCTATTCAATCTGTATGCTGAGCAAATAATCTAAGAAACTGGACTATATGAAGAACAGGGCATCAAGATTGGAGACTCATAAACAACATGCATTATGCAGATGACACAACCTTACTTGTTGAAAGTGAAGAGGACTTAAAGCACGTACTGATGAAGATCAAAGACCACAGCCTTCAGTATGGATTACACCTCAACATAAAGAAAACAAAAATCCTCACAACTGAACCAATAAGCAACTCACGATAAACGGAGAAAAGATTGGAGTTGTCAAGGATTTCATTTTACTTGGATCCACAATCAACACCCACGGAAGCAGCAGTCAAGAAATCAAATCGGCTGCAAAAGACCTCGTTAAAACTTTGAAAAGACCACACCTTGAACACTGAGGTGCACCAAGCCATGGTGTTTTCAGTCTCCTCATATGCATGCAAAAGCTGGACAATGAATAGGGAAGACCAAAGAAGAATGAATGCCTTTGAATTGTGGTGTTGACAAGAATATTGAATATACCATGGACTGCCAAACGAACAAACAAATCTGTCTGGAAGAAGTACAACCAGAATGCTCCTTAGAAGCAAGGATGGCGAGACTACTCTCATATACTTTGGACATGTTATCAGGAGGGATCAGTCCCTGGAGAAGGACATCATGCTTGGTAGAGGGTCAGGGAAAAGGCGAAGCTGCTCAATGAGATGGATTGGCACAGTGGCTGGGACAATGGGCTGAAGCATAAGGATTGTGAGGATGGCGCAGGACTCGGCAATGTTTTGTTCTGTTGTACGTTGGGTAGCTATGAGTCGGAACCAACTCGACGGCACGTGACAACATCCCAGCTGACGTCGTAATTCTTTTCACAGGAGCCAATCTTCTGTTACATAACTAGACTTGAATCTTAAAATAAGCACAAAGGAACGCGGCTGAAGACTTTAAGAAACATGGAGAGGGGCGGGGGGTTGAGGCAGAACTATCTAACACTATTTTAGTGTCAGAAGCGTCGTTTTACCTTCACTGGGGTAAATGGACTTCGCAACCAGTGAGGTGCTCAGGGCGGCTGAGTCGGGATGGGACTCAGCCGCCTGCTTTCCCAGCCACCGCGGCCTCCCTCGGCCCGGGCCGCCCGCAGGGGGCGCGCGAGGGCCTCCAGGCGCGGCTCGCGGGGCGGGGTGCTGGGCCGGGAGAGGCGTTGGGCAACTTTTCGGTTGGCTGGCGCGGGGTGCTGTCTGTCCCGGCCCCTTTTAAACTTGGTCTCTCCGGCGCCCTCCCCTTTTGGCTGCTGCGCGCGACTTGGTAAGTGGTGCTGACCAGGCCTGACGCTGGGGTGGGCCACGTGGCCGTGGGTCTCCCCAGTGGCCCTCTACTGGGCGCCCCCATCCCGACGAGCAAGTAGGAGTGTCCCTGGGCTCTGCGCCCCTGGGCTCTGCGCCCCTGGGCTCTGCGCCCCTGGGCTCTGCGCCCCTGGGCTCTGCGCCCCTGGGCTCTGCGCCCGCGGGCGCCCTCTCGGCGGAGAGGCCCTCCCAGCCCCCGGGGAAGGAGCGCCCGGCGGAAAGTCTCTTTTAAGGCGCTTCTGAGGTGGGAACCCGTGGAGCCGGGGCAGGATCCTCGTGGTGCTGGAAGCCCCCTCTTAACTTAGTTTCCCCGCAGAACCAGATTCTTGTCCCCTACCTTCAATGCCCGGACGCTCGAGGGATCCATCCGGTCCGTCATTAGCTTCAAGGAACTTTTCCAATTTAGAAGTTCAGGTGATTAGATTT